>NC_141020.1:25281669-25673501 GCF_052327205.1 Somniosus microcephalus | reverse complement strand
GGTCGCGCCCCTCCCCCAGGTGAAGACCGCCGATTGCGGCTGTGCGAGACGGCCAGCGGGCCCGGTTGCCAGGGTAACTGTTGACGCTCAGCAAGCCCTGCCCCCCGGCCGAGCCAGAGAGAGACGCCACGTCTCAGCTCCTGCTGCGCGCGCACCCGAGGGTCGCGCCCCCCCCCTCCCCCGAGGTGAAGACCGCCGATTGCGGCTGTGCGAGACGGCCGGCGGGCCCGGTTGCCAGGGTAACGCTTGACGCTCAGCAAGCCCCGCCCCCCGGCCGAGCCAGAGAGAGACGCCGCGTCTCAGCTCCTGCTGCGCGCGCACCCTTTAGTAAGGTAGTGGCGCTGGGCTGAGGCCGGCCCCTGCAGCCTTCGAGTGGGGGCCGGGAGGTGCCTAGCTCGGGCGTGGGTGCGGAGGAGAAGCCGAGGCTTCGAGGCCTACCTGGAAAAAACGGGGAAAGGTAGGAAAATTAATGAGATTAGATAAGTTAATTCGTTTCTAAATCATTTTTTTAAAAAACAATATGTGTTTTAAAAGCAACGTTTTTTTTTAAAGACGCAGAAAGCGGGAAAAAGAAAGGAAAAGTTTGGAATCAAGATGGCGGCGACTCACCTCGGTTCAGAACGATAAGGCCCGCCCACACACGCACCGATTGGCCCGGCCGCACGCGGCAGCAAGCCGCCGTACGATTGGTCGACCTCGAGGTCACTCTGTCGCTAATGAGCGGATAATGAGATGCTAATGAGCGGAATGTTGAAGGTTTTTGGGATACCGCGGGCGCGATTTTAGCCCGGCCGAAACGTAAATACGCTTAAAACCGTCTCGGAAGCGTAAGCTTTCTTTGGAGGTAACACGCGCGTAGGTACGCCCTGTAACTTTCGAGCGCATAGCCCGACAGACGCACAAGCGATGACAGACAGAATGACAGACAGAAGTACCGATTTATATATATAGATACTAGCTGAAGTGCCCGGCGGTGCCGAGGCTTTTTCGAGGGCATGTTGTTGTTGGAAGAGAGAGAGAGAGAGCGACTGGGGGGGGGGGGGTGGGGAGAAGAGAGAGAGAGAGCGCGACTGGGGGGGAAGAGAGAGAGCGAGCGCGACTGGGGGGGAAGAGAGAGAGCGACTGGGGGGAAGAGAGAGAGCGACTGGGGGGAAGAGAGAGAGCGGGTGGGGGGAAGAGAGCGGGGGGGGAAGGGGAAAGGAGGAGGGGAAGGGGCGGGGGGAAGGGAGGGGGGGAAAGGGGCGGGGGGGAAGGGTGGGGGGAAGGGAGGGGGGAAGGGAGGGGGGGCGGGGGGGAAGGGCGGGGGGGAGAAGGGGGGGCGGGGGGGAAGGGAAGGGGAAGGGGGCGGCGGGGGAAGGGGGGGGCCCAGGCCGAGAGCCCCGCCCCCCCGGCCGAGCCCCGTTTGCGGCTCTGAGAGACGGCCGGCGGCCGAGCCCCGCCGCCCCCCCCCCCCCCGCCGAGCCCGATTGCGGCTCTGAGAGACGGCCGGCGGCTGAGCCCCACCACCCCCCCCTCCCCCCCGCCGAGCGCGGAACAGAGACGCTGCGTCTCACCTGCTCCTGCTGCGCGCGCACCCTGACCCTCGTGGCTGACGCCGTTGCCCTGGGTAACGTGACACGGCGGGGGGGCTGGGGGGGGGTGAGGAGCTTAGCGGAAGCGCAATCACCTAGCTCGGGCCTGGCTGGGCAAGAAAGGCGCAGGCTTTGAGGCCTAAGAAAAAAACGGGCAAAGGTAGGAAAAAGAATGTTCAGGTTAGATAAAATATTTACAAATGAGTGATTTATTTTAAAAGAATTTAATAAATTGAATTTTATTTTGCTGGAAATGTATATTTGAAAAGAAAGACGCAGAAAGCAGGAAAAAGAATGGAAGCAAGATGGCGGCGACTCACCTCGGTTCAGAACGATAAGGCCCGCCCACACACGCACCGATTGGTCGACCGTCAGGTCACCAAAGCGTAGGATTGGTCAGTCGTCCCGTCACTCGACCGTAGGAGGGCCCGGCCGCACGCGGCAGCAAGCCGCCGTACGATTGGTCGACCTCGAGGTCACTCTGTCGCTAATGAGCGGATAATGAGATGCTAATGAGCGGAATGTTGAAGGTTTTTGGGATACCGCGGGCGCGATTTTAGCCCGGCCGAAACGTAAATACGCTTAAAACCGTCTCGGAAGCGTAAGCTTTCTTTGGAGGTAACGCGCGCGTAGGTACGCCCTGTAACTTTCGAGCGCATAGCCCGACAGACGCACAGGCGATGACAGACAGAATGACAGACAGACAGATCGACCGATTTATATATATAGATAGACTAGCTGAAGTGCCCGGCGGTGCCGAGGCTTTTTCGAGGGCATGTTGTTGTTGGAAGAGAGAGAGAGAGAGCGACTGGGGGGTGGGGGGAGGGAGGGCGGGGGGGGGGGAAGGGAGGGCGGGGGGGTGGAAGGGAGGGCGGGGGGGAAGGGAGGGCGGGGGTGGTAAAGGAGGGGGGGAAGGGAGGGCGGGGGGTAAGGGAGGACGGGGGGGAAGGGAGGGCGGGGGGAAGGAAGGAGGGCGGGGGAAGGGGGGGAAAGGGGCGGGGAGAAGGGGGGTGGGGGGGAAAGGGGCAGGGGGGTGCGGGGGGAAGGGGGGGCGGGAAGGGGAAGGCGGGGGGAAGCCGGGAGGGGGCGGGGGGGGGTGGGAAGGGGCGGGGGGGGTCCCAGGCCGAGAGCCCCGCTCTCCGAGCCCGCCCCCCCCCCCCCGGCCGAGCCCGATTGCGGCTCTGAGAGACAGCCGGCGGCCGAGCCCCGCCCCCCCCCCCCCGGCCGAGCCCGATTGCGGCTCTGAGAGACGGCCGGCGGCCGAGCCCGATTGCGGCTCTGAGAGACGGCCGGCGGCCGAGCCCCGCCCCCCACCCCCCCCCCCCCCGCCGAGCGCGGAACAGAGATGCCGCGTCTCACCTCCTGCTGCGCGCGCACCCTGACCCTCGTGGCTGACGCCGTTGCCCTGGGTAACGTGACACGCCGGGGTGGGGGGGGGTGGGGTGGTGAGGAGCCTAGCAGAAGCGCAATCACCTAGCTCGGGCCTGGCTGGGCTTTCAGGCCTAAGAAAAAAACGGGGAAAGGTAGGAAAAAGAATGTTCAGGTTAGGTTTACAAATGAGTGATTTTTTAAAAACAATTTAATAAATTCAATTTTATTTTGGTGGAAATGTATATTTGAAAAGAAAGACGCAGAAAGCAGGAAAAAGAATGGAAGCAAGATGGCGGCAACTCACCTCGGTTCAGAACGATAAGGCCCGCCCACACACGCACCGATTGGTCGACCGTCAGGTCACCAAAGCGTAGGATTGGTCAATCGTCCCGTCACTCGACCGTAGGAGGGCCCGGCCGCACGCGGCAGCAAGCCGCCGTACGATTGGTCGACCTCGAGGTCACTCTCGCTAATGAGCGGATAATGAGATGCTAATGAGCGGAATGTTGAAGGTTTTTGGGATACCGCGGGCGCGATTTTAGCCCGGCCGAAACGTAAATACGCTTAAAACCGTCTTGGAAGCGTAAGCTTTCTTTGGAGGTAACGCGAGCGTAGGTACGCCCTGTAACTTTCGAGCGCATAGCCCGCCAGACGCACACGCGATGACAGACAGAATGACAGACAGATCGACCGATTTATATATATAGATTAATTCAAGAAGGAGTTAGATATATTTCTTAAGGCTAAAGGGATCAAGGGATATGGGAAGAAAGCAGGGACAGGGTACTGAATTTGGATGATCAGCCATGATCTCATTAAATGGCGGAACAGGCTCGAGGGGCCTGCTCCTACTCCTGCTCCTATCTTCTATGTTTCTATTTTCAGAGGCACCGATGCTGATGTAATAGGTGGCAGGTGAACTTGAGATGACAGAAGCGATCTGTCAATGGTGAGACAGTTTGTTCCAATGAGGTGACACTGGATAGAGAGTTTACTCCAAACACTTGCAACCTGCATAAAGCTCAATCTGTTTTCCAAATGCAGTAAGCAACAGCTTCTGAGCTTAGAAAGTGAATAGCTGTGAGATGGGAGCTTTTATAGCACATTTGCAGCTGTCAAGTAATGAGATGATTCCATGGTAACACAACTCCCGACCTGCTTACCTGACATGATCCCCTGGCAGTGTGGACCCTGTGGGCGGCCTTGTAAAATATAAAGGTGAACTCAAAATACTTCTTAATGGGCTGTTAACAAGGTCATAATGACCTGAATTGCCTCCCACGCCGCTGCGTGTCGAGTCTGTTCAGCACTGACAGACTCGACATCTGGGAAAGGCGCGCAGCGGCGGGTTGACAACGCTGTCAAAAAAATTTGTTTGCCCACCCGACCCGCCACCGAACGTGCATGCTGACCCCCCTGGAAAATTCCCCCCCATGATATTCAAACTAATATTACAATCTACATAATTCAACCCAGACTGATTGCATTCCACCGGATTAACACATTACAGTCACATGGTACAATGATACAGGCAACACAAAAATGCAGTACAAGGTTGCAATGCATTTGGTTTTATTAATGGGAAATGAAGTATAATTACCTTTGGTATATGTACTTAACCAAGAACGACTTACATTTATATAGCACCTTTCACGACCTCAGGACGTCCTAAAGCACTTTACATCCAATGAACTACTTTTGAAGTGTAGTCACTGTTTTAATGTAGGAAACGCGGCAGCCAATTTGTGCACAGCAAGCCCCCACAAACAGCAACATGATAATGACCAGATAATCTGTTTGTTGAGATATTGATCGAGGGATAAATACTAGCCAGGATACAGGGGGAGAACTGCCATTGCTCTTCTTCGAAATAGTGCCATGGGACCTTTTACATCCATATGAGAGAGTAGACGGGGCCTCGGTTTAACGGCTCATCCAAAAGACGGCACCTCTGACCGTGCAGCACTGGAGTATCAGCCGAGATTTTTGTGCTCAAGTCTCTGACTCGAGGATGCTACCCACTGAGCCACAGCTGACACACACTTAACCCAATAATAAGAATCAGGTGCCACGGACTGAGAAGTCTAATTCAAAGTTCTATTTTCTGATAGACTAACCATGTCAAATATTTACATTTTACCTTAAAAAAAAAATTTCTGCACATGTACACAGGCACATTCATGGATCCTGTACTGCCAGCATGGAGCCTGGCCAGACAGGAGAGCGGTTGGAGGTAGAACTATAACATTTCCACATCGGTAACATCGCTCATATCCGTCCTTGCTTCAGCTCACCTGTTGCTGAAAGCCTCCTCCATGATTCTACCACTCTCCTGGCCTCCCACCTTGCACCCTCCATAACCCTGAGCTCATCAATAATTGCTGCCCGTATCCTAATCCACATCAAGTCCCGTTCACACATCACCCCCTGCGCTCCCAGTCTGGCAGTGTCTCCATTTTAAAATTCTCATCCTTTCTTCTATTGCTTCGCCACCTGCCTATCTCTGTAACCTCCTCCAGCCTCGCTATCATTTAAAGTGCCAACCCGCCTCCTGGGAGCAGGTTAGCCCCGCTCCCCGCCACGTTCTGCCTCCGTTAAAACTGGAGCTGGGCGGGTTGGGGTCAGGTTCACATTTTTAACACTTTAACCTCCCACCCAACCCATTTGTTATTTTGGAGTTAAAATTTCCCCCATAGTTTGAAACTAGAAATATTAAAAGGGAACTAGATCGTTTCTAATGATTAAAGACTTACTCATGCCCATTCATAATTTATTATGTAGGAAAACCGAGTGTAATAGGAAAACTTAGCATAAATATAATATACTTGTTGGCTCCAAATTCCTGTCCTAAAATCAGTGTAAAAATGCACTAATCAGGGTGGGCGGAGGAGGTGAGGGGTAGGATTTGGGGTGGGACCTGATTATTCCATCCATTAGAATCTGTGTTGCATTTGAGGATGGGCACATAATACACTGGTCTACAAATGGCACAGTAGCTAAAGGGACACCGACATGTTCACGACATCCAGGGCTGTTAACAGCTTGCGGGACATTTAAAAAGCCAATCTCCCTAATGAAATCAGCCACAGAGTGATTGATTACTGTATGGAAAGTACACATTTGAAAATGGAGCACTGTTTTTGGAATTCGATCAGATCGCACTGCTACAGCGAGTTTCCACCCTCCACCTTGGTCAGAGGCCCAAATACCGGGTGGATGGAAGTCCTGCCCCAAGTAGGATCCACTACCATTGCAAGAGAGTGGAAAGTCAGGGCTCCTGTGTCAGGGACGGGTATGGTGAATGCCCCTGAATGCAGTTCTTCACACAGCGTGGTCCTCAGCTGAACTTTTATTTTAAACTGTGAAAATCTACGTTAAAACCACCAAAGTAGAAAAGAATAGGAAAAGACGAGCTTGTTGAGGCTGCCGCGGAACACGAATGGAGGCCGAACCGATCTGAGGAACGCATGGCTTTTTATTACATTCTCTTGAGAGATGGCTGCCTCAGCTCTTCTCTCTGCTAAACCCGAAACCAGAATGGGGCGACGCCCGCGCTTTTGTGTACACACTGAGGGCAACGCCCGCGCTTTTGTGTACACACTGAGGGCGACGCCCGCTCCTTTGTCATGCCTTAAAGGCAGCATGCTTCTTAAAGGCAAGGTGCCCGATTTATTGTCCACGGACGGAAAAGTGGATTGCGCCCGTTTAGGTGGCGATCCGCCACAAGCTGAATGAATAGGAAGTGGGTTAGATATCACCAGACTTGTAGATTGTATGAAGACTTGTGAAAATTGGAGGAAAAGCCACCGTAGCCTATTCTTATGCATGTCCTCACAGTTGGATCAAGTGGAGCATTGGCAGAGGCCTGTAATCTCCGTGCTCATGTTTATCTGCTCCAAGTTACCATTGATCCATGGTAGATGCCCACCGACAGGCTACAAGAACTTTGTCCCTCCCCACTTGTCACACCTCCACGATTGAACTTAAGATGGAGCGTTACTAAAGTTGCCTGCTCATGATCACTGTCACCCAAACACACCCATGAGTCTCTACTGTGGAATGGGACATTGAAATAGAAACCTAAAAAATAGGGAGGAGGATGGGAAAGAAAAAATACATGAAGCAAAAATAAATAAGTAAAAATATTCTTCCTGGGATAAATTGCATCTGACAAGTAAATCAAATAGGTAGTAGCAAAATTCCTGCATTCAGACTAGATATTTTAAATCAGGGCTGTCCTTTTTTAAATTGCCAAATCCAAGGCTCACCACCAAAGTTCAAAAGAGTAGGAGAGAGATGAGGTCAAGTGACATTTTTTTTAAAAGGTTTGTGGATTGTCAAAGAAAGTGAAGATGAGGAATATCTGGTTAGGAGGGATAGGTACCCTGCCATGCTAAGATTCCCGGCTACCTTAACACTGTTAAATAGTTTTTAAATTCAACAGTTCAAAAGATATTTGAATTGTGGCCCACACTCAAAGCATCAAGAAAAATCTATACCTAAGCTAATTCACAAAACCACCTTGCAGGTTTAACGTCTAGAGGTCATGGTGGTAACTGTTTCATTGTGGTTTGTGCTGAGGTATTGGCGACTACACAGCAATGTCTTGTTTTCCATCATTCACAATGAATTTGAAGACATTGCATATAAAGTTGTCAACCAACATTTTCTGAGACAGGGACCCAAAAACTTCTTAAAAACTTAATTTTGTTTCCACCAACTTGAATTGATCTTCAGCAATCTTTTCCCATCAGCTGTCAAGTGAACACTTCATCTGTTTCTGTTGAAGCATTTTCCGGGTTTGTCTTTGTCAGCACGGTGCTATAGTCATTTGTTAATTGCACAGAAGTGGAGTGCTGCCAGTAAAATCCGACACAGAAGATTCTCCTACCAATCGCTATTGCTTCTGCCCTCTTGTTGCGAGTTTGCTTTCTTACTGGTAATTTTGTCCATACCTTCTTGCCCTGCTGCTATCCGTTGTTGTTTTTTCCCAATTCCCCCTCCTTTGAGAAGGTGCTGACTCTTCTTGACGTACAGTCTATAGGCACTGACAACACGTTGGCACCACGGTCATCAGCAATGTACCATTCGTACCGGGTGGGTAGGGACCCCAATTTTGGATACCAGCAGCAAGTGAAGGGCTGCTGGCTGCTCATCGAGTCCAGCGAGACTTTCCAGCGGGGTGGAAGATGGTGATGGGAAGAGCCATACAGCAAAAAATATTTTTTTACCAGGGCTTCCTCTTTACTGGCCATTACAAACAGGCACTGTACAATTAGAGCCCTGCTCAGGTACTCCAATCGCACTATGAGAAGACCCCCCCCTCAACTTGTATAATTTTAATAGCCCCAATGAGCCTTGGATTGTCACCTTTACTGACCTGTGTATCTGCACACTAAGCTTTTTCTGTTCTGCTACTCCATTTAAACTTTTACCATACAAGATTTATTTTCTTTCCATATTTTTACTTCCGAATATATTACTTCTCGTTTTTCTACAGTGAACTATTTCTGACACCTAGCCGCCTTTCCTGTTAACCAATTCATGCCCTCCTGCAATCTTTTATAATCCTCTCCATAATTTGCTATGCTCCTAATTTGCTGTCATTTTGATATTGTTTCCCCAATTCCTAAACCTAACTTATTTAATTTATATGGAGCACTGCTCACCACATTTTTCCAGCACAAGAAACCTCCTTTCACACCTACCATTTGTTTTTTGCCTTCTACATATCCCTGTGGCCACATTAATGTGCCTTTATCTTTGCCATAAATCTCTTATTTGATACTTTATCAAATGCTTTTTGAAAATCCATATTACCTACATCCAATGCATTTCCTTTATCAATCTTCTCTTATTTCTTCAACGTATTCTGGAAGGTTGCTCAAACATAACCTCTTTTTAGACTTCTGTGCTAACTGACACTGCAATGTTACCATCAGACTCAGCTATCCCAATCCCAATCCCAATCCTCTCCTGGCCGGCCTCCCATCTTCCACCTTCTGTAAACTTTGGGGAAAAAATTCGGTATCGCCCATTTTGGGGCGCTAATATTGGCCGGGCGCTAATTATCGCCTCCGACTGCAAAATTCGCCTCGATCGCCCCTGGAGGTGATTTGAGCGCTAAATCAGGCACTGCACACCTCTCTTAAGGCGCAAACATCGGGGAGCGAGGCGCTACCTCAGAACGCTACCGAAGCTCAGGCGATGCCCGTTACCATGGAAGCCAGACAGACTGGCGCCGTCCAGTTCTTAAAGGGGAGGGGCCATCTTGCTGGCCAGCCACACCTTGCTCATTGCAGCCTTGAATCTCGGCCTGGAGAGACCTCTAAAGCAATTGTGTTGGAAGCACTAATGGATAGGCCCAGGGAAAGAGCTCGGCGCTTAGGAACCTCAAAAGTGGTGCTGAGGGCCAAAACTCCGTAGGACAGCGTTAAAACCAAAAATTTTGCCGACAAGAAAAGGCAGGAATTGCCCGCATTTAAATAGCGCTCCCCCAGCCCCTTCCCGACTTGAAAACGTTCCCCTCAACCTGTCGTTCCTAGCAGCAGGCGCTAAGGCAGGGGGCGCGACTCAATATCTGGTCCAGGGCGTTGCACCCTTGACTGACGTCACAATCTGCGGGCGCAGGAGATCGTGGCGGTAGTGTTTAGCGCCGCCGCAAAACAACTGGTCAATTTTTCAAGCAGTGCTAAAATTGCCACGTTCGGGCGCTAAGTTCCTTGCGCCCCATTAGCGCCCCCTGGAGGTGCTAACGGGAGGTGCTAACCAACCAAATTGTTCCCCCAAGATCATCAAAAACTCTGCTGCCTGTATCCTAACATGCACCAATCCCTTTCACCCATCACCCTGATCTACACTGGCTCCCAGTCCAGCAACACCTCAGATTTAAAATTCTTATCCTTGTGTTCAAATACCTCCATGGCCTCGCCCCTCCCTATCTCTTTAGCCTCCTCGAGTCCTACTGTACAAACCTTTGATAACTCTGCGTTCCTCCAATTCTCACCTCTTGTGAACCCTGATTTCTTTTGCCTCACCATTGGTGGTTGTGCCCTCAGCTGTCTAGGCCCAAAGCCCTGGAATTCCCTCCCTAAACCTCCGTTTCCTCTTTAAGAGGCTCCTTAAAACCTACTTATAAGCTTTTGGTCACCTGTCCTAATATCTCCTTATGTAGCTTGATGTCAAATTTATTTGATAACGCTCCTGTGAAGCACCTTGGACATTTTACTACGTTAAAAGGTGCTATATAAATGTACGTTGTTGTTGACTAGCCCATGTTTCTCCAAGGGCTTTTCATCCCATATTATAGACACGAGGATCTAATAATTCGATGGTAGGCATCAGATGCACTGCCGTTCATCTGACAGTTGTTCTCTGTACTGTCGCTGTATTGAGATGTGCAATTCACCCGAGACACGCAGTGCATCTCAATGCAGGCAGCCAGCGTAAAAGACACTGGACATTTGTGTCCCAGGCCAATTATGTTACGAGAAATATTTAAATGAGAGCACTGCCCCATATTGTGACTGGAGAGCCTGAGCAGCACAGCACCTGGGTGTTGAAAGGAAGGCCGCATTAAAATAATGCCCTGTGCTACATGTGCCTTGGTGCCCTCTGCTCCTTGCTAACTAATGCATCTGTGCTCACTGTGCTTTCCCTTCAAGCCAAAATATCTACCCGTTGTTGAATGGGCAGCCTGCAGCCCTTCACCGGCTGCTGGGACCCGAACTTCAGGCTCAGGCCCTCTGGGTGCGTCAGATGTGACATGTCTGGGGTGCCAGAAATATATTTAAATTGGTTGTACTTTTTATAAACTTTATCTAACTTAGGCAATATTTAATATACTAGTCAATCTCCCATGGCATTACACGCAAGGAGTGAAGACCAAGTGTAGTCTTCAGGAGAGAGGGGTTTAGAAGACACAGGATAATTGGGCGGGGCACGCAGATGTAATTCCATCTCTATTTTAAAATCATTCATCCTGTCTTTGTGAGTTTGTGGAGCAGAGAAGTAGAGTTGGTTGGAGCAAAGGAGTTTCTCTGGAGTACAGATTGAGGAGTTGGGAGGTGCACAATTGAAGCACTATAGCAGCACCACTGGCGGGAGGGTGTAATTACAGCATGAAAAGTTTACATAGCTATTATAAATGTGGCATAGCAATTTTAGAATGTAAAAGTTGGCAGGAAGTGTAAAGAGATGTGAGATTTGTAATACATTATAGACATCAAAAATTAAACTCATAATACACAGTATAAAAGTCTAAGCAATACAATACATTACTGTGGCTCGAGCCAATTTAGGAGTGAACTCCAATTTAGATCAAACCTCGACTCTGCTTCGCTCGTGCTCAAAACATCTCACTGGTTTACTGCACTTTTATGCACAGTCTGGTGGCACGATTCAGCCCATCTACACACGGCACAAAAATTCAGGCTGATTTCTAGTAGGCATAGCTTGGCACAAGTTTTCAGTCTCATTGAGAGCGTTCGCAAGGCGGGCTGATGGGGGAATGGAAATATTACACCAGTGCTCTTCTGTCATTTGGGTTCAAGTACGTTTTGTGGCAGCGTACATGAAATGCTGCCCATACGTATCTATGCTGCACCTTTCCTACAACAACAACTTGTATTTATATAGCGCCTTTAATGTAAAATCTCCCAAGGCACTTCACAGGAGTATTATAAGACAAAAATATGAGCCACATAAGGAGAAATTAGGGCAGATGGTCCAAGGGGCAGATTTTAAGGAGCGTCTTAAAGGAGGAAACAGTGGCGGAGAGGTTCAGGGAAGGAATTCCAGAGCTTAGGGCCTAGGCAACAGAAGGCACGGCCACCAAAGGTTGAACGATTATAATCAGGGATGCTCAAGAGGGCAGAATTAGAGGAGCGCAGATATCTCGGGGGGTTGTGGGGCTGGAGGAGATTACAGAGATAGGGAGGGGGCGAGGCCATGGAGGGATTTGAAAACAAGGATGAGAATTTTGAAATCGAGGCGTTGCTTAACCGGGAGCCAATGTAGGTCAGTGAGCACAGGGGAGATGGGCGAACGGGACTTGGTGCGAGTTAAGGACACGGGCAGCTGAGTTTTGGATGCTCTCAAGTTTACGTAGGGTGGAATGTGGGAGGCCGGCCGGGAGTGCGTTGGAATAGTCAAGTCTAGAAGTAACAAAGGCATGGATGAGGATTTCAGCAGCGGATGAGCTGAGGCAAGTGCGGAGTCGGGCGATGTTACGGAGGTGGAAATAGGCGGTCTTAGTTACATCGCGGATATGAGGTCGGAAGCTCATTTAAGGGTTAAATATGACACCAAGGTTGCGAACAGTGTGGTTCAGCATCAGACAGATGTTAGGGAGATGGATGGAGTCAGTGGCGAGGGAATGGAGTTTGTTGTGGGGACTGAAAACAATTGGTTCAGTCTTCCCAGTATTTAATTGGAGAACATTTCTGCTCATCCAGTACTGGATGTCGGACAAGCAGTCTGACAATTTAGAGACCATTGAGGGGTCAAGAGAAGAGGTGGTGAGGTAGAGCTGGGTGTCATCAGTATACATGTGGAAACTGATGCTGTGTTTTCGGATGATGTTGCCAAGGGGCAGCATGTAGATGAGAAATAGAAGGGGGCCAAGGATATATCCTTGGACACCAGAGGTAACGATGCGGGAGCGGGAAGAGAAGCCATTGCAGGTGATTCTCTGGCTACGATTAGATAGATAAAAATGGAACCAGGCGAGTGCAGTCCCGCCCAGCTGGACCACAGTGGAGAGGTGTTGGAGGAGGATAGTTTACCTTTGTCACAGTCATGGGAAAGATGGGCACGGATTTGGGAGGTGACAACTCGTTCAAGGACTTTGGAGAGGAAAGGGAGGTTGGAGCTGGGGCGGTAGTTTGCAAGGACAGAGGGGGGGTCAAGGGTTTTTTTTTGAGGAGAGGGGTGATGACGGTTGTAAGATCCGCAAAATTGAACATTGTATTATAAGGGTCTATTGGCAGAAGAGGCCTTGTTTTAAAGACTGTTTTAAAAGAAGCCCAGGAAAAAGGGGCATATAAAATGGCCGCCAGACCCCGTGACTAGCTTTTTGGACACTTTTAAATGGTTCCTGCAGTCCCCAGACAGCCTTTGTGGATTCAACCCACAGTAAGTTCTGGAAGCCGTTTCTGAGAAAACGAAACCAGACACAAACACATACATATGGATTGGATGCAGATCCAGTCAGATCGGCCTGTAGATAAAGGCCATCTAAATGTTTACCCAGACAAAGGGGAACAGTTTTATATTCATAAGGGGAGCATCAAAGACCCATTAAAGACATCAAGAAGACATTCAAAACAATGCAGGGTCATTCCAGACCAGAGATGGTCATCACCGGCCATCCCGAAAGCAGTTTAAATATAATAACTACCCTGCTGTGCAACAAGCCCGCCAAAAGTTAAACAAAGACTAACCTTGATTTGGCGGGAGATAAAGGCTTCTCTTGAGAAGTATATTTGGGGTCCCGGGGTAGCTATTGAGAGCGATGAGAGAAGAAGCGAGCAGCCAGACACGCTTTTGAGCTTGTCCTTGTGAGAGCCGTGGAGAAACATCGACCAAGAAGGTGATTCGAGTCTGCGTCCCGCCCCGGGGTAACCATCGGGAGATCGTCGACAAACCCCGGGCTGCTGACGAGACAAAAGGGCAGCAGCCCTACAGAAGAAACCCATATGAAAATGGTAACCAGCTAGAGACCTCTCCAACCGTGGTCAAACAGATGGTCTCCGTCCCCGCCGGCATCCAGGCCTGCCCGTGACCTTCACCGAGAGAGAGAGAGAGAAGTGTAGCGCAGCTCGCCGTGGCTCCACTGACCACGCGGAAACAGGACGCCTGAGGGGATCAAAACGCAGACTTGTTTCAAAACTCTATAATTTTCCAACTGGATTGGTGAGCATGTTTCTGGCCCTTCATAATCGGATCTAGATAGGTTTAAGGGGGTGGGCATTTTGGGTATAATTAACATGAGTTGTTGTCCCTCGATGTTCCGTGTGTTTCCCCATTTCATGATGACGTTTGTAAAGTATATGCCTGTATCTATTTTAGTTAGTACTGTATTTTGATTTGTTTTTCCCTCCCATGTACCCTCTTATTTGCTTGCATTTGATTTGTTTTTCCTTATGCAATAACATTTCATTTCATTTCATTAAACTTGGTCTATAAGAGTATTCTCTGCATTGTAGTTCCTGCATCCAAGTCCAGTGTCTAGAACCTAAGGGGTGAGTGGGTCGAACCACTCAAGGTTTTACTGTGCAAGAGGGAGAGAGAGGCCTCTAGAGAGAGAAACCTCTGCGATCCAAAGAGGAGAACCACTTACACAGTAGATTTGAGGGAGAGGGGGACAGTACCTGAGGAGAGAGAACCATTAACAATGCCAGCTAACATGGGAGCCAGAAAAGAAGTTGGGTGAGCAGTTTGGTGGGAATAGGGTCGAGGGAGCAGGAAGTGGGTCTCATGGACAAGATGAGCGCAGAGAGGTCATGAGGGGAGATCAGAGAGAAACTGGAAAAAGATACGAGATCAGGACTGGGGTGGGGCGATCCTTAGAGGAAGTTTGGCCCAGTGGGGTAGGGGAAGGAAGGGAAGTGGCAGAGGCAGCTGAACGGATGGTCTCAATCTTAGAGACAAAGAAGTCCATGAGCTCCTCACACTTGTCGGAGAATAGAAGCCAGGGTTTATCTTTGCATTCCAGAATGATTCTGGAATAGTGAGCAGTTCTGGCAGACGAGAGCAGGACCCGATAATGCTTTACGTGGTCCGGCCAGATCTGGCGGTGAATGGCTAAACCAATTGTCTGCCATATCCGTTCAAGTCTGCGTCCCTTGGACCTAGGAATGTTCGCTACTGACATTAGATGTAAAAAAATGTAAACGTCTCTTTTCCCCAGTGCTGACGTCCCTTAGGTTGAGCAAAAAGGAGAGGAATATGTAGATCGCAAATTTGAAAAGATGCCAAAGTTTCAAGAGTCACTGACAGATTTGGAAATCAAATCAGGCCTGAAATCCTGTTGAGTGATGTTCACTTCCCAGCAAGTGGTCCATTTATGTCAAATAAAAATGTCACATAAATTGCCTTTTTGTATAAACACTAATCTTACACATTTGTGCACACATGTGGTTGGATTCAACACTGCTTATTATCATAATAAGGTAAATGATCCGTTGCTTAACCATAATGTATTTATGGTAGAAAAGCTATTACTGTCACGTCTATGTATCTTTGTTGCATTTTTACTTGGTGGACATTATCGTATCTAATTCTACTGAGCCTTGTCTACTTGGACTAAACCATTCACTGCTCCATTAGTGTATACAGGTGAGAATTAGGTAGCCATCTTGGCAGATGTGATGTAAACAGTTTTGATGTTAAATATAGATTGACTCACAATGAGAATCAATGTATACTATGTGCATAAACCAATAATTTAGTTGTGTGCTTTTGTATTAGTGTGCAAAACAACACTATGCAAACTGTGAATGTGGTCAAATCAGGCTAACTATAGAAAGCTCAGAGGAGAAGTGAAAAAGAAAATAAGTGGGGCAAAGAGAGGGTATGAAAATAGAATGGCAGCCAACATAAAAGGGAATCCAAAAGTCTTCTATAGGCATATAAATAGTAAACAGGTAGTAAGGGGAGGGGTGGGGCCAATTAGGGATCAAAAGGAGACCTACACATGGAGGCAGAGGGTATGGCTGAGGTGCAAAATGAGTACTTTGCATCTGTCTTCACCAAGAGGATGCTGCCATAGACATAGTGAAGGAGGGGTAGAGGAGATACTGGATGGGATAAAAATTGATCAAGATGAGATACTAAAAAGGCTGTACTTAAAGTAGATAAGCCACCAGGACCAGATGGGATGCATCCTAGGATGCTGAAGGAAGTGAAGGAAGAAATCGCGGAGGCACTAGCCATAATCTTCCAATCCTCCTTAGAAACGGGGGTGATGCCAGAGGACTGGAGAATTGCAAATGTTACACCATTGTTCAGAAAAGTGTGTAAAGATAAACCCAGCAACTATAGTTTAATCTCAGTAGTGGGGAAGCTTTTAGAAACAATAATCAGGGACAAAATTAACAGTCACTTGGACAAGTGTAGATTAATTAAGGAAAGCCAGCACAAATTTGTTAAAGGCAAATTGTGTTTAACTAACTTGATCGAGTTTTTTGTTTTTTGATGGGGTAGCAGAGAGGGTTGATGAGAGTAATGCGGTTGACGTGGTGTATATGGATTTCCAAAAGGCATTCGGCAAAGTGCCACATAATAGGCTTACCAGCAAAGTTGAGGCCCATGGAATAAAAGGGACAGTGGCAGCATGGATACGAAATTGGCAAAGTGACAGGAAACAGAGAGTAGTGGTGAATGGTTGTTATTCGGACTGGAGGAAGGTATACAGTGGGTCTGATCTTGGCCTCAACTCCACTTTCCTGCCCGCTCCCCGTAACCCTTGACTCCCCTGTTTTTCAAAAATCTATCGATCTCCGCCTTGAATATATTCAATGACTCCGCCTGCACAGCACTCTGGGGTACAGAATTCCAAAGATTCACGACCCTCTGAGAAGAAATTCCTCCTCAGCTTCGTTTTAAATGGGTGCCCCCTTATTCTGAAACTATGCCCCCTCGTTCTAGATCCCTCCACGAGGGGAAACATCCTCTCAGCATCCACCCTGTCAATCCCCCTCAGAATCTTATATGTTTCAATAAGATCACCTCTCATTCTTCTAAACTCCAATGAGTATAGGCCCAACCTGCTCAATCTTTCGTCACACGACAACCCCTTCATCCCAGGAATCAACCTAGTGAACCTTCTCTGCACTGCCTCCAATGCAAGTATATCCCTCCTTAAATATGGAGAACAAAACTGTATGAAGTACTCCAGCTGTGGTCTCACCAGCACCCTGTAAAGTTGCATCAAAACTTCCCTACTTTTATACTCCATACCACTTGCAATAAAGCCAACATTCCATTAGCCTTCCTAATTACTTGCTGTACCTGCATGCTAACTTTTTGTGTTTCATGTACTAGGAACCCCAGATCCCTTTGTACCACAGCATTTTGTAGTCTCACTCCATTTTAAATAATAATTTGCTTTTTCATTCTTCCTTCCAAAGTGGATAACCTCACATTTTCCCACATTATACTCCAGCTGTCAAATTTTTGCCCACTCACTTAACCTATCCACTGTATATCCCTTTGCAGACCCTTTGGGCTGGATTTTACCAGCCCTGAGGAGGCGGGTTTTGAGGCGGGATTGCTGGGAAACTTAAAAAAACTGGGAGCGGTTCCAGAACCCGCTCCCAGCCCGCCTCCAACCAATCTTCCCGGGAGTCGGGTACCCGATTTGCGCAGGGACCCGACTCCTAGCGGCGGGAAGAGGATTATAGCCACTTAACTGTCTGTTAACAGGCAGTTAAGAGGCTTTTTCCCATTTTGAGCCTTCTACTGTGGGCTTCCCGACATCAGGGAACCCCACCAGGGTAAGTGAGGTGTGCTGTGGCTCTGTAGTAATGTTGGTGTTTGGATGACAGCTGCAAAAGTGGTGTGAAGGATGCAAAGTGACAATGGTTAGTATCAGAGGTGGAGCATCCGTGGATAGCACGCTTAACGAGGTGGTCACACCACAGGTAAAGAGTGCACAGGCAGACAGGGAATGGGTGACCACCAGACAGAGTAAAAGAACTAGGAAGGTAGTGCAGGAGTCCCCTGGGTCCATCTCCCTCTCCAACAGATTTCCCGTTTTGGACACTGAGGGGGAAATGGTTTCTCAGGGGAATGCAACAAGAGCCCAGTCCGTGGCACTACGAGTGGCTCAGCTGCACAGGAGGGGAGGAAAAAGAGTGGGAGAGCAATAGTGATAGGGGATTCTATCGTAAGGGGAACAGATAGACGTTTCTGTGGCCGCAGACGTGACTCCAGGATGGTATGTTGTCTCCCTGGTGCCAGGGTCAAGGATGTCACTGAACGGCTGTAGGGCATTCTGAAGGGGGAGGGCGAACAGTCAGAGGTCGTGGTTCACATTGGTACCAATGACATGGGTAGAAAAAGGGATGAGGTTCTGCAACAAGAATTTAGCTAAATAGCAGATTAAAAAGCAGGACCTCAAAGGTTGTAATCTCTGGATTACTCCCGGTGCCACGAGCTAGTGAGTATAGGAATAGGAGGATAGAGCAGATGAATGCGTGGCTAAAGAGTTGGTGCAGGAGGGAGGGCTTTAGTTTCCTGGATCACTGGGTCTGCTTCTGGGGAAGGTGGGACCTGTACAAGTCGGACGGGTTGCACCTGAACCGGAACGGGACCAACATCCTTGCGGGGAGGTTTGCTTAGTACTATTGGGGGGCGGGGGGTTTAAACTAACTTGGCAGGGGTTTGGGATACGGAGTGGAGCTATAGTAGGGGGTGATGCACAGCCAAATATAGAGGAAAAAACAAGTCAGCCTGGAAGGCAGAGCAAATATGTAACGGCACAAGGGAGTATTGTAAGGTTGGATGGCATTTATTTTAATGCAAGGAGTCCTGTGAGTAAGGCAGATGAATGAAGTTGTTGATGAACACATGGGAGTACGATATTGTTGCTATCACAGAGACATGGTTGAGGAAGGGGCAGGACTGGCAGCTCAATATTCCGGGATATAAAATCTTCAGGCGAGACAGAGGGGGGTGTAAAAGAGGAGGGGGTGTCGCAATATTAATCAACGAGTCAATTACTGCTGTAAGGAGGGGTGATATCTTAGCAGGTTCCTCTAATGAGGCCATATGGGTAGAACTTAAAAACAAAAATGGGGCAAGCACTTTGCTGGGAGTGTACTATAGGCCCCCAAACAGTCAGGGGGAGATAGAGGAACAGATATGTAGGCAAATCTCAGAGAAGTGTAGAAATAATAGGGTAATAGTAGGGGATTTCAACTTCCCCAATATTAACTGGGATAGTCAGACTGAAAGGTTTAGAGGCTGCGGAATTCTTAAAGTGCATCCAGGAGAGCTTTTTGAGCCAGCATGTAGAAAGTCCTACAAGAGCGGGGGCGGCACTGGACCTAATTTTAGGGGATGTAGCCGGGCAAGTGGTAGAAGTGTCAGTAGGAGAGCATTTAGGTGACAGTGACCATAATTCAGTGAAATTTAAGGTAGTCATGGAAAAGGATAAAGATGGACCGGAAATAAAGGTTCTAAATTGGGGGAAGGCCGATTTTAATATGATACGGCAGGATTTGGCCAAAATGGACTGGGATCACCTACTTGTAGGAAAATCCACATCAGAGCAGTGGGAGTCTTTCAGAAAGGAAATAGAGAGAGTACAACAGCAACATGTTCCCGTAAAGGTCAAGGGTGGGACCAACAAGCCCATGGAACCCTGGATGTCAAGGGATATACAAGAATGGATTAGGAAAAAAAGGGATGCTTTTGGTAGATACAAAGGACTAAAAACAGTGGAAGCCCTAGAGGAATATAGAAAGTACAGGGGGGTACTTAAAAAATAAATTAGGAGAGCGAAGAGGGGGCATCAAAAAACACTGGTGGGCAAAATAAAGGAAAACCCCAAGGTGTTTTATAGTATATTAAGGGCAAGAGGATAACCAGGGAAAGAGTAGGGCCCATTAGGGACCAAAGTGGCAATCTGTGTGTAGAGCCGGAAGATGTAGGTGAGATTTTAAATGAATATTTTGCATCTGTGTTCACTATGGAGAAGGACGATGTAGGCATAGAAATCAGGCAGGGGGATTGTGATATACTTGAACAAATTAGTATTGAGAGGGAGGAGGTACTAGTGGTTTTAGCAGGCTTAAAAGTGGATAAATCCCCAGGCCCAGACGAGATGTATCCCAGGCTGCTGTGTGAGGCAAGGGAGGAGATTGCAGGGGCTCTGATACAAATTTTCAGAACCTCTCTGGCCACAGGGGAGGTGCCAGAGGACTGGAGGACAGCTAACGTAGTACCATTATTCAAGAAGGGTAGTAGGGATAAACCAGGGAATTACAGGCCAGTGAGCCTAACATCAGTAGTAGGGAAATTATTGGAAAAAATTCTGAGGGACAGAATTAAGTCTCCACTTGGAGAGACAAGGATTAATCAAGGATAGTCAGCATGGCTTTGTCAGGGGGAGATGATGTCTAACCAATTTGATTGAATTTTTCGAGGGGTTGACTAGGTGTGTGGATGAGGGTAGTGTAGTTGATGTAGTGGACTTCAGTAAAGCTTTTGACAAAGTCCCGCATGGGAGACTGGTCAAGAAGGTAAGAGCCCATGGGATCCAGGGCAATTTGGCACATTGAATCCAAAATTGGCTTAGTGGCAGGAGGCAGAGGGTGATGGTCGAAGGTTGTTTTTGTGACTTGGAAGCCTTTGTCCAGCGGTGTACCACAGGGATCGGTGCTGGGTCCTTTGCTGTTTGTAGTGTACATTAATAATTTAGATATGAATGTAGGAGGTATGATCAGTAAGTTTGCAGATGACACGAAAATTGGTGGAGTGGTAAATAGCGAGGGAAGCCTCAGGCTACAGGACGATATAGATGGGTTGGTTAGATGGGCAGAACAGTGGCAAATGGAATTTAACCCTGAAAAGTGTGAGCTGATGCATTTTGGGAGGACTAACAAGGCAAGGGAATACACAATGAATGGTAGGATCCTAGGAAGGACAGAGGATCAGAGGGACCTTGGTGTGCATGCACATAGATCCCTGAAGGCAGCAGGACAGGTAGATAAGGTGGTTAAAAAAGCATATGGGATACTTGCCTTCATTAGCCGAGGCATAGAATATAAGAGCAGGGAGGTTATGATGGAGCTATACAAAACGCTAGTTAGGCCACAGCTGGAATACTGTGTGCAGTTCTGGTCGCCACACTATAGGAAGGATGTGATTGCATTGGAGAGAGTGCAGAGGAGATTCACCAGGATGTTACCTGGGCTGGAGCGCTTTAGCTATGAAGAGAGGCTGGACAGGCTGGGGTTGTTTTCCTTGGAGCAGAGAAGGCTGAGGGGGGACCTGGTTGAGGTGTACAAAGTTATGAGTGGCATAGATAGGGCAGATAGAAAGGAACTTTTCCTCTTAGTAGAGGGGTCAATAACCAGGGGGCATAGTTTCAAGGTAAGGGGCAGGAGGTTCAGAGGGGATTTGAGGTAAAACTTTTTCACCCAGAGGGTGGTTGGAATCTGGAACTCACTGCCTGAAAGGTTAGCAGAGGCAGGAACCCTCACAACATTCAAGAAGCATTTAGATGAGCACTTGAAATGCCATAGCATACAAGGCTACGGACCAAGTGCTGGAAAATGGGATTAGAATAGATAGGGCTTGATGGCCGGCATGGACACGATGGGCCGAAGGACCTCTTTCTGTGCTATATAAATCTATGACACTATGAGAGGTAAGGAAATGTTATGAAAGTAATGTTTAATGGCCTAGAAATTCAGTATAGCCACTTTTGGGGCGGTAAAGTCGGGCGGTCGCTAAAGTTAGCGCCCGCCAGAAACTGCAGGTCACTTCGCCGAAATTCAGTAGATCTGGCCAAGAGTTTGGGCGAGCGCTGAAACTGGCGTTGCACTCCTATCTTCAGGCGCTAAGCCGGCGGTGCGGACTGATAACGCCGAGGCCGGGCGCAGCGCAGGTGCGGTCATGTTTTGATTGACAGCAGACACCCTGACGCCGGCCAGCTCTTAAAGGGGGAAGGGTCGACTTTGTCTGCAGCCACGCCCTGGATAGTGGAGCCCTGCAGCTAGGCCTGAACACTGCTGGTGGACCCAAATAGCGCCTGAAGCCATGGAGAAGGCCCGTGAACGAGCGCAGCGCTTCTCCCAGCATGCTTTGAGGGTGCTGGTTAGGGGGTTGGAAAGGTACAAAGAGATCTTGTGCCCGGACAGTGGCAAGAAGGCTCCCAGGAGGCAGTACAGGAGAGCCTGGAGGAAAATCGCCCACAGGGTGTCAGTCAACAGCGATGTCCCCAGGACTGGTGACCAATGCCGCAAGAAGTACAACGACCTCACTCGGATGGTCAAGGTGAGTACCCTTTCCAGTGTCCTCCTCATCCTTGCATGTGCACCTCACATTATGGGCAAAGGGACCTCAAAGGCCTAATGGCCAGCCCTCCTCCCGCAGCTATGGCACTGGCATGATCCTCAATAGCACTTTCTGCACTTAACACACTGGCCAAGCTATTCGACCATGGGAGGCAGTGCACACAACAACAGGGCACCACACTGGCCAAGCTATTCCACCATGGGAGGCAGTGCACACAACAACAGGCCACCACAATGTACTTAGAGGCCGTCCTTTCTCTTGCAGGCCAAGATGGCCTGGAATTTGAAGAGCCAGAATGTCACCGGGGGAGGCCGTGCCCAGTTCCAGGAGCTCAGTGAGCTGGAGGAGAGCGTGGCTCGACTCATGCGTGGCCGGGTGGTTGGCCCTGTTGCCATTGGAGATGCCGACCCTGTGCTGCGACCCAATGGTAAGGACATGACCGTTTGAACCTCTCGTTCCCCTAGCGCATCAGATCTACATCCTTTGCCACTGTCCGACCAATGCGCTGAATGCCACCACTCATGCCTCCCTCGCTGACGCCCTGTCCTCACTCTAAAGCTACTCTTGTGCCTTCCTGCTTTCAGCTGGTGAGGAGGAGGTCCCTGAAGCAGAGAGTGCCAGACCCTCGGAAGAGGAGCACGACGAGGACCAACAGGAAGGCGGCACATCGGGGGAAGCATCATCTGCGCCAGGGGATGGCAATGGAGGGGACACGTCTTGCCTGGAGGAGAACCAGGGGGAAGTGTTGCAGGGGGGTGTAGCTCCTGGGCCCAGTGCCGTCCAGGCACGCGGGAAGGGTCGGGCAGAACGGCGGCCTTCTCCCCAGAGGGGGGAAGTGTTGCAGGGGAGGGCAGTTGCTGGGCCCAGTGGCGTCCAGGCACGCGGGAAGGGTCGGCCAGCTCGGCGGCCTTCTCCCCAGAGGGAGAGTCCGGCCTCCAGTCCGGAGACGGACCTCGCCCAGGTGGTGCGCCTCCTTGATCAAATGTCGGCGGATTCGGAGCGGCGCCACAAGGAGTTCATGGGGGTTGTGGGACAGTTGCCTCAGGCCATTGAGTCCCTGGCTCATAGTGTGGCCGCTTTCATAGAAAAACATAGAAACATAGAGATAGGAACAGGAGTAGGCCATTCGGCCCTTCGAGCCTGCTCCGCCATTCAATGAGATCATGGCTGATCTTCATCTGAGATCTTAGCTGATCTTACCAGTTCAGTACCCCGTCCCCGCCTTTTCTCCGTAACCCTTAATCCCCTTAGCCTTCAGAAATATATCCAATTCTCTCTTGAAAATATTTATTGAATTAGCCTTCACAGCCCTCTGTGGCAGGGAATTCCACAGGCTCACCACTCTTTGAGTGAAGAAATTCTTCCTCATCTCTGTTTTAAATGATTTGCCCGCTATTTTTAGACTGTGGCCCCTGGTTCTGTGCTCCCCTGCCATTGGAAACATTCTCTCTGAATTCAGCCTGTCCAGGCCTGCCATAATTTTATATGTTTCGATGAGATCCCCTCTCAATCTTCTAAACTCCAGTGAGTACAAGCCCAAACTATTCAATCTCTCCTCGTAGGTCATTCCCGCCATTCCAGGTATCAGCCTGGTGAATCGCCGCTGCACTCTTTCCATGGCAAGAACATCCTTCCGCAGATGGGGTGACCAAAACTGTACACAATACTCCAGATGCGGTCTCACCAGCACCTTGTACAGCTGTAGTAAGGTATCCCTATTCCTATACTCGAACCCCCTTGATATGAAGGCCAACATACCATTTGCCTTCTTAATCGCCTGTTGCACCTGCATGCTCTCCTTCAGTGACTGGTGCACAAGAACACCCAGGTCCCTCTGCACTTCCCCATCTCCCAATCTATTGCCATTTAGATAATAATCTACCCTCCTGTTTTTACCCCCAAAGTGGATAACCTCGCCTCGCCTGGGAATCACAGGCCAGGGGTGTTGAGCAACTCGCGGCAGCACACGCCAGGGGTGTTGACCAACTCGCGGCAGCACAGGACAGGGTTGTCGAGCAACTCGCGGCAGCACAGGACAGGGGTGTCCACCAACTCGCGGCAGCGCAGGACAGGGGTGTCCACCGACTCGCGGCAGCGCAGGACGCGAGTCGCGAGTTCATGAGTGGTGCCGTGCAGACACTCACTGATCTGATGCAGGCACAGACCAGGGCAGTTCGGGCACTCACTTCTGCCACACTCGCTGTGTCGCGGAAGCATCGCCAGGGCACCCGCCGCCCTGCTGCAGCACAGCGGTCTGGCCTCCACCAGATTGCTGCGCTTGCTGCACTGCCAGCCCGGCCGAGTGCCAGTGTCTCTGGCGAACAGCGAGCGCGTGCCATCAGCCAGCTTGCCCCCATTGCTGCAGCCGCCACTGCAACTCCCCCAGCCAAGGTGCGACGAGCTGCTGCAGAGACTGATGCTGCGCAGCCACAGCTGCAGCAGTCAGCAGCCGGCCCCTCCAGGGCCGGACCTCGTCTAGGCCGACCCCCAAGGGTATCTGCCATCACGCATTCTGCCCCTCAGGAGCCTTCCCCCAGCCTTGCAACACCCACAGGGCCCAGGTTGAGGCGGAGCAACAGGTCGGGCAGGGGCCGCACAAGGCTGCACAAGGACTCACCCTCTCGGCACACCCAGTAGAGTATGGTGGCAACGGTGTTTTTTATATGGGGGTGTTTGTGTTGTGGGGGGGCCTTCTTTTGGTAAGGCCGAGGATGAAGGCCAATGGTTTTTTATATGGGGGTGTTTGTGTTCTGTTGTGGGGGGGGCTTCTTTTGGTAAGGCCGAGGAGGAAGGCCAATGGTTTTTTATATGGGGGTGTTTGTGTTCTGTTGTGGGGGGGGCTTCTTTTGGTAAGGCCGAGGAGGAAGGCCAATTGGATGGGCAAGTTTTGTTATTCCTCCCCAGGTTGTGGGAGTGAGATAATCTTTTCACAGTTTTTTGGGGGGTGTTGTCTGTTTTTCTGTTTCATGTGGGAAGGGCCCTGAGTTTGTTAAATAAAGCTTTTTATTTATTCAGCTTGTCCAGTTGTCATGTTTCCAGTGGTTGTTGCGTTAAGCGACTGAGGGCTTGCGGAGCGGCTGCATTCAGGTGCGTTCATTGCCACAAGCCATTCCCTGACAGGGGGCCTAGAAGTGTCGTACAATAAGCCGCCGGCGGACGGCCCTTGGACCTTGTGGCTCCCTCCTGGCCTGGTACTCCTCCTCCTCCTCCTCATGGTCCTCCTGCGCGTCCTCCTGAGGTGGTGGTGCTACGTCAGGTGGCAGTGCCTGAGTCCTGCGGATAGCCAGGTTGTGCAGCATGCAGCAAACGATGACGAACTGGGAGACTCTATCCGGTGAATACTGTAGAGATCCGCCGGAGCGATCCAGGCAGCTTGAGGACGCCAATCGTTTGCTCTATGATGTTCCTTGTGGCTTGATGGCTTTCGTTGTATGCCTCCTCCGCAGGGGTCCTGGGCGCGCGGAGCGGGGTCATGAGCCATGTACACAAAGGGTAGCCCTTGTCCCCAATAAGCCATCCCCTTGGTGGAGGCTGTGCCTGGAACATGTCAGCCACAGTAGTCTGGCGCAGGATAAATGCATCGTGGCTGCTTCCTGGAAAGCGGGCATTGACAGCTAGGATGCGCTGCCTGTGGTCACACACCAGCTGTACATTGAGGGAATGGTAGCCCTTCCGGTTGCGGTAATCCTCAGCATTGTCGATAGGTGCCCGCATAGCCACATGCGTGCAGTCAATGGCGCCCTGCACCATGGGGAAGTCCGCGATCCTGCCAAATCCAACTGCACGCTGCTCCTGCCTCTCTAGGGTCATGGGGAAGGAGATGAATTGGTGTCTCCTCGCGAAAAGGGCATCGGTGACCTGCCAGATGCAGCGATGTGCGGCGAACTGGGAGATGTTCGTTATGTCCCCAGCAGCGGCTTGGAAGGAGCCGCTTGCATAAAAGTTCAGAGCCACCGTGACCTTCACTTCCACCGAGAGAGACGTCCTGCACATCAGCTGCGGACGCAGATCTCGGTGAAGCAGCTGGCAGATCTCTGCAACCACCTCCCTTCTGAAGCGCAGCCTCTTAACACACTGCGCGGCAGTCATGGTGAGATAGGACACCTGCTGGCGGTATTCCCTGAGTGGGTAAGGCCTGCGTTGCCGACGCCTGATGGCCCCTCTGCGTCTAGGCATGGCTGGCCCTCTCACACAGCGTCTGCGAGCCCTTCGCACATAATGCTGCAACTGAGGGTTGCCACCCCATACAGCCCCCATAATAAACTTGCAAACAGTGAAATCACAATGAATCAAATTTCCAAGCTCTGGCCAGAAGCCAAAAATACCTCTCCTATGTTGTCCCAAATCAGTAAGCTCTGTTCCTTGGTCTCTGTCCAGAAATCCAAAGCACTAAAGTCATTGCAGCAAAATGGCTGGGCTTTATAGGTCAGTGTAAGTGCCCTTTAATTAGCGCTCCCCGAGGCCCGCAGGGCCTCTGTTGCGTTCCACTTCACAGTTCTTAACAGCGCCACGCCCACATTGGGCGGGCGCCACTGAATTTCCGGTTTGGGGCGCACAAACAGCGTTGCACGACGAAATGACGTCATAAGCTGCGCGCGCAGCTGAGCGGGCGCAAACACTTTGCGCCGGCGCTAAATGACAACTGAAGTTGGGCGTAGGCGCAGTTCGTTCTGCGCCCGGGCACTAAGTGCCTAGCGCTGGAAATCTACCCCTCTTATGGCGTTAACGGCTGGTGAACGCAACTGAATTTCTAGGCCAATGTGTTTAGATGTTTATGCAGGTGGCATGCTGTGAAATGTTTGTGTAGACTCATCTCATCGGTAGAAGTGACAGGTGGCTTCTGCAATCTCAGCTGCAGCTGCCATCTGTTTGATCCTAAGGAGAGAGTAACTGGAGAGCCTGGATGCAAGGGCTTACCTTTGGACAGTGATTGTCAGTGCTGTCAAAACACTGTCAAATCATCTGTCAAACAAGTGTGGTGCATATGCCTTTAAGAAAACCAGCAGATGAAGCGTCATCAACTGACATCATCTGATACTGGCTTTCCCGTAATTGGCCGGCAAGCCCACAGGGCGGGCTTAACAGGGTCAATCAGGGCAAAATAACATCAGTTTGTCAGACGTTGCTGGGGGCGGGACTAGAACCTGGAATGCAGCAGTCCCGCCCCCAACTCGTCTCGGTAAGTAAGTCCTCCACACAATTTGCTTTCCCGCCTATCTTTGTATTGTCAGCACGTCTGGCAACAGTACACTTGGTCCCTTCATCCAAGTTATTAATATAGATTGTAAATAGTTGAGGCCCCAGCACTGATCCAGTTACAGTTTGCCAACCTGAAAATGACCCATTTATCCCGACTCTCTGTTTTCTGTTCGTTAGCCAATCCTCTATCCATGCTAATTTATTACCCCCAACACCATGAGCTCTTACCTTGTGCAGTAACCGTTTATGTGGCACCTTATCGAATGCCTTCTGGAAATCCAAATACACTACATCTACTGGTTTGCCTTTATCCACCCTACTTGTTACATCCTCAAAGAACTCTAGTAAATTTCCCTTTCACCAAACCTTGCTGACTCTGCCTGATTGTATTATGATTTTCTAAATGTCCTGCTACTACTTCTTTAATCATGGATTCCAGCATCAAATCAAAATCAAATCAAAAAATCAAATCAACTTTTATTGTCATTGTTAGTGCACAAGTGCAGTACAACGAAATGTAGGCTTGCGGCTCCTGAGAGTGTACATTTGGATTAAGACATTTAAACATTCAACATACATTTGGCTTGTAATACATTAACATAAATATAACCATAATAAAGTGCATTGGCAGATGTGCAGGCTTTAGAGTTTATTTGTGGAGTTCAGTAGGATGACAGCCCTGGGAAAGAAGCTGTTCCTAAATCTGGTCGTACGGGTGCGAATGCATCTGTAGCGTCTCCCAGATGGCAGGAGGGCGAACAGACTGTGGCTGGGGTGGGTAGGGTCTTTGATGATGGACCGTGACCTCCGTAGATAGCGTTTCTGGTATATGTGCTCTATGGTCGGTAGCCGGGTGCCGGTAATGCGTTGGGCAGTTTTGACTACCCGCTGCAGGGCTTTCCGGTCATAGTAGCTACAGCTGCCATACCATACTGTGATACAGTTTGTCAGGATGCTCTCTATAGTGCAGTGGTAAAAGTTAGAGAGGATCAGGGGTGACAGGTTACATCCCTTCAGCCTCCTTAGGAAATATAGGCGCTGCTGGGCCTTCTTCACCAGAGAGGAGGTGTTGAGGGACCAGGAGAGGTCTTCCGTGATATGGACTCCGAGGAACTTAAAGCTGTCCACCCTTTCCACCACAGCCCCATTGATGTGGATGGGGGTGTGACTTCCGCCTTTAGACTTCCTGAAGTCCACAATGATTTCTTTGGTTTTCTTGGTGTTAAGGGCCAGGTTGTTATCGGCGCACCACTTCACGAGATGCTGGACCTCCTCCCTGTAGGCTGACTCATTGTTGTTGGTGATCTGGCCTACTACCGTGGTGTCATCCGCAAACTTGATGATGGTGTTGGAACCATTAACAGCCACACAGTCGTGCGTGAAGAGGGAGTAGAGGAGGGGGCTCAGCACACATCCTTGTGGGGCCCCTGTGTTCAGGGTCGGGGGGGGGGGAGGTGTGGTTACCTAATTTGACAGACTGGGGTCTGTTTGTTAGGAAGTCCAGGGTCCAGTTGCAGAGGGAAGTGTTCAGGCCAAGAGTTTGGAGTTTGGTGGCCAGCTTGTTGGGGACGATAGTGTTGAATGCTGAGCTGTAATCTATGAACAGCATTCTGATGTAGGTCTCCTTACCATCTAACATTTTCCCAATGACAAATGTTAGGCTAACTGGCCTATAGTTTCCTGCTTTCTGTCTCCCTCCTTTTTTGAATAGGGGCGTTACATTTGCGGTTTTCCAATCTGCTGGGACCTTTCCAGAATCCAGGGAATTTTAGTAGATTACAACCAACGCATCCACTATCTCTGGAGCCACTTCTTTTAAGACCCTAGGATGCAGGCCATCAGGTCCAGGGGACTTGTCAGCCTTTAGTCCCATTAGTTTGCCAAGTACTTTTTCTCTAGTGATAGTGATTGTTTTAAGTTCCTCCCTCCCTTTTGCCCCTTGATTATCTACTATTATTGGGCTTCATGAATAAGAACATAAGAAATAGGTGCAGGAGTAGGTCATTCGGCCCTTCGAGCCTGCTCTGCCATTCAATGAGATCGTAGCTGATCTTCTGCCTCAATCCATTCACCGGCCCTATCGCCATATCCCTTGATGCCCTTACTAGTCAGAAATCTATCGACTTCTGTTTCTAATATACCCAATGACTGAGCCTCCACAGCCCTCTGGGGTAGAGAACTCCAAAGATTCACCACCCTCTGTGTGAAGAAAATTCTTCTCATCTCAGTCCTGAATGGCCGACCCTCTGCTAAGGGAAATAGGTCCAAATTTGTTTTTGCGACTGGAAGGCTGTTTCCACTGGGGTTCCGCAGGGCTCAGTACTTGGTCCCTTGCTTTTTGTGGCACAGGAAACTCTTTGGTATCCGGCACCGACGGGACCGGGATGGTGCCGGTTGATTACAAATTCCTGATGATGGAGAGAGTTATTTACTGAGGCTATTTTTAACAAACAAAAATTAAAAATCAAGAAATGTGCAGTATACAGTAATTGGGTACTCACCTACACCACGGGAGAGTCAGACTCCTGTTATTGAGGTGTTCGGACTTCCGACAGCGCCAAGAAGCCGAGTAGCGGCAGTTTGGAGAACTACCCCCACTGACTAACTCGGCCACCGCGGGAGACTCGGACTCGGCAACATTGCCGGTTATTGAGGTGTTGTTTCCGGAGTATGAATTTTGCCGGTTAATAGAGAATTCCGAATATTTAGGTGCCATTTAAACGAGAGTTTCCTGTATATATCAATGATCTTGACTTGAATATAGGGGGTATGATTAAGAAGTTTGCAGATGATACTAAAATCGGCTGTGTGGTTGATACTGAAGAAGGAAGCTGTAGACTGCAGGAAGATATCAATAAATTGGTCAGGTTGGCAGAACAGTTGCAAATGGAATTCAATCCGGAGAGGTAATGCATTTGGGGAGGGCTAACAAGGAAAGGCAATACACATTAAATGGTAGGACACTGAGTAGTGTAGAGGAACAAAGGGACCTTGGCGTGCATGTCCACAGATCCCTGAAGGTAGCAGGCCAGGTAGATAAGGTGGTTAAGAAGGCATACGGAATGCTTGCCTTTATTAGCCGTAGCATAGAATACAAGAGCAGGGAGGTTATGCTTCAACTGTATAAAACACTAGTTAGGCCTCAGCTAGAGTACTGCGTGCAGTTCTGGTCACCACATTACAGGAAAGATGTGATTGCACTAGAGAGGGTACAGAAGACATTTACAAGGATGTTGCTGGGAGTAGAGAATCTTAGCTATGAGGAAAGACTGGATAGGCTGGGTCTGTTTTCCTTGGAACAGAGGAGGCTGAGGGGAGACCTTATTGAGGTGTATAAAATTATGAGGGGCCTAGATAAAGTGGATAGAAAGGACCTATTTCCCTTAGCAGAGGGGTCAAAAACCAGGGGGCACAGATTTAAAGTAATTGGTGGAAGGTTTAGAGGGGATTTGAGGGGAAATTTCTTCACCCAGAGGGTTGTGGGGGTCTGGAACTCACTGCCTGAAAGGGTGGCAGAGGCAGGAACCCTAACCACATTATAAAAAGTACTTGGATGTGCACCTGGGATGCTGTAACCTGCTGTAACCTATGGACCAAGAGCTGGGAAGTGGGATTAGGCCGGAGAGCTCTTTGTTGGCCAGCGCGGACACAATGGGCCGAAATGGCCTCCTTCCATGCTGTAACTTTCTATGATTCTGTGATTCTATGATTATCCTGAGGCTGCGGCCTCTGGTTCTAGACTCCCCAGCCAAGGGAAACATTCTCCCAGCATCCACCCTATCAAGCCCTGTAATAATTTTGTATGCTTCAATGAGATCCCTCTCATTCTTCTGAATTCAAGAGAATACAGGCTTAGTTTACTCAATCTCTTCTTATACGATAGTCTCACCATCCCAGGAAGCAATCTCGTGAACCTTCGTTGCACACCCTCTATGGCAAGTATATCCTTCCTTAGGTAAGACCAAAATTGTACACAGCACATAGAGGTATAGAGTACAAAAGCGTGGAAATTATGATAAACCTGTATAAAACACTGGTTCGGCCTCAACTGGAGTATTGTGTCCAATTCCGGGCACCGCACTTTAGGAAGGATGTGAAGGCCTTAAAGAGGGAGCAGAAAAGATTTACGAGAATGATTCCAGGGATGAGGGACTTCAGTTACGTGTAAAACTGGAGAAGCTGGGGTTGTTCTCCTTAGAGCAGAGAATGTTGAGAAAAGATTTGATAGAGGTGTTCAAAATCATGTGGGGGTCTGGACAGAGTAGATAGAGAATCTGTTCCCATTGGCAGAAGGGTCGAGAGCCATAGGACACAGATTCAAGGTGTTTGGCAAAAGAACCAAAGGCGACATAAGAAAAATCTTTTTTACTCAGCGAGTGGTTCGGATATGGAACACACTGCCTGAAAGAGTGGTGGAGGCAGATTCAATCACGGCTTTCAAAAGGGAGTTGGATAAGTACCTGAAAGAAAAACATTTGTTGGGCTACGGGGAAAGGGCAGAGCAGTGGGACTTGCAGAGAGCCAGCATGGGATCAACGGGCCAAATGGCCTTCTTCCCTGCTGGAAGCATTCTATGATTCTATGAATGTTAAAGTTAGATAAAAATGACTTGAAGAAAATTCCCCACTGAATGTTGTAGGAATTGACGAATTCCTACGAATAACTGAGATCGACACCAGAGAACAATTAAACAGGTCTTTACTCAACGAAGATGCCACGAGGACTGACTGGGCAGCCCCGTGGTTTGCGACGTGACGTCATCGCGTTTGCCCGCGTTTTCCCACGCTCTTAAAGGGGCCACGCCCCGTACATGCAAACTCTATATACAAAACACTAATGCCTAACACAATGGTACAGGTTTAGGCTGGTGTTAGAACATCGTTAAAGAGAATTATATAGTTAGCCAGAGTCATTCAGTGGTTCTGCCACATGCGCCCCCCCAGAATTCGCTTTAACGGACAAAGTCAAACGGTGAGGGGGTCTGACGAGCCGGTCAGAACGACTCTTGTACTCTCGAGGCGGAGGCTGCTGGGGGACTGGCGGGCGGTTGAACTTGGTCTGCCGTAACGACGATGGATGGCCGACCCCGTCTCGGCGGTTGTGCTGTCTCGACGGGGCGGTCGAGGTCTAAATGCGCTGGCTTTAAGTGGTCGACCGAAATGTGGTCCGGCTTACCACCGACATCGACCGTGAAGGTTTTGTCCCCTGCTTCCAACACGCGGAAGGGGCCGGTATATGGGGCCTTGAGCGGATCCCTATGTGCGTCATGGCGAATAAAAACGTATTCCGCCTTGTGAAGCTCCGTGGGAACGTGTGACCTCTGCAGCCCGTGGTGCGAAGTGGGCACCGGTGCGAAACATCTGGCCGCCTCTTGGTGACTAGCAAGCTGGGCAGAGGCGGACCATTGCTCCGTCGATGTTGGTAGGAAGTCCCCTGGGACCCGCAGCGGCTGACCATACACCAGCTCCGCTGATGACGAGTGAAGGTCTTCTTTGGGGGCCGTGCGCAGGCCCAACAGGACCCACGGTAGCTTGCCTGCCCATCCAGCGTCCTGGAGGCTGGCTCTCAGGGCGGCCTTCATTGACCGGTGGAAGCATTCGCAGAGGCCATTCGCCTGTGGGTGGTAGGCTGTGGTGCGGTGTAATTTGACACCGAGTCCTTGCGCCACTGCATTCCAGAGTTCGGAGGAAAACTGCGGCCCCCTGTCTGACGAAATATCGGCGGGTAATCCGAAACTGGCGATCCAGGAGGAAATGAACGCCCTGGCCATGTCCGCCGAAGTAGTGGATGACAGGGGGACCGCCTCTGGCCATCTGGTGGTGCGGTCAACCATGGTCAGGATGTGTGAAAAACCATGGGAGGGTGGGAGTGATCCTACCAGGTCCACGTTGACGTGGTCAAAACGTCGCTCCGGAACTGTGAAGGCAGCCAACGGAGCTTTGATGTGGCGCTGTACCTTGGCCTTCTGGCAGACCACGCAGGTGTTGGCCCAGTCGCGGACATCCTTATGCATGCCATGCCATACAAATTTCGCCGACATCAGTTTCTGAGAGGCCTTCATTCCAGGGTGTGACAACCCATGTATGGCGTCGAACACTTTGCGGCGCCAGACGACCGGCACGACAGGGCGAGGATCCTGTACGGAGACGTCACACAACAGCGTGGTACCTGCCGAATGGAACTTGACGTCGGCCAACTGGAGGCCAGTGATGGCCATTCGGTAAGCTTGGACTTCCGGGTCTGAGGCTTGGTCCGCTGCCATGAGGGCGTAGTCGATGCCCAAATGAACCGTATTGACGATCGCGCGGGAGAGGCAGTCTGCCACCAGGTTGTCCCTACCGGCCACGTGCCGAATATCCGTGGTGAATTCGGATATGCAGGTCAGTTGACGCTGCTGTCGGGCTGACCACGGTTCGGCGGTCTTGGACATTGCAAAGGTCAGTGGCTTATGGTCCACAAAAGCGGTGAAAGGACGTCCTTCCAGAAGGAACTGAAAATGGCGGATGGCCAGAAAAAGGGCAAGCAACTCCCGGTCGAACGTGCTGTATGCTCTCTCATTCTGCCGTAGTTGACGGCTGAAGAATGCCAACAGCTGCCACGTCCCGTTCACCCATTGCTGTTGCACGGCACCGACTGCGTAGTCCGACGCGTCGGTGGTGAGGGCGATGGTGGCTCCTGGCAGCGGGTGCGCCAGCATAGTCGCTTTGGCTAAGGCGCTTTTGGTGTCGGCGAACGCTCGGGCCATGTCATCCGTCCAGTCTACCGGGTTCTTGCCAGTCTTGCCCTTGAGGGCCTCGTACAGGGGCTGCATGAGTAGTGCCGCCTTAGGCACGAAACGGTGGTAAAAGTTTACCATGCCTAGGAATTCCTGCAGGGCCTTTATGTTCTGCGGGCGTGGAAAGGATGTCAGCGCCTCTACCTTCGAAGGTAAAGGAACCGCTCCCTCTGAGGTGATGCGATGCCCCAGGAAGTCAATTTGGTGCAGGCCAAACTGACACTTGGCCGGGTTAATAATCAGGCCGTGTTGGCTGAGGCGTCGAAAAAGATATGTTCTTCCTTAGTGGGACTGGCAATTAGAATATCATCCAGGTAGACGAAGAGGAACTTGAGGTCCCGCAGCACGGAGTCCATCAGGCGTTGAAAAGCCTGGGCGGCGTTCTTCAACCCAAACGGCATCCGTAAAAACTCGAAGAGGCCGAATGGGGCGATGACTGCGGTCTTCTGGACGTCTTGTGGATGAACTGGGACCTGGTGGTAGCCCCGGACGAGGTCGACTTTTGAGAACACGGTGTTCCCTGCCAAATGGGCAGAGAAATCCTGGATATGGGGGATCGGGTACCGAACAGGAGTGGTGGCGTCGTTTAGTCGTCGATAGTCGCCGCATGTCCGCCATCCGCCGCCAGGCTTCGGGACGATATGGAGGGGTGAAGACCAGGGACTATTCGACCGGCGAATAATCCCTAACCGTTCCACGGTTGCGAACTCCGCCTTTGCGACCGCCAGCTTGCCAGGTTCTAGGCGCCGGGCCCACGCGTAGACCAGGGGGCCGTTGGTGATGATGTGGTGTTCCACACCATGTTTCGTGGCTGTGGAGGAGAACGTGGGTCTTGTCAGGTCGGGGAATTCGCTGAGCAGGCGAGCGAACTCATCAGGAGTTGGGAACGCACAGGAGACGGTGCATGACGTAGCGTTACTGCGGTAACACGGAAGAGAATTAAAAGTTGCTGCGTTGATCAGCCGCCGGTTCCTAACGTCGACCAGGAGGCTGTTGGCGCACAGGAAATCCGCGCCGAGGAGGGGCTGGGAAACTTTGGCTGTAACAAACTCCCAGTGAAAACGTTGCCCCCCGAGGCACAACTCCACTCGCCGTCTGCCGAAGGTCCGAATCGTTCCGCCATTGGCCGCTTCAAGGGCGGGGCTGTGATTCCCCGTCTGCACATCGAGGGCAGACGCGGGTAAAATGCTGCAGTGCGCTCCGGTGTCACACAGAAAACGACGACCGGAGAGAGTGTCCGTGATGAAGAGCAATTTTCCCACGTTGCCAATCGCCATCGCGGCCGCGGGGTGCCCGTTAGACCTGTTCCTCGGTGGTCACAGTGTCAGTCATTGGTTTTTTGGGGGAAAACTGCAGGGAGGGCGGCAACGCTTCGCTTTCACGCCGAACTGCGCGTGGTAGAAACACAGCCCAGCGGGCGGACGAGCTGGGGCGGTGTCTGCGGGGGATGGGTGCCTCGTGGCGGCGCAGTACTGCCGAGTTACAGCGGAAATTTTGTCAGCCTCCGCAGCGAGTGTTGCGCAGTCTCCAGTTTCAGATCTGGCCAGGGCAGCTTGTACCTGTTCAGGCAGTTGGCTGAGGAAAATCTCGCGGAATAGGAAACATTCCCGTTCTGAGCCCAGGAGTGTGAGCATTTGGCTCATCAACTCTGAAGGCTTGGAGTCCCCGAGCCCGGGCATAGCGAGTAATCGACGGGCGCGCTCCGATTTTGTGAGCCCAAAAACTTGCAGTAACCGCGCTTTGAGGGATTCATACTTGCGCTCCGTTGGGGGTTTTCGAGGAGGCTGACGATCCGAGAGGCGGTAGAGCTGTCGAGTGCGGAGACCACGTAAAGATACTTGGTCTGATCCGCATCGATGTTCCTCAGGGCGAACTGGGCCTCGACCTGAATAAACCACGAGGGCGCTTGCTGCTCCCAGAACTGCGGTAGCTTTAGCGAAACGGCGTGTGCTTCCATGCTCTTCTTTTGTGAAAACGTTCACAAAAACGGGGTCACCAATGTAGGAATTGACGAATTCCTACGAATAACTGAGATCGACACCAGAGAACAATTAAACAGGTCTTTACTCAACGGAGATGCCACGAGGACTGACTGGGCAGTCCCGTGGTTTGCGACGTGACGTCATCGCGTTTGCCCGCGCTCTTAAAGGGGCCACGCCCTGTACATGCAAACTCTATATACAAAACACAGTAATGCCCAACACAATGGCACAGGTTTAGGCTGGTGTTGGAACATTGTTAAAGAGAATTATATACAGTTAGCCAGAGTCATTCAGCGGTTCTGCCACAGTGTTCTTAATACAGTTTATTCAAAGAAAAGCGAATTAAGTAATGCTTGTAGATGTTGGGGCACAGAGGGTTTATGCGGCAACACAGCATGCCACTTAATGATAGTTTGCGGGTTTGGCAAGTTCTGACTTTCAACCTGACTGTTATGAGCCTGTAGAGAGGCCTAGAAGCTAGTTACATGCTTTCTCAGTCAGGATATAGAGCAGGACATGAAGAGAATGCCCTGCAATACTGTAGTTTTCTGCACGTCTACTTCAAAGAATACTTTCAACAAATTTACAGAAATAAAAAGAAAGTCTAGTGGCATCATTTTAGAGGACTAGTGGATTAGGGTTTGATCTTGTGAATTCCCACTCTAAACCATGTCATAAAAGCCGTTAAGGAGACAGGAAAGATCAGAAGAATAATTGTACCCAGGACACTCTTGTGCATTTCCTTGCAGCTGGGTTAGAACATATTGGAAGAAGTCTCAGGAAAAGTTGCCCATTGGCGCTCTCAGCTGCAGTTTCTGCATGGGCTTAAAAGACAGGAGAAAAGGAGCAAGAGTTTACCACCCAAAATAGAAATGATATAAGGACTGGAACAGCAAAAAAGATACCATTAGTCGGGTAAAGATAGTCAACATGCATTTGTTCCCTCTCTATCCCTTGGTTTCTACACATGGTGCTGCGTCCATGGCCAAAAGCACAGGTGAGGGATCTGCCCTCACCCGTACTGTGGTATAGGTGAGGGATCTGCCCTCACCCGCACTGTGGTATAGGTGAGGGATCTGCCCCCACCCGTACTGTGGCATAGGTGAGGGATCTGCCTCCACCCGTGCTGTGGCATAGGTGAGGGATCTGCCCCCACCCGTGCTGTGGTATAGGTGAGGGATCTGCCCTCACCCGTGCTGTGGCATAGGTGAGGGATCTGCCCTCACCCGTACTGTGGTATAGGTGAGGGATCTGCCCTCACCCGTGCTGTGGTATAGGTGAGGGATCTGCCCTCACCCGTACTGTGGTATAGGTGAGGGATCTGCCCTCACCCGTGCTGTGGTATAGGTGAGGGATCTGCCCCCACCCGTACTGTGGTATAGGTGCGGGATCTGCCCTCACCCGTGCTGTGGCATAGGTGAGGGATCTTCCCTCACCCGTACTGTGGTATAGGTGAGGGATCTGCCCTCACCCGTGCTGTGGCATAGGTGAGGGATCTGCCCTCACCCGTGCTGTGGTATAGGTGAGGGATCTGCCCTCACCCGTGCTGTGGTATAGGTGAGGGATCTGCCCTCACCCGTGCTGTGGTATAGGTGAGGGATCTGCCCTCACCCGTGCTGTGGCATAGGTGAGGGATCTGCCCTCACCCGTACTGTGGTATAGGTGAGGGATCTGCCCTCACCCGTGCTGTGGCATAGGTGAGGGATCTGCCCTCACCCGTGCTGTGGTATAGGTGAGGGATCTGCCCTCACCCGTGCTGTGGCATAGGTGAGGGATCTGCCCTCACCCGTGCTGTGGTATAGGTGAGGGATCTGCCCTCACCCGTACTGTGGCATAGGTGAGGGATCTGCCCTCACCCGTGCTGTGGTATAGGTGAGGGATCTGCCCTCACGCGTACTGTGGCATAGGTGAGGGATTTGCCCTCACCCGTGCTGTGGTATAGGTGAGGGATCTGCCCTCACCCGTGCTGTGGCATAGGTGAGGGATCTGCCCTCACCCGTACTGTGGTATAGGTGAGGGATCTGCCCTCACCCGTGCTGTGGCATAGGTGAGGGATCTGCCCTCACCCGTACTGTGGTATAGGTGAGGGATCTGCCCTCACCCGTGCTGTGGCATAGGTGAGGGATCTGCCCTCACCCGTACTGTGGTATAGGTGAGGGATCTGCCCTCACCCGTGCTGTGGTATAGGTGAGGGATCTGCCCTCACCCGTGCTGTGGTATAGGTGAGGGATCTGCCCTCACCCGTACTGTGGTATAGGTGCGGGATCTGCCCTCACCCGTGCTGTGGCATAGGTGAGGGATCTTCCCTCACCCGTACTGTGGTATAGGTGAGGGATCTGCCCTCACCCGTGCTGTGGCATAGGTGAGGGATCTGCCCTCACCCGTGCTGTGGTATAGGTGAGGGATCTGCCCTCACCCGTGCTGTGGCATAGGTGAGGGATCTGCCCTCACCCGTACTGTGGTATAGGTGAGGGATCTGCCCTCACCCGTGCTGTGGTATAGGTGAGGGATCTGCCCTCACCCGTGCTGTGGTATAGGTGAGGGATCTGCCCTCACCCGTGCTGTGGCATAGGTGAGGGATCTGCCCTCACCCGTACTGTGGTATAGGTGAGGGATCTGCCCTCACCCGTGCTGTGGCATAGGTGAGGGATCTGCCCTCACCCGTGCTGTGGTATAGGTGAGGGATCTGCCCTCACCCGTGCTGTGGTATAGGTGAGGGATCTGCCCTCACCCGTGCTGTGGCATAGGTGAGGGATCTGCCCTCACCCGTGCTGTGGTATAGGTGAGGGATCTGCCCTCACCCGTACTGTGGCATAGGTGAGGGATCTGCCCTCACCCGTGCTGTGGTATAGGTGAGGGATCTGCCCTCACCCGTACTGTGGCATAGGTGAGGGATTTGCCCTCACCCGTGCTGTGGTATAGGTGTGGGATCTGCCCTCACCCGTGCTGTGGCATAGGTGAGGGATCTGCCCTCACCCGTGCTGTGGTATAGGTGAGGGATCTGCCCTCACCCGTGCTGTGGCATAGGTGAGGGATCTGCCCTCACCCGTACTGTGGTATAGGTGAGGGATCTGCCCTCACCCGTGCTGTGGCATAGGTGAGGGATCTGCCCTCACCCGTGCTGTGGTATAGGTGAGGGATCTGCCCTCACCCGTGCTGTGGCATAGGTGAGGGATCTGTCCTCACCCGTGCTGTGGTATAGGTGAGGGATCTGCCCTCACCCGTACTGTGGCATAGGTGAGGGATCTGCCCTCACCCGTGCTGTGGTATAGGTGAGGGATCTGCCCTCACCCGTACTGTGGTATAGGTGAGGGATCTGCCCTCACCCGTGCTGTGGTATAGGTGAGGGATCTGCCCTCACCCGTACTGTGGTATAGGTGAGGGATCTGCCCTCACCCGTGCTGTGGTATAGGTGAGGGATCTGCCCTCACCCGTACTGTGGTATAGGTGAGTGATCTGCCCTCACCCGTGCTGTGGTATAGGTGAGGGATCTGCCCTCACCCGTGCTGTGGCATAGGTGAGGGATCTGCCCTCACCCGTACTGTGGTATAGGTGAGGGATCTGCCCTCACCCGTGCTGTGGCATAGGTGAGGGATCTGCCCTCACCCGTGCTGTGGTATAGGTGAGGGATCTGCCCTCACCCGTACTGTGGCATAGGTGAGGGATCTGCCCTCACCCGTGCTGTGGTATAGGTGAGGGATCTGCCCTCACCCGTACTGTGGTATAGGTGAGGGATCTGCCCTCACCCGTGCTGTGGTATAGGTGAGGGATCTGCCCTCACCCGTGCTGTGGCATAGGTGAGGGATCTGCCCTCACCCGTACTGTGGTATAGGTGAGGGATCTGCCCTCACCCGTGCTGTGGCATAGGTGAGGGATCTGCCCCCACCCGTACTGTGGTATAGGTGCGGGATCTGCCCTCACCCGTGCTGTGGCATAGGTGAGGGATCTGCCCTCACCCGTACTGTGGTATAGGTGAGGGATCTGCCCTCACCCGTGCTGTGGCATAGGTGAGGGATCTGCCCTCACCCGTACTGTGGTATAGGTGAGGGATCTGCCCTCACCCGTACTGTGGTATAGGTGAGGGATCTGCCCTCACCCGTGCTGTGGCATAGGTGAGGGATCTGCCCTCAATTTCAATTTTATTGGTCACATAACTAAATACAAGAAGTGTAATCTAGTCAGTGAAATGCTTTTCTCTTGACGAGCCGAGAGCACCAAGCAGCAAGAACACTGAGCTGCCTGGTACGCACGGAGCTCGCAAGGACGGCAGCCATCTTCATCGGCGCCATCACAAAAAAACACATACTGACATATACATGCATACATACTTTAAATATAAATAAAGCAGACATAAAATAAATAAAAGACATAAAAAAGACAGCACATAAAATGAACAAGCAATAATGTAAAAAAAGTCATTTCTACCCAGGCTTCTAGAATAATCTCTGGTTACAGGGTGGCCGCACTGGGAGAGCATCGTGAGGAACGCACAACTTATAATTAAATAAATTTAATTAATTAATTAATAATTAATTAGTAAAATTAAATAAATAAAGTGCCCCCTCAGTCTTTCTCGATGTTTCCATCTTGGTCTCTCTCGATGTTTCCTCTGTCTTTCTCGATGTTTCCTCTCAGTTTTTCTCGATGTTTCCCCTCGGTTTCTTCCACACACCTGGCCTGCACATTACCCCCGGCTGTCCAACTTGGCGTCCTGGTGTTAAACCGGGTTCCGCTCCAGCTCTCGTCTTTCAAACTGTCACTCCAGCTCTCGTCTTTCAAACTGTCTCTCCAGCTCTCGACCTTCAAACTGTCTCTCCAGCTCTGATCCTTCAAACTGTCTCTCCAGCTCTCATCCTTCAAACTGTCTCTCCAGCTCTCGTCTTTCAAACTGTCTCTCCAGCTCTGATCCTTCAAACTGTCTCCCCAGCTCTCGACCTTCAAACTGTCTCTCCAGCTCTGATCCTTCAAACTGTCTCTCCAGCTCTCGACCTTCAAACTGTCTCTCCAGCTCTGATCCTTCAAACTGTCTCTCCAGCTCTCGACCTTCAAACTGTCTCTCCAGCTCTCGACCTTCAAACTGTCTCTCCAGCTCTCGTCTTTCAAACTGTCTCTCCAGCTCTGATCCTTCAAACAATCACTCCAGCTCTTGACCTTCAAACTGTCTCTCCAGCTCTGATCCTTCAAACTGTCTCTCCAGCTCTCGACCTTCAAACTGTCTCTCCAGCTCTCGACCTTCAAACTGTCTCTCCAGCTCTCGACCTTCAAACTGTCTCTCCAGCTCTCGACCTTCAAACTGTCTCTCCAGCTCTGATCCTTCAAACTGTCTCTCCAGCTCTCGACCTTCAAACTGTCACTCCAGCTCTCGACCTTCAAACTGTCACTCCAGCTCTCGACCTTCAAACTGTCTCTCCAGCTCTCGTCTTTCAAACTGTCTCTCCAGCTCTGATCCTTCAAACAATCACTCCAGCTCTCGACCTTCAAACTGTCTCTCCAGCTCTGATCCTTCAAACTGTCTCTCCAGCTCTCGACCTTCAAACTGTCTCTCCAGCTCTCGTCTTTCAAACTGTCTCTCCAGCTCTGATCCTTCAAACAATCACTCCAGCTCTCGACCTCCAAACTGTCTCTCCAGCTCTGATCCTTCAAACTGTCTCTCCAGCTCTCGACCTTCAAACTGTCTCTCCAGCTCTCGACCTTCAAACTGTCACTCCAGCTCTCGACCTTCAAACTGTCACTCCAGCTCTCGTCTTTCAAACTGTCTCTCCAGCTCTGATCCTTCAAACTGTCTCTCCAGCTCTCGACCTTCAAACTGTCTCTCCAGCTCTGATCCTTCAAACTGTCTCTCCAGCTCTCGTCCTTCAAACTGTCTCTCCAGCTCCCGACCTGTGCTGTGAAGAGATGCACAACAGCAGTCCAAGGTTGGCTCCCGATTTTCCCTCCATGCCTTTGGGGAAACACCTGGCTTGTACCAGAACCTCCTCACACCACATCTGATACAAGGGAATTTTTGGCGTAGAGTATTTGTGCTCCACTATACTGCCCCCCCCCCATTTTCTACATTCTTATTGAAGTCTGGAAGGACTCACTACTCCTATCTTCCCATGCCCATTTGTGTGTAACATGTCTTTCAGTAGGGTAATGAAGATTTGATTTCTTTCAATTCTTCAAAGATACATGTCTTTCAAAAGTCTTAACAGGTATCACTCTTACCTGTGACGGTTCCACCCTTAATCCTTCTTTACCTATCGTCAATCTTGGCATCACTATCTTCTCTGGCCTCAAATACTACTCCAAATCTTCTCCTTTGCTAAAGCTTCCTCCAGGAAACTCATTTTCCTCTTTTGTGTCAAATATTCTTATCTTCTCAACAAATCATAACTCTCTATAGAACTCAAGTACATCAAAAATATGAACTTTGCTTCCGTATTTAGGTAGGCTTTTCTTGCACGTTTCTCGTAGTCCTTGACAGAATATAAGAAAAGGCTCATCATAGAATCATAGAAATCATCCGAAAGGTGGTCTGTCTCTCACCTCTAGCCTTCAACCTCCCTCCCCAACCTAACCTTTCTTTATTACATTGAAACTTTGGTTCTGCCCTGAATGTTCCTCTTTTACCCCTCCAAGTTCTCCCTACCAGATTCGGTATTTGTAAACTTGATGGAAAATACCAGCAGACAGTGTTCTAATATCTTCTGTTAACAAAATGTTAGTTAGGTAAACTCTTCTTAACTTGTACAATGACAAAAGTTGGATCTCAGTAATAAAATAAAAAATTGTTAATCTCCCATAACATTATTAACAGGAAAATAAATTGGGAATGTTTGTATACTTGTTCTTCAATTTAGTTAAATAGGAATGAATTGTTTTAAAACACCTGTTAAGTCCGTGAATGATTGAGACACGGACTAGCAGGAGAGAAACAAACAGATCTTTACTGGTGAAAGGCATAAATGAATCTAACCAACAGAGGCTCTCTAGCGCCTTTTATACAGGGGTGGTCACTGCTGGTACTGCAGTCTGAGACCAGTTATTCTCTTAAAGGTACATACACAACAATTCCTCCCCTTTTAGATAAACAGTACATAACATTCATTTGACAACTAATGGTAATGAATTACAATCACAATTACTGTTGCTAGATACATTGGTTAAGTTTAAGCAATTATAAGTTCAGTCTTTGAGGAGGCTTCCTGATTCTGTCTGGATAACGCCTCTTTGGAGTATCAGGTTCTTCTGGCAATGTTGAGTCGGAATCAATGTCGTTGTTTGGTTCATCTGCTTCCAATATTACCGGTTCTGCGGTAGCTGCAATTGGAACGTCGATTTCATTACCAGGTGTATCAGATCGTGGTGTGGAGTTGACGTTTTCCAGTGACTCTAGAATCTGGTCAGCATGGCATCTTACAATGCTCTCCCCAACGTCCACGGTATACATGAGAGGTCCTTGTCGTGTACAAATCGTTCCTGGCTGCCATTTCTCAGTGCGGTAGTCCCGGGCCAAAACTGGTTGACCTATCTTAAAACTCCTGGTCGGCCTTTCATTCATATTCTGAAACTGCCTGTTCTCCACATCTCTTCGGACGTTTGGCTTAACCAAATCCAAGCGGCATCGTAGTCTTCGATTGAAGAACATCATGGCTGGAGTTTGGTTGGTAACCGCATGTGTCGCATTCCGGTAGGCAAACAAGAAGTTGTCCACCTTGTGTTGTAGGGGTATATCTTCATTACACATTGCCTTGATAGCCTTCTTGAATGTTTGGACAAACCTCTCGGCCAATCCATTAGTGGCTGGATGATGTGGGGCAGATGTGTAATGCTTAACACCATTGTTCTTTAAGAACCTCCGGAACTCTTCAGACACAAACTGTGGTCCATTGTCAGAGCAAATCTGTTCAGGCAGCCCATTCCTGGCGAATATGGTTCGTAAAACTGCGATAGTTTTTTCTGTGGTGGTTGAGGACATTTTTATTACCTCTGGCCACTTTGAATGTGCATCCACCGCAATTAAAAACATCGAGTCCATGAAGGGACCAGCAAAATCAATGTGCACCCTTTGCCATGGAGATGAGGGCCACTCCCATGGATGCAGAGGAGCTTGTGGTGGGGCGTTTTGGACCTTCTGGCATCCTGCACAGCTCTTGGTCATCTCTTCGATTTCTCTATCGATTCCCAGCCACCACACAAACACTCTGGCTAAGCTCTTCATTCTTACCCCACCCAGATGACCCTCATGAAGCTCATTGAGCACTCTATCCGTCAACTTAGGTGGAATTACTACTCTGGATCCACACATCAAGGTTCCTCTGCACACTGACAGCTGTTCTCTTCTCGGCGAGAATGCTGGCAGCAGTGGTTCGCCATGTGCTGGCCATCCCTTCACCGTTAAATCATAGACCCGTGATAGTGTCGGGTCATTCCGTGTTTCCTTTTCTATGTTTGCATTCGTCACAGGGAGACATTCGACTATGGTCGAGTGGAATAACTCCATTGGATCCACTGCAAGGTCTTCCTCTTCCACCGTCGGCAACGGTAGACATGACAATCCATCAGCATTTCCATGCTGTTTAGTTCCTTTGTACTCGATGTCATATTGGTGTGCCCCTAGGAAAAGGGACCATCTCTGCAGCCGTTGTGCTGTCATTATCAGTACGCCCTTCTGAGGGTTGAAAATGGAGACAAGAGGTTGATGATCGGTTAGTAGAGTAAATTTTTGACCGTGCAGATAGTGATTGAACTTCTTCACCCCCCACACTAGGCTGAGGGCCTCTCTGTCAATCTGGGCGTAGTTACGCTCGGCAGAAGTTAACGAGTGTGACGCAAAAGCTATCGGCCTCTCCGAACCATCAAGGAATTTATGTGACAGTACCGCCCCAATGCCGTAGGGAGACGCATCACACACCAGCCTGATTGGCAGTGCTGGGTTGTAGTGAGCCAATACTTCCTTTGAAGTGATTAAGTCCTTACTCTTCTGAAAAGAACGCTTACAATCATTGCTCCATTTCCATGCTACCCCCGTTCGTAGCAGGGCGTTCAGTGGGTGCAGAATTGTCGACAAATTCGGCAAAAACTTATGATAGTAATTCACCAACCCGAGGAATTACCTCAGCTGCGACACATTTTCAGGCGCTGGGGCCTTAACAACCGCTTCAATTTTGTCTGGGGACTTATGTAACCCCTCTTCATCAATCACGTGGCCACAATACGATATCTGTTTCTTAAAAAATTCGCACTTGGGGCGGTTGGCTCGCAGCCCATGTTCCCGTAGTCTAGTGAGCACCTGTTCTAGGTTGTTAAGGTGTTCACTGTCATCTTCACCTGTTACAAGGATGTCGTCCAAGTAACACTGAGTCCCCGGAATCCCTTGCAGGACTTGTTCCATCGCTCTTTGCCATATCGCCGGAGCTGATGCTACTCCGAATACCAATCGATGATACTGGTAAAGACCTTTGTGAGTTTTTATCGTGAGATACTTCCTAGAGGACTCTTCAACCTCCATCTGCAAATATGCTTGTGCTAGGTCAATTTTTGTAAAACGCTTCCCTCCAGACAGTGAGGCGAAGATGTCTTCTATCCTTGGAAGAGGATATTGTACTGTGTGAAGGACAGGGTTCACCGTCACCTTGAAATCCCCACAGATGCGAATCTTCCTTGGCTCTCCGGACTTATTGCTTAACGTTTTCTTCATGACAGGAACGATGGGTGTCGCCCACTCGCTCCAGTCGACCTTAGCCAACACACCCGCCTTCTCCAGATTCTCCAGCTCTGCCTCGACGGCTGGGCGAATTGCATATGGTAACTGCATTCTCTTCTATTTTTATCGAGGCGGTTACGCCTTTAAGCGTGCCCAGTTCTTGTTGAAATACCTCTTTGGCGTTAGCTAAGATTGTTGACAATCGTCCAGGAGCGACGTCTTCATCTTTTTTACCGTCCACCGTCATTGCATGACAATCTAAGTTTATCTTCCTGATCCATTCCCGTCCCAATAACGGTGGTCCACCATTTGGCAGTATGTAGAGATACAATTTCCGTATTTTCTTGCCATTGTATTCGACAGGCACCCTTATTTTTCCTCTGGGGTATACTTTTTGCCCCGTATACGTCGTCAAGACGATGGATGTCTCTCTCAAGGGTATGTGTGAAAATAGCCGCTCGTAGTCTCGTCGATTCATGACGGTTAGCGCTGATCCTGTATCCAATTCCATTTTAACTTGGGACCCTGCTATCGTGAGAGTGACCCAAATGGTTCGGTGATCCTCTTTTGCGATTACATTGTGAAGTTTGAGACAGCTTAGTCTTCTGTTTCCGGATTCACTATCGCTCATCTGGTCTTCGGAACTACTGTCCGTCATCTTTTGTACTTTCTTGTACGGTTCCTTAGTAGCCTTTTTGTTGTCGCTGGTCTTCTTCCCAGACCTACAAACTCGTGCAATGTGTCCAATCTTTCCGCATTGTCTGCATATTTTGCCTTTGGACCAGCAGTCCTTCTGGTCATGGTTAGTTCTGCCGCAGCGATAACATTTTGCAAATCCCCGTGCCATTTCGTGGGTGCCGTATTCCTGTGGTTTTTGTTGAATTTCTGCAGCTCCCCTGGCTGCTGCTTCATACGATATTGCCATGCTGAAAGCCTTATCTAGCGTCAGCTCTTTTTCTGCGAGTAACTTCTTCTGTGTTCCTTCACTCAGGAGTCCACAGACAAATTTGTCCCGTAGGGTATCTGCCAGTCCTGCTCCGAACTGGCAGTGCTTTGAGAGCTTGCGTAGTTCCGTAAGATACTCAGCATTGCTCTCATCTTTGTGCTGAGTTCTCCTGTGGAATTTAAATCTTTCTGCTATCAACAGCGGTGCAGGGTTTAAGTGCTCCTGTAGAACAGCAACAATTTTGTTAAAACTCTTCGCCTTCGGTTTGGCTGGAGTAATCAGGTCCCGCAATAGGCCGTACGTTCTAGCGCCCATTAAGTTTAACAATACCGATGCCTTTTTCCCCTCCGCTATATCGTTTGCCTCGAAATATACCTCGACTCTTTCCACATACGTGGTCCAGTCCTCTAATGTATTATCAAAAGCAGTGATACAGCCAGTCTTCGGCATCTTGCAAATCTAAAATGGCGCCTCCCGCGCTTTGCCTTCTTCTCCGATTTAACAAAATGGCGCCTCCTGCGCTTTTCCTTCCCCGCTGTTGTTAGCGCTGCTTTCCACGGTTTTCTGCACGTTAAATATTAATTCGTTTTCTTTTATTATCTTCCCGTCGTGGAGCGGACCCTCTGGGACACTTCCCTCCCTCTTCTGAGGTCCGAACGCTGCCCAGCTTTGAAACACCGGCCGCGCCCTGTGTGCTCCACCCTCTCTCTCTCTCCTTGCTTCCCGACTCGCTGCCCGGCCCCATTGAAAGGTCACCCGATCGAGCCTCAGCCCGCCGCAGCCCAGGAAGGATCAGAGCACTACCTGCCACCAGCCCGACTAGCTGGGAAACCACGGACCGAGGAACCCAGCCTGGCTCTGGAAAGTCGCTCCTGCAAAGCCTTGAACCCGATGATTGACGGTCGACGCCCGTTTCTCGAGTTTCAATGGCCTATTTTTTTTTTTCTTTCTTCTGGCTCCGACCATCAACACGTCGTCGGAGCTGCTGCTGAGTTGCAGGTAAGTTCGTTTCTAACTCGTCGCCAGTGTTAAGTCCGTGAATGATTGAGACACGGACTAGCAGGAGAGAAACAAACAGAACTTTACTGGTGAAAGGCATAAACGAATCTGACCAACAGAGGCTCTCTAGCGCCTTTTATACAGGGGTGGTCACTGCCGGTACTGCAGTCTGAGACCAGTTATTCTCTTAAAGGTACATACACAACAACACCCATACAAGAACCTTCCTCTTTCTGCATAATAGGGCACGTCCGAATTTTCTCGCTGTACTCTACCCAGGCATTCCTTTATATTCAAGCATAACAAGAGGCATCTCTGCCCTGAAATCTTGCTCTGTTAAAATATTTCCATTGGTTTATGGGGCAATTGGACTGCTGGTTAAAAAAGTTAAATAAATGAAATCTTTGGGGGAGAAATTCGGTTGCTTAATGCCTCCCGTTAGCGCCTCCGGGAGCACTAGGAACTTAGGCCTAGAAATTGGGTTGAGGCGCCAAAGTGGCGCCAAGTTTGCCTGGGCGCTGATTTTTGCGCAGCGTTCGGAGTAATACCAATCGCCAGAAATTCTGTTTCAGCGCCCCTAGAAGGAGACGGGGCGAGGCTCGAGGCGCTCCGCGTCCCTCTTAGGGCGCTGAAACTGAATATCGCAGCGCAATGTGCCACAGCGCCACACGCTGCGGCATGGCACGCTGCGGTACTGCAGGCCTTCCTCCCATTGTTAAGGGGGAGGGGCCTGCAACAGCGCGATCCCCGATCACAAGTGCCGGCAAAAGAGCCCGGCACCGAGGAGAAGGGTGGGGGGAGGTCAGGGGGACGGAGGTGCTGGCAGGCGGCCGCTGAAAAAAGCGGCCGCCCCGCACCTCCACCTTAACTTGCACCACTGCCGACACAGCAAGGCCCCGTGAACCGGGCGCGGGTAGCGAATGGCGCTACAGCGGCGTTCGCTACCAAATATCGCGATCAGGGCACTAATGGGGCGCTGCGCACACCGATGACGTCATCGGTGGCGGCGCAGCGCAACAGGCTAATGCCACCATTAGTGCCCCTGCTGAATATTGCGGGAGGCGTGGCCAGTGGCGCTACAGCCACTGACTGCCCTCTTTAGGCGCTAACAGGTGGCGCTACATACCCAATTTCTCCCCCTTAGTGTCCGCGCACGGAGATTCAAGGCTGCAATGAGCAGCGAGTGGCTGGCCAGCAAGGTGGCCCCTTCCCTTTAAGAACTGGATGGCGCCAGTCTGTCTGGCTTCCATGGTAATTGGCATCGCCTGAGCTTCGGTAGAGTTCTGAGGTAGCGCCTCGCTCCCTGACGTTTGCGCCTTAAGAGAGGTGTGTAGCGCCTGATTTAGCGCTCAAATCACCTCCAGGGGTGATAGAGGCAAATTTTGCAGTCGGAGGCGATAATCAGCGCCGGGCGCTAAACTTTGCACCCAGCCGATATTAGCGCCTCAAAATGAGCGATACTGAATTTGTTCCCCTTTATGCGCTTAAATAAATGAATGTGAAGTCTATAAAAAGGCCTTCAAATGTTTACAAGGATGATACCAGAACTGAGAGGGTACAACTATCAGGAAAGAGTGGAAAGAGAAGACCCGATAGAGGTTCTTCAAATTATGAAGGGGTCTATGCCAAAAAGTTCCATGTATCAGATGTGATAAGAGGAAGTCTGGTGCAGGCCTAGGTGTTTCCCCAAAGGCATAGAGGGAAAATCGGGCCCAACCTTGGACTGCTGTTGTGCATCTCTTCACAGCAAAGGACCCGCCTCCTGGTAGCAGATTGGCTGCCCCGCCCCCGTCCCGCCTCCATTAAAACCGGACGTGGGCAGGTTGGAGGCGGGTTCAGGTCGGGATTCAGATTTTTAATGCTTTAACTACCCCCACACCCCCAAACCACCCATTTTTTTAGGTTAAAATTCCCCTTGTGTCTAATAATAACGATGCACAGTAGGTCAATCAGCATCTAAAAAAGAGGTTTTCTTTTTATTCGTTCCTGGGATCTGGGCATCGCTGGCAAGGCCAGCATTTATTGCCCATCCCTAGTTGCCCTCGAGAAGGTGGTGGTGAGCCGCAGTTTGTGTGGTGAAGGTGCTCCCACAGTGCTGTTAGGGAGGGAGTTCCAGGATTTTGACCCAGCGACGATGAAGGATCGGCGATATACTTCCAAGCCAGGATGGTGTGTGACTCGGAGGGGAACTTGGAAGTGGTGGTGTTCCCGTGCGTCTGCTGCCCTTGTCCTTCTAGGTGGAAGAGGTCGCGGGTTTGGGAGGTGCTGCTGAAGAAGTCTTGGCGAGTTGCTTGTAGGAGGCAAACGTTTGAGACTTATCCTTCGTATTTCTTGCTAGTTTTTTGCATCTGCTCCTCTCATGAAGGTGTTGATTCCTTGCTTGGGTACATTTTCATGGACCCCTTCTGGTATTTTGTCTAAGTGGTTATTAGTCACGTATGAGGCTTGACAGCGCGTGTCATCAGGTAATTCAGTCAGTTGCAGCATCCCAGCTGGGGGCAGCTAACTCAGCGCAGACCTTTCTGATCTTTATAGTTCAGCTACTCGCTGGATAAACTCATTGATCCACTCCAACAGCCTGATGAGAACCATTCTAGTGAAAGGTCTCACTCAAAATGTTAACCGTGACCCTCTTTAAGACCCCTCACAGCCTTTCCATCAGGACTCAAGTCAATTGTTTTATAATCTCCACTTGCTTGCATGGGTACAGTTGCAACCAATGTTCCCTCTAATTTTTTTTGGCCTGGTGCGGCCCTTCGAACGGGCTGCGCGGGTGATGCGCTATCAATTCTAATAAAAGGCTAGGCAGAGTTCAGAACAACAGGCTTTTATTAACTACTGAATTGCACTTCAGACAGATCAGGACTATGCCTCTAGTGGACGACCGAATGCCAGGAGCTGCCATGCGGCCGCTCTTATACTCGGTAGCCCAGGGGCGGAGTCAGCTGAGGCATAGTCAGGCACAACAGTGAAACAAGAGTGAACGACAACAACAACAGTGAACACAGTGAACTACAGTGGTTTACCACAGTGGGCCATTCGGAATTCCGCGCATGCGCAGTTTTTCTGTTTGAAAGCCGGCTCACCCGCTGTGCAGGACCTTCAGAGCAGCTTAAAGGGAACATTGATTGCAACAACACTAGAAAACCCTGACACCATCTGGAGCAAGACAGTTTGCTTGATCAGTGCCCCTGCCCCTGGACACTTTGAGGTAGATCTTGACTTTGTGCGAGAGTGTAAAACGGGTGATAGCGAGTTGGCGGCTCGATTTACAGCTCTGCAGGTTTTTATTTCCATCGACTTCAATGGGGAGAGTCGTAAAACGGGCTGCGATTCACTATCACCCGTTTTACACTAGCGCGCAAAGTCAAGACCTACCCCAATATCCTTCCCAGCGTCGTCCACATCCCTTGAACAAATTGCAAAATAAGATGCTGATGGGACTGCTGTGCATTTCCACCATTTTATGTTTTTTATTTTCAGATTTCCAGCATTCGGGATTTTTCTTTCACCTGTACGCATGTGCAGGTGGGGGATAGGAAGAAGATAAAACCACAGCGGAGTTGACAATAAATTAAATAAACAATTGCATTAAAGAATTTTTATTAACACACTGAGAAAACATTCAAAAAGAATTAACAAGTGCCTGATACAACAGAGAGTAAAAGGACATGAGTTTGGTGATGAGGCCAGAGTGGAATGAAAATGGACTGAGAGAATCCTGTACAGTCGGGCTGACAGTTCTGCACTTGGAGTGTCAGCCTAGATTGTTGTGCTCAATTCTCTGGAGTGGGACTTAAACCCACAACCTCTGACTCAGAGGCGAGAGTACCACTGAGTCATTTAAGTGCAGAAAGTGCCTTTTTAAACAAAAATGAAACTGTTTTTCCAAATTAAAAACTCAGCACATTCCTACCACTTCAAGTTTCATTTTACAACCAACAGTTCTCTTCCTAACTGTACACATCACCTGTGCGAGATATGAATGGGACTGACCACACAATTCAGAGCCTTCGAATTACATGGAATTTTACAGCACAGAAACAGGGCATTCGGCCCAACAGGTCAGCCTCATTCCATCATCTCACCCTATCAACATATCAAGGGTCCTTTTATCCACTTTTTGTTTTCTACCCTCCGTGTAAAGCAGCTCAGATGTTTTCTATGTTAAAGACGCTACATAAATGCAAGTGTATACAGCACAGAAGGCGGCCATTCGGCCCCTCGAGCCCGTGCCGGCTCTCTGCAAGAGCCCTTCAGCAAGTTGTTAAGAGTTGGGGTTGGACATGTCAGCATTTGAAAGAAGTTAAACTTTAGAACTTATTATAAGGGCATGTTATAGAATCATAGAATAGTACAGCACAGAAGGAGGCCATTCGGCCCATCGGGTCTGTGCGGCTCTTTCGAAGAGCAGTCAGTTAGTCCCACTCCCCCACTCTTCCCCATATCCCTGCACTTTTTTCTCGTTCAAGTATTTATCCAATTCCCTTTTGTAAGCTACTATTTCCACCACTCTATGAGGAAGTGCATTCCAAATCCTAACCACTCACTGCGTAAAAAGGTGTCGCTTCTGGTCTTTTGCCAATCACCTTAAATCTGCCTTCTGGTTACTGCCCCTTCAGCCATTGGAAACAGTTTCTCTTTATTTACTCTATCTAAACCCTTCATGATTTTAAACACCTCTATTAAATCTCCTCTTAGCCTTTTCTGCTCTGAGGAGAATTTTTTATGGCGTGATTCTTACGGTTTAAGGATACATTGATCATACCATGATATTTAGTGTAACCTATTTACTACAGTATTTACCTGTTAGAATTTGCTGCTGCTCATCATTTGGGGATTCTCACCCTGTGCTCACAACCAGAAGGGCAGCGTGCCCAGGATCAGAGACTTCCCAACATCATGACCAAGACAAGTTAACAAATTGCTTGTCATTTACAGACTTTGGGGAAACAACATCAAATCTTAGCTCATTAACATTTTAACCACCTCACTTGTCTCTGATTTTTTTAAAAACTTGCGTTAACATATTTTGCATTAAAACACAACCCTTAAACGTAAAGGGTTGATTTTAACCCTGCTCGGCCGTCGGGAACGGTGCAGACAGGAGGGTTAAGATGGTGGGGTGGCCGCACCAAGTTCCTGACCCCTCCCATCTTAACTGATCTCAGAACAGGTACGGGAGGGCTGTCAGCTCCTTCAGCACTACCTCTCCAATCCTCCCCCTCCCATGACCTCCCCATTGGCCGCATGCTGTGGAATTCCATCCCTAAACCCTTCCACTTCCCTCAACTCCTCTTTCTTAAAACCAAACTCTGACGAATCTTTTGGTCACCGCTCCTAATTCTTGATTCTTTAGCCTGGCGTCCGTTTTACCTTATTCTTTTGTGAAACGCGTTGGGATCTTTTTCTATGTTAAAGGCGCTTTTCTCAAATTGGTTGTACATCCCTTTTGTAAAGTAACTATATTTGTGCTCAACACGTCATCCAGTTTCTGGGGAACAATGGCCATGCACCGTGTTCCTGTTTTTATTCAAATCCGTTTACATGGCTAAAACTCTCTGCTATTATGAGAAGGTTGCGAGGTGATATGATTGCTGTTTTTAGGCTTCTAATGTAAACCATGACAAGCTGTTTCACCTTGTCCAGAACAGTGGAACCAGAGGATGTGACCTGTGCTGCAAGGGGGTAAACTCAAAATTAATCTGCGACAACATTGGGAGTAACTTTAACCCCCAAGAACAGGTGGGTTGGGTGTGGGTGAGAAGTAAAACATTTTAAAATCTCAAACCCGACCCCAACCCGCCCACTTCCAGTTTTAATGGAGGCGGAAAAGGGGACGGGCGACCTTTGAACTCTCAGGAGGTGGGTCAGTCGGTAAAACCATTTAAGGAGGCTGCATGCCTCCACTTCTACAGGCTTTCTATTTTTTACCCATTTTGGCCAGGATTCCCGAGCCTCGGGAAATCCAGCAGGCAAAAGGAGGCAAGAAGTTAAGTGCATTTACAGCACTACTTGTGGGCCAGGAGGAGCACGAGTGTTTCCTCCAGGCCCAACAAACTTACCCGCTTCTGTCCCCGTGATCGACCGACCCTCCACCTCCATGATCTCTGACCCCCCGGAGCTCTGACTCTCCCGATCACCCCTGGATCTCCGACACTCCCGATCACCCACGATCTCTGACCCCCCCCCCCCATCGACACTCCTGACCTCCCCCCGATCTCTGACCCCCCGCCGGATCTCCGACCCTCCTGATCTCCCCACGATCTCTGACCCCGCCCCCCCGATCTCCGACACTCCTGACCTCCCCCCGATCTCTGACCCCCCGCCGGATCTCCGACCCTCCTGATCTCCCCACGATCTCTGACCCCGCCCCCCCGATCTCCGACACTCCTGAACTCCCCCCGATCTCTGACCCCCCCCGGATCTCCGACCCTTCTGATCTCCCCACGATCTCTGACCCCCCCCCCACGATCTCCGACACTCCTGAACTCCCCCCGATCTCTGACCCCCCTGGATCTCCCCATGATCTCCGATCTCCCCCAGATCTCCAACCCTCCCGATCTCCCCCCGACTCCCCATGATCTCCGATCTCCCCCGGATCGCCGACCCTCCCGATCTCCCCCCGACTCCCCATGATCTCCGATCTCCCCCGGATCTCTGACCCTCCCGATCTCCCCCCGACTCCCCATGATCTCCGATCTCCCCCGGATCTCTGACCCTCCCGATCTCCCCCCGACTCCCCATGATCTCCGATCTCCCCCGGATCGCCGACCCTCCCAATCTCCCCCCGACTCCCCATGATCTCCGATCTCCCCCGGATCTCTGACCCTCCCGATCTCCCCCCGACTCCCCATGATCTCCGATCTCCCCCAGATCTCCAACCCTCCCGATCTCCCCATGATCTCCGATCTCCCCCGGATCGCCGACCCTCCCAATCTCCCCCCGACTCCCCATGATCTCCGATCTCCCCCGGATCTCTGACCCTCCCGATCTCCCCCCGACTTCCCATGATCTCCGATCTCCCCATGATCTCCAACCCTCCCGATCTCCCCTGACCCCCCTCCCCAGATCACCGACCCTGACCACAATCTCTCCCTCTCTCCTTTCTGCTCCCTGCCTGCGGCCTTGTGCCGCTGGCTTTCTGGCCCACCTGGCAGGCAGCCTGTCAATCAGTAACAAAATACTGCAATGCTGGAATCTGAAATAAAAGCAGAAAATGCTGGAAATACTCAGGTCAGGCAGCATCTGTGGAGAGAGAGTTTCACTCTCCACAGATGCTGCCTGACCTGCTGAGTATTTCCAGCATTTTCTGTTTTTATTTAAGCCTGTCAATCAGGCTTGCCGTCAGGTGGGAAACCTGGTGAAAACATTTAAAAGGCGTCCTGCTGTTAATTTCAGTACTTCTGGGTTTTTCGTCCGGTACTCCACCCCCCTACTCCCTTCCCGTAAACACCGGGTCCATTATTTCAGTGAGCGAGTGGTAAATTTATGGAACAGGGAGACGGTGGAAGCAGATGATATTGATGTATTCAAATGCAAATGAGATAGATTTCTTTCAGAAAATAATATTTTGTGGTACAGTATGAGAGTAATTTAAGACATAACATATTTAAAGCTCTCCTCACCTCATGTCTGGGTCTGCTGTAGACTCATGATAGAGATTGATCGCTGTGCTTAGTCAACAACCCCATTATCGTTGGATCATGTGATTACCAGGATGGACCATGGTCTATTCTCTAGCAATTCCTATGTTCCTGTTCCTCTGTGTACCTGTATCGTGATGCAAAATATCTTCTGACGCAAGTAGGTTGCAACAGAGAGCGGGCTCCATGCCAATTCCTAGACCACCCACCCTGCACACATCATGACAATTACGTCATGAAGTCAGGTCTCCATCCACAGATCAGCCTCTAACTGGGTGGAAGCATGGTTTCTGACTGGTGGAGTCTGCCGAGATTGGGGAAGGGTTTAAGAGTACATGTTGGTGAGTTTCCTTCTCCCACTTTTATCACTTAAGCTGATACCTGCTACGCTTGACCTAACTGGTGTCTGTAATAGTGGAGCCAACCCATTTATACTGGTGAGAAGCCTCATAGGATAAGCATCAGCCAATTGTAACCGCTAAATCCTGTAGTAGATGGACTACACTAAACATTCATGGTCTGATCACTGTATCCTTAAACCACAATGGTTTAATGGAAGTGTGAAATGGTTAAGTGACTTATGTGACACTTGCTTTGAGTTTTAAGTTGTAGGAGGAACGTAAGACTAAGGAAGGCAAACAGTTCCACAATGGTGAGGTCCTGGGATAGAAAGAGTTAATCAGACAGCATGAAAAATTACCTCAACAAGTAACCTACTTAAAAGTCTGAAAAAGGACACAGCCACAGATGTGCCATACAGGAAAATAAATGACTGTGACTGAACAGCAGCAGTAAGTTTTTAAACATTGTAAGGGAAGTGGGAATTGCATTCAGTTACTCATTAGATTTTTTAATATATCACAGTTAGACAGTAATGCTTTCCTCCACAGGGCACCTCAGAAAAGGCTGAGCTGTTTACACTATGGAGTACAGCACAAGCCCTGCACTGCACTAATACACAAGGGTAGACTTTCCGAGTCCTCGCCTGTGGTAAATCAGTCGGGTTCCCCATGATGACTTGGAAAATCTACCGAATGATGTGAAAACATTTTTAGGTAATTGCAAGACTGAACCAGCATCAAGTTATACTTGAGTCCAAGGAGGGACTGTAGGCAAGTATTCACCAGTGATGATAATTCTCTTCTTTAATGGGAGGCTGTCACCACTGTCAGCCGTGGCCCAGTGGGCAGCACTCTCAGCTCGGAGTCAGAAGGTTATTTCATGTCCCACTCCAGAGACTTGATCACATAATCTAGGCCGACACTCCCAGTGCAGTGTTGAGGGAGTGCTGCACTGTCGGAGGTGCCGTCTTTCTGATGAGACGTTAAACCGAGGCCCCGTCTGCCCTCAGCTGAACGTATTAAATCCATGGCACTATTCAAAGAATAGCAGGGGAGTTCTCCCCAGTGTCCTGACCAATATTTATCCCTTAACCAACATCACTAAAACAAAAGCAAAATACTGCGGATGCTGGAAATCTGAAATAAAAACAGAAAATGCTGGAAATACTCAGCAGGTCAGGCAGCATCTGTGGAGAGAGAAACAGAGTTAACATTTCAGGTCGATGACCCTTCATCAGAACTGGAAAAGCTGGAGATCGAACAGGTTTTTAAGAAAGTGCAGGGGCAGGTGTTGAATCCGTGATTCTTAAAGTATGATGTTTTCCAATAACTAGACGGAGGCTGTAACTTAACAATCAACAGGTGTTTACTGGAGGAGGGTAGTCTAAAGACTAACAGTACAGAGGCATGCTCAAGGTGTGGTCACTACTGGTACTACAGTATACAGGAGCTGTAAAAGTAGTTCTCTCTTAAAGGTACATACACTACAATTCCTCCCCTTTTAGATTAACAGTACCCATAACATTCAAATAACAGTTAACACTTTAACATGCACATTAAACTGAAATAGTCCATTTGTAGATTCAGTCTTTGGGGCGGCTTCCTGATCCTTTCACCGTCAAATCATATACCCGAGACAGTGTCGGATCATTGCGGGTCACCTTCTCGATATCCGTGTTAGTTACTGGCAATCGTTCAATTATCGACGAATAAAATATTTCGATAGGGTCCACTGCTGGTGCTTCCTCCACCGTAGGCAGTGGCAGGCGTGATAGCCCATCAGCGTTTCCATGCTGTTTCGTGCCCTTATACTCTATTTCATATTGGTTCGCCCCTAGAAAAAGTGACCATCTTTGTAGCCGTTGTGCAGTCATCACCGGAACACCCTTCTTTGGATTAAAGATGGAGACAAGTGGTTGGTGGTCAGTCAGCAAGGTGAACTTCTGCCCATGCAGATAGTGGTTGAATTTTTTTACTCCCCATACTAGGCTGAGGGCCTCCCTGTCGATCTGGGCGTAGTTGCGCTCGGCTGAGGTTAGTGACCGAGACGCAAAGGCTACTGGCCTCTCCAACCTGTCTGGGAATTTGTGCGACAGAACCGCTCCAATACCATAGGGTGATGCATCACATGCCAACCAAATTGGTAGTGCTGGGTTGAAATGGGCCAACACCTCTTTTGATGTGATCAATTCTTTGCACTTCTGGAAAGCTCATTTACATTCGTCATTCCACTTCCATGGTACCCCCGTTTGCAGTAGGGTGTTCAGTGGGTGTAATACTGTAGACAAATTTGGTAAGAACTTATGGTAGTAGTTCACCAGCCCGAGGAACGACCTCAGTTGTGACACATTTTCCACTGCTGGAGCCTTGACTACTGCCTCAATCTTTTCAGGGGACTTATGTAACCCCTCTTCATCAATAACGTGGCCACAATACGAGATCTGCTTCTGGAAAAACTCGCACTTGTGGCGATTAGCTCGTAGCCCATATTCCTTTAATCTAGTGAGCACCTTCTCCAGGTTGGCGAGGTGATCACTGTCATTTTCGCCCGTGACCAGGATGTCGTCCAAATAACACTGGGTCCCTGGAATCCCTTGCAGGACTTGATCCATTGCCCTTTGCCAAATAGCCGGAGCCGATGCTACCCCGAACACCAGCCGGTTGTATTGGTAGAGACCTTTATGAGTGTTGATCATGAGGTATTGTTTCGAGGCTTCTTCTACCTCCATTTGCAAGTACGCCTGGGCCAGATCAATTTTGGTGAAGTGTTTACCTCCAGATAGCGAGGCGAAAATATCCTCAATCCGTGGAAGCGGATATTGTACCATGTGAAGGACTGGGTTCACTGTCACCTTAAAATCCCCACAGATGCGGACCTTCTTTGGTTCCCCAGGCGTATTACTCAACGACCTCTTCATTACAGGAACGATGGGTGTAGCCCACTCGCTCCAGTCTACTTTGGACAGTACTCCTGAACGTTCCAACCCTTCCAGCTCTGCTTCGACTGCTGGTCGGATCGCATAAGGCACTGGTCTGGCCTTAAAAAACCTTGGGCTTGCATTTTCCTCTATTTTAATCGTCGCTGTTATGCCTTTTAGTGTTCTGAGTCCCTCCTGGAGCAATTCTGTGTCAGTTAGCATTTTTGACAGTCGTCCAGGTGTGACGTCGTCATCCTTTTTGGCCTCAACCTTCAGTGCCTGTATGGAATGCCAATGTAATTGTATCTTCTGGATCCATTCACGTCCTAGTAGTGGTGGTCCTCCATCTGGCAATACATATAGGTCCATTTTAGGTATTTCCTGGCCTTTGTATATGACGTTCACCCTTATTTTTCCTTTGGGGTAGATTTTTGCCCCGTGTACGTCTTCAAGACAATCTCTGTAGCTTTCAAGGGTATATGTGAAAATAGCCGCTGTAGTCCCTTCGGTTTATGACTGTTAGGGCTGATCCTGTGTCCAATTCCATTTTCACTTGGACTCCGTCTATCTTGAGCGTGACCCAGATAGTCTGGTGATCCTCCATTTTGATTACCTTATGTAGTTTCAGACAACCCAGCTCCTTGCTTCCGGAGTCTGTATCACTTTTCTGTTCGTCTGAACTACTGTCCATCACCTTGTGTACCTTTTTGTACTTCTCCTGTGGAGATTTCTTGCTGCTGGTTGATGTGCCTCAATAAATCCGAGATTCGATGTTAGCGAAACAAAACAAGGCTTTTATTGACTTAGAAGGTAACACACAGAGGAGAATGTATCTTCCATCCAGAGGTCTGCCGTACTGGATGTGCTGCAGGCTGGGCCAGCTTACATAGGAGCCAGGTATGGGCGGAGCCCTACACACAGTACAATACAATGGAAATGAAACTGAAACCAACCACAGTCACAGGCAGAGAAATACTGATGAGTGATGAATGGAATATTTCATCACATTCACCCCTTCTATAGATTTAGTCTGTTCGGGGGTTTGATAGTCCTCTGCGACCGACGTGGCTGTTGTGGTGCCACGGGTGTCGGCTGGGTGTCCCCGGTGGCCTCCTGGGTCTCTGCCGGGGGTGCCGCCAGGGTTGTTGAAGGGGTAGTTGGTGGGGGTACCGTTGGTCGATGTTCTTCCGGGGGTGATGAAAGAGTAGTGGGTGGGTAAGAGTTGCTGTGGTCGTTGTTGCTGCTGTTGTCGTGGTTGTTGTCGTTACCGGCTGGGGCGACGTCTTTTATGGACACGGTGTCCTCCCTTCCGTCGGCGTGCCGGACATACGCGTATTGGGGGTTGGCGTGGAGTAGGTGCACTGACTCCACGAGAGGGTCCGTCTTGTGGCCCCTCACATGCCTTCGCACGAATACCGGACCTGGGGTGGAGAGCCATGACGGCATGGATACGCCTGAGGTGGATTTCCGGGGAAAGACAAATATTCGCTCATGAGGCGTGCCATTAGTGGCAGTACACAATAGCGACCGTATCGAATGGAGCACATCTGGGAGGACTTCCTGCCAGCGGGAGATAGGGAGGCCTTTGGTCCTTAGAGCTAGAGTGACTGCTTTCCATACTGTCCCGTTCTCTCGCTCCACTTGACCGTTACCCCGGGGGTTGTAGCTGGTGGTACGGCTCGTGGCGATCCCCCTGGACAGCATGTACTGGCGTAGCTCTTCACTCATGAAGGACGCCCCACTATCCGTATGGATGTAGCTCGGCATACCGAACAGGCAGAACAGGCTGTTGAGGCATTTAATGACCGTGGCGCTGGTCATGTCTGGGCAGGGGAAGGCGAATGGGAACCGGGAGTATTCGTCCACAATGTTCAGGAAGTAAACATTGCGGTCGACGGACGGGAGGGGGCCCTTGAAATCTAAGCTGAGCCGCTCAAAGGGCCGTGTAGCTTTGATTAAGTGGGCTCTATCTGGGCGGTAGAACCGAGGCTTGCACTCAGCGCAAGTGCGACAGTTCCTGGTCAGGGACCGAACTTCCTCAATCGAGTAGGGTAAGTTGCGGGACTTTATGAAGTGGAACAGCCGCGTGACCCCTGGGTGGCAGAGGTCATTGTGGAGGGTCTGTAGCCGATCCCCGGTGGCGCTGGCACACATCCCTCGTGAGAGGGCGTCGGGGGATTCGTTAAGGGCCCCTGGCCAGTAAATGATGTCATAATCGAAGGTGGAGAGCTCGATCCGCCACCTAAGAATCTTATCATTTTTAATCTTCCCCCTCTGTTTATTATTGAACATAAACGCTACCGACCGCTGGTCGGTAAGTAGGGTGAAGCGTTTGCCGGCTAGGTAGTGGCGCCAGTGGCGCACTGCCTCCACGATGGCTTGGGCCTCCATTTCTACGGAGGAGTGTCTGATCTCGGGCCCTTGGAGGGTCCTCGAGAAGAAAGCTACGGGCCGCCCTGCCTGGTTGAGGGTGGCCGCCAAGGCAAAGTCAGACGCATCACTTTCCACTTGAAAGGGAGTGTTCTCGTCCACTGCCTGTAGCGTGGCCCGCTCAATATCCTGCTTAATGCTTTTGAAGGCGGCATGGGCCTCAGCAGAGAGCGGAAAAGAGGATGCTTTCAAGAGGGGGCGGGCTTTGTCGGAGTAGTTGGGGACCCATTGGGAATAATAAGAAAATAACCCCAGGCACCTTTTCAGGGCTTTGGGAGTGTTGGGCAGGGGCAGCTCCCGTAGGGGGCGCAATCGGTCGGGGTCTGGTCCGATTTCCCCATTCTCCACCACGCTGCCTAGTATGCAGAGGCGCGTGGTGTTGTAAACGCACTTGTCCTCGTAGGTGAGGTTGAGCTTTTGTGCGGTTTTCAGGAACCTCTCGAGGTTCGAGTCGTGATCCTGCTGGTTGTGACCGCAGATGGTGACGTTGTCGAGGTAGGGGAAGGTTGCCTGCAAGTGGTGGTCATCGACCATGCGGTCCATCTCCCTCTGGAAGACCGAGACCCCATTCGTCACCCCAAAGGGGACTCTGAGGAATTGGTAGAGGCGTCCGTTCGCCTCGAAGGCGGTGTACGGGCGGTCCTCTGGTCTGATAGGGAGCTGGTGGTACGCTGACTTGAGGTCGATGGTGGAGAACACCCGGTATTGGGCGATTTGGTTCACCATTTCTGATATGCGGGGTAGCGGGTAGGCGTCTAGTTGGGTGTACCTGTTGATCGTTTGGCTATAGTCGATCACCATCCGTTTCTTCTCGCTACCCCTTACCACCACCACTTGGGCGCGCCACGGGCTATTGCTGCGTTCAATAATGCGCTCTTTCAGGATCCTGTCTACCTCGGTCGCGATAAACCGCCTGTCCTCCCAGCTGTACCTCCTGCTTTTGGTCGCTATTGGCCGGCAGTTAGGGGTAAGGTTCGCGAATAGCGAAGGCGGCTTTACCTTCAGGGTAGCCAGACCGCACACTGTGAGGGGCGGCTGGGACCCACCGTAATTGAGCGTGATGCTTTGGTGGTAGCACTGGAAATCCAGGCCCAAGATCACGCTCGCACATAGATTCTTCATGATTAATACTTTAAAATTATCGTATACATAGAAACATAGAGATAGGAACAGGAGTAGGCCATTCGGCCCTTCGAGCCTGCTCCGCCATTCAATGAGATCATGGCTGATCTTCGTCTGAGATCATAGCTGATCTTACCAGTTCAGTACCCCGTCCCCGCCTTTTCTCCGTAACCCTTAATCCCCTTAGCCTTCAGAAATATATCCAATTCTCTCTTGAAAATATTTATTGAATTAGCCTTCACAGCCCTCTGTGGCAGGGAATTCCACAGGCTCACCACTCTTTGAGTGAAGAAATTCTTCCTCATCTCTGTTTTAAATGATTTGCCCGCTATTTTTAGACTGTGGCCCCTGGTTCTGTGCTCCCCGGCCATTGGAAACATTCTCTCTGAATTCAGCCTGTCCAGGCCTGCCATAATTTTATATGTTTCGATGAGATCCCCTCTCAATCTTCTAAACTCCAGTGAGTACAAGCCCAAACTATTTAATCTCTCTTCGTAGGTCATTCCCGCCATTCCAGGTATCAGCCTGGTGAATCGCCGTTGCACTCTTTCCATGGCAAGAACATCCTTCCGCAGATGGGGCGACCAAAACTGTACACAATACTCCAGATGCGGTCTCACCAGCACCTTGTACAGCTGTAGTAAGGTATCCCTATTCCTATACTCGAACCCCCTTGATATGAAGGCCAACATACCATTTGCCTTCTTAATCGCCTGTTGCACCTGCATGCTCTCCTTCAGTGACTGGTGCACAAGAACACCCAGGTCCCTCTGCACTTCCCCATCTCCCAATCTATTGCCATTTAGATAATAATCTACCCTCCTGTTTTTACCCCCAAAGTGGATAACCTCGCATTTATCCACATTATAGTGCATCTGCCACGTATCCGCCCATTCCCCCAACCTGTCCAAATCGCACTGTAGCCTCCTGACATCCTCATCAGAGCCCACCCCTCCTCCTAGTTTAGTGTCGTCAGCGAATTTGGAAATATTGCATCCAATTCCCTGATCCAGATCATTTATATATATTGTGAACAGCTGGGGTCCCAGGACAGATCCTTGCGGCACCCCGCTGGTCACTGCCTGCCACTCCGAAAACGAGCCGTTTATTCCAACTCTCTGTTTTCTATCCGCCAGCCAGTTCTCTATCCACGTTAATACTTTGCCCCCAATCCCATGAGCCTTAATTTTGCATGATAATCTTTTGTGTGGAACCTTATCGAAGGCTTTCTGGAAGTCAAGGTACACCACATCCACTGGCTCTCCCCCATCTATTTTACCAGTTACTTCCTCAAAAAATTCCAGCAGATTAGTCAAACACGATTTACCCTTTGTAAATCCATGTTGACTCTGTCCGATCCTTTCCCCATTTGTCAAGTGCTCCGCTATTTTATCCTTAATAATGGACTCTAGCATTTTGCCCACAACCGATGTAAGGCTTACTGGTCTATAATTCCCTGCTTTCTCTCTACCCCCCTTTTTAAATATTGGGGTAACATTAGCTACCCTCCAATCCACGGGTACTGTTCCCGAGTCAATGGAGTTCCGGAAGATGATCCTTAGAGCATCTGCTATCTCCAGGGCCACCTCCTTAAGTACCCTAGGATGTAGTTTATCAGGCCCCGGGGATTTGTCGGCCTTCAGTCCCCTCAACTTACCCAACACCATATCCCTAGAGATACTAATTTCTGTCAGCTCCTCCCTCTCATTAGTCCCTATGTTTGCCGATATTCCTGGGAGGTTATTTGTGTCCACCTTTGTGAATACAGAACCAAAGTATGAGTTTAATTGGTCTGCCATTTCCTTATTCTCCATTATATATTCTCCCGAATCGGACTGCAAGGGACCGACTTGGGATTTTACCAGTCTTTTCCTCCTGATATACCGATAAAAGCTTTTGCAGTCTGTCTTTATGTTTGCTGCAAGTTTACTTTCGTATTCTATTTTCCCCTTCCTGATTAATCCCTTTGTCCTCTTTTGCTGTATCCTGTACTGCCCCCAATCTTCCGGTCTGGTGCTTTTTTTTGCCAGTTGATATGCCCTTTTTTTTGATTTTATGCTGTCCCTAATTTCCCTCGTTATCCACGGTTGAGTCACCTTTTTAGGTTTATTTTTATGCCAAACCGGTATAAACATGTTCTGGAATTCTTCCATTCTATCTTTGAATGCTTGCCATTGTCTATCCACTGTCAATCCCCCCAGAAACACCACCCAATCAATCTTACCCAATTCCCGTCTCATACCCTCGTAATTCCCTTTATTTAAGTTCTGGACCTTAGTCTCTGATTCAATTTCCTCACTCTCCATCTCGACTGAGAGCTCGATCATATTATGATCGCTCTGACCCAAGGGGCCTCGTACAAGAAGATTGCTGATAAGTCCCTTCTCATTGCACAATACCCAGTCTAAAATGGCCTGATCTCGAGTCGGCTCCTCGACATATTGGTCCAGATAACCGTCCCGAAAACATTCCAGGAATTCCTCCTCCTCAGAATTTTTACTAACTTGGGTAGTCCAATCAATATGTAAATTAAAGTCACCCATGATGACAGCTGTGCTCTTATCGCACGCTTCTCTAATTTCCCTTTTTATGCCTTCCCTCACCTCCATATTACTATTTGGAGGCCTATATATCACACCCACTAACGTTTTCCTCCCCTTGCTATTTCTCATTTCTACCCATACAGATTCCGTTTCATCCGAGTTAATATCCTTCCTTTCCATTGCATTAATCCCCTCCTTTACCAGCAATGCTACCCCACCTCCCCTACCTTTTTGCCGATCCTTCCTAAATATTGTATATCCCTGGATGTTAAGTTCCCAGCCTTGCCCACCCTGCAGCCACGTTTCTGTAATCCCAATCAAATCATACTTGTTTACCTCTATTTCCACAACTAATTCATCCACCTTGTTCCTAATGCTTCTAGCATTAAGATACAAAGCCTTCAGGCTTGCTTTTTTCACACTCTCATTATGAATTAGTTTGGCCCTTTGTGTTTCTCTCCTTTGCTTATTGCTTCTCACCTTTCTACCATCTATTTCTGACTTCATATGACTTCCCTCTTTTCCACTACCTAGGTTCCCATCCCCCTGCCAAATTAGTTTAAATCCTCCCGAACCGCCCTAGAAAATATTACCCCGAGGACATCGGCTCCCTCACAGTTCAGGTGTAGACCGTCCCCTTGGTACAGGTCACTCCTCCCCAAGAACTGGTTCCAATGCCTCAAGAATTTAAATCCCTCTCCCTTGCACCACTGCTCAAGCCACGTATTTAGCTTATCTATCTTACTCTCTCTAAACTTATTAGCTCATGGCACTGGTAGCAATCCAGAGATTACTACCTTTGAGGTCCTACTTTTCAATTTAGCTCCTAACTCCCTAAATTCAGCTTGTAGGACCTCCTCCCTCTTTTTACCTACATCGTTGGTACCTACATGTACCACGACAACTGGCTGATCCCCCTCCCCCTTCAGAATGCTCTGCACCCGCTCCGAGACATCCTTGACCCTTGCACCAGGGAGGCAACATACCATCTTGGAGTCTCGGTCTCGGCCACAGAAACTCCTATCTATCCCCCTTACAATTGAATCCCCTATCACTATAGCCCTATCCCTCTTTTTCCCGCCTTTCTGTGCAGCAGAGCCAGTCATGGTGCCCTGAACCTGGCTGCTGGTGCCTTCCCCTGATAAGTCATCTCCCCCAACAGTACCCAAAACGGTAAACCTGTTTTGGAGGGAGATGACCGCAGGTGACTCCTGCACTACCTTCCTGCCTTTACCCTGCCTTTTGGTCACCCATTTACTGTCTGAGCTAGCCTTTACCTGCGGTGTGACCAACTCACTGAATGTGCTATCCACAACATCCTCAGCATCGCGTATGCTCCAGAGTGAGTCCATTCGCAGCTCCAGCGCCGCCATGCGGTCTGCTAGGAGCTGCAGCTGGACACACTTCCTGCACACATAGTTGTCAGGGACAGTGTCCCTGATTTCCCACATGGCACAGGAGGAGCATGACACGGGTCCGAGCTGCCCTTCCATGACTTAACCCTTACAATACCCTTTTATTTACTACGATTTAGCTTAATTATTGAATTCTACTTAGAATAAGTTTGTGAAAGTACTCACCAACCAGTCACCTACCTGTTTTCTGGTGTTGTATTTTCACTGCCGCCTCCTGTCCTGGAACCTTTTCCACCTAGGTTAGGCTCCTGAAATAAAATAAATTGAACCTACCTTTTCAACTTCCCCTAACCCCTAAAAGGTTAGAGGAGGTGGAAGGGTGGGAGACACTACACTGTAGTGTTTCGGGTTTAGCAACAGCTCCACCTATATAAGAGTTACTGGCCTCCTGCTCTCCCGACTGCACCAGCTGTGAAAGAAAAAGCCCGCGAAAGGTGAGCTTTTAAACACACCAGTTACTGGCCTCCTGCTCTCCCGACTGCCCCAGCTGTGAAAGAAAAAGCCCCCGAAAGGTGAGCTTTTAAACTCACCAGTTACTGGCCTCCTGCTCTCCCGACTGCACCAGCTGTGAAAGAAAAAGCCCGCGAAAGGTGAGCTTTTAAACTCACCAGTTACTGGCCTCCTGCTCTCCCGACTGCACCAGCTGTGAAAGAAAAAGCCCGCGAAAGGTGAGCTTTTAAACTCACCAGTTACTGGCCTCCTGCTCTCCCGACTGCCCCAGCTGTGAAAGAAAAAGCCCCCGAAAGGTGAGCTTTTAAACTCACCAGTTACTGGCCTCCTGCTCTCCCGACTGCACCAGCTGTGAAAGAAAAAGCCCGCGAAAGGTGAGCTTTTAAACTCACCAGTTACTGGCCTCCTGCTCTCCCGACTGCCCCAGTTCCGTTAACGGACAATTGTACCGTGCAGTAACCCATAATGGTCGATGTCTGGGTTTTATCAGCCATGGAGATGGTACCCCGAGTAGGGACCACCTTTAGGGAGAGTTGTTGTACCAGTTCAGGGTGGATAAAACTCTCCGTGCTTCCACTGTCAATTAAACATTTAACCTTGCACCCGTTTACCTCGATGTCCACCATTGATTTGGATTGCGGGTGCGGCCTGGTCTGGTCCACTGTGACCGATGCCACTGTAGGGCCCTGATCGAGACAAGATGGCGTCCACGCTGTCTGCTCACAAGATGGCGGACCCCACGAGGTCGGGCAAGATGGCGTCCAAGATGGCCGCTCCCACGGCGCACACGCGGCGGTGGCGGGCTTTCCGGCGGGGTTCCCTCTGCACACCTTCCCGAAGTGCCCCTTCTTACCGCACTTAACGCAGGTGGTGCCTTTCGCCGGGCACAGGTTTCTGGTGTGCTTCGGCTGCCCGCAGAAGTAGCAGTTGGGTCCCCGACGCGTCGCGGCTGTCGTAGGGCTTCTGGGGGGAGAGCGGGGCCCCGACGGTGTCGGGCTGCCGGGCGGGGAAGATGCCTTCCAAGATGGCGGCGCCCTTGGTGCACACGTGGCGGCGTGGACGGCGCGGGCTGAAGAGTAGGCGTCCGAGTTTCTCTGGGCCACATCCAGGGATCGTGCTGTGTCCGCAGCCTGTTTCAGGTCCAATCCCGTTTTTTCCAGCAGTCTCTGCCGGATGTAAGTGGAGCTGAGGCCTGTGATAAAGGCATCGCGAACAAGCTCGTCAGTGTACACTGCGGCTTTTACATCTTGGCACTTGCAGTCTTTGCCAAGCGTTTTCAGGGTGCCTAGGAACTCCTCCACCGATTCCCCAGGTCGCTGTGCGCGAGTAGCGAGCAGGTGCCTAGCATATACCTCATTCGTAGGCTGCTGGTAATGCGCCTTTAAGATGTCGCAGGCGGCCGGGTACATGTCGGCGTCTTGGATGAGGGGGTAAACCGGGTGGCTTACCCAATTCCGCAGAATTCCGAGTTTCATACTCGCAGCGTCCGTAGCGTCTTTGACGGCTGCGGAATTGTCCAGGAAGAATTCCATACACATAAACCAGTGTCCGAAGCATGCCGATGCGTCCGAAGCATGCTGTTCCAAATCCAAACGTTCGGGTTTCAAGAGTTGATCCATTGTGTTGAAAATTAAGTCAATAAAATTGATGTGCCTCAATAAATCCGAGACTCGATGTTAGCGAAACAAAACAAGGCTTTTATTGACTTAGAAGGTAACACACAGAGGAGAATGTATCTTCCATCCAGAGGTCTGCAGTACTGGATGTGCTGCAGGCTGGGCCAGCTTACATAGGAGCCAGGTATGGGCGGAGCCCTACACACAGTACAATACAATGGAAATGAAACTGAAACCAACCACAGCCACAGGCAGAGAAATACTGATGAGTGATGAATGGAATATTTCATCACACTGGTTTTCTTCCCTGACCTGCAGACTCTTGCTATGTGTCCTGCTTTTCCACACTGTCTGCACACTTGGTCCTTGAACCAACAATCCTTCTGGTCGTGTGTTGTTCTGCCGCAGCGATAACACTTCCCTGCTCCATATGACATTTCATTGGTGCCATATTCTTGCGGTCTCCGTTGTATCTCTGCAGCGCCCCGTGCGGCTGCTTCGTGTGATACTGCCATGCTGAAAGCCTTGTCCAGCGTAAGATCCTTTTCTGATAGAAGCCGTTTCTGGGTTCCTTCACTTTGAAGCCCACACACAAACTTGTCCCTTAACGTATCTGCTAGTCCCAATCCAAACTGGCAGTGTTTCGATAGCTTGCGCAGTTCCGTTAAGTACTCAGCATTACTTTCGTCTTTATGCTGGTTCCTTTTGTGGAACTTAAATCTTTCTGCTATCAGCAGTGGTGTGGGGTTTAAGTGGTCCTGTAGGATTTCCACCACGCTTTCGAAATTCTTATCCGCTGGCTTCTCTGGGGTTATTAGGTTTCGCAGTAAGCCATAAGTTTTTGCACCCATGGAATTCAACAAAACCAGTGCTTTCCTAGCATCTGGCACTTCATTCGCCCTGCAGTACACCTCAATGCGTTCCACATATGTCGCCCAATCTTCGACTTCATTCGGGGCAGAGGATATTTAAGAATAATATTAATAAATTTAATTGATTACATAGAATGGGAGATCAGGTGATGTGTTACTGCTGCAATATGTGGGAGCTGGTGGACACTATTGATGCTCACGGTGATCACATTTGCAGTAAGTGTTGGCTGCTCGAGGAACTCCGGCTCCGTGTTGAAGAGCTGGAGTCCGAGCTTCAAACACTGAGACACATCAGGGAGGGGGAGAGTTACCTGGACTCTGTGTATTACGAGGTAGTCACACCAATTAGATTAATTAATTCAGATGTAGTCCGTGGCCAGGGTCAGGATGGTGTGACTAGAAGTGAGGCAGGTACGGGGATCCAGGAGGTAGTGTTGGAGGAGCCGCAGCCCTTGCACTTGTCCAACAGGTTCGAGGCTCTTACTCCCTGTGAGGATGGGAACAGGGACTGCGGGGAGGATGAGCAACCTGACCACGGCACCGTGGAGCAGGGGGCCATTCAAGTGCGGGGAGTTAAAAGAAATGTTGTAGTGGTAGGGGATAGTATCGTTCGGGGGATAGATAGAGTTCTTTGCAGCCGAGAGCGAGAGTCCCAAAGGCTGTGTTGCCTGCCCGGTGCCAGGGTTAAGGACATCTCCTCTGGACTGGAGAGAAACTTGGAGTGGGAGGGGGTGGATCCAGTTGTCGTGGTCCATGTTGGTACCAACGACATAGATAGGACAAGGAAGGAGGTTCTGCTGAGGGAGTTTGAGCAGCTAGGGGCCAAATTAAAAAGCAGAACCACAAGGGTAATAATCTGAGCCACGAGCGAATTTGGCTAGGACAAATAAAATTAGAGAGTTAAATGCGTGGCTCAAAGACTGGTGTGGGAGAAATGGGTTTTGTTTCCTGGGACACTGGCACCAGTACTGGGGCAGGAGGGAGATGTTCTGTTGGGACGGGCTTCACTTGGCCAGTGCTGGGACTAGAGTCCTGGCGGATCATATAACTAGGGCTGTAGAGGGGGCTTTAAACTAACTAGTCGGGGGGAGGTTCCTAGAGAGCAAATAATAAAAATGACAACAGAGAAGGTCATAGACTTAGGTAGCAGTGGGGAAATTAAAAACCAGAGTATGTCAGGAAGGGGCAGAAGGTATGGAGTAAAAGGTAAAATAATAAAAAGGGCAAAAGCAGGAACTAAGTGTCACAAAACATATTTGAAAGTTCTCTATCTGAATGCACGTAGCATTCGTAACAAAATAGACGAGTTAATGGCACAAATAACTACATATGGGTATGATCTTGTGGCCATTACAGAAACATGGCTGCAGGGTGACAATGCCTGGGAATTAAACATACCAGGTTATTTAACGATCAGGAAGGACAGGCAGGAAGGAAGGGGAGGTGGGGTGGCTGTGTTAATAAAGGAAGGAATCACTGTAATACAGAGAAATGATATTGGGTCAAAAGATCAGGATAATGAAACAGTTTGGGTGGAGGTAAGGAATAATAAGGGGAAAAAAACACTAGTGGGCGTAGTCTATAGGCCTCCGAACAGTGGCAATTCTGTTGGACGGAGTATCAATCAGGAAATAGTTGAGGCTTGTAATAAGGGGGATTTTAACTATCATATTAATTGGACAAATCAAATTGGGCAGGGCTGCCTTGAGGATGAGTTCATTGAGTGTATTAGGGATGGGTTTCTTGAGCAGTATGTAACTGAACCGACCAGGGGGCAAGCAAACTTAGATCTGGTCCTGTGTAACAAGACGGGATTAATTAAAAATGTCCTAGTAAAGGATCCCCTTGGAATGAGTGACCATAACATGGTTGAATTCCATATTCAATTAGAGGGTGAGAAGGTTGGATCTCAAACAAGCATGCTAAGCTTGAATAAAGGAGACTATGAAGGTATGAGAGCGGAATTGAGTAGAGTGGATTGGGAAAATAGATTAAAGGGTAAGACGATACATGATCAGTGGTGTACATTTAAGGAGTTATTTTACAACTTCCAAAAAATATATATTCCACTGAGAAGAAAAGCGTGTAAAAGAAAAGACAGCCATCCGTGGCTAAGTAAAGACATTAAGGATAGTATTCAACTAAAAACAAGGGCATATAAGGTAGCCAAATCTAGTGGGAGGATAGAGGATTGGGAAAACTTTAAAAGACAGCAAAAAATAACAAAAAGATTGATTAAGAAAGGGAAGATAGATTATGAAAGTAAATTAGCAAAAAATATAAAAACAGATAGTAAGAGTTTTTATAGTTATATAAAAAGAAAAAGGGTGGCTAAAGTAAATGTTGGTCCCTTAGAGGATGAGACCGGGAAATTAATGGTGGGAAATATGGAGATGGCAAAAACACTGAATGAATATTTTACATCAGTCTTTACAGTAGAGGACACTAAGAATATCCCAACACTGGACAAACAGGGGGCTAAAGGGGGGGAGGAGCTAAACACGATCAAAATCACTAAGGAAGTGGTACTCGGTAAAATAATGGGACTCAAGGCGGATAAATCACCTGGACCTGATGGCTTACATCCTAGGGTCTTGAGGGAAGTGGCGGTAGGGATTGTGGATGCATTGGTAATAATTTTCCAAAACTCCCTGGACTCGGCAAAGGTCCCGGCAGACTGGAAAACTGCTAATGTAACATCCTTATTTAAAAAGGACAGTAGACAGAAGGCTGGAAACTATAGACCGGTTAGCCTAACATCTGTGGGAGGTAAAATTTTGGAGTCCATTATTAAGGAGACAGTAACAGGACATTTGGATAATCATAATTTAATAGGACAAAGTCAGCATGGTTTTATGAAGGGGAAGTCATGTTTGACAAATTTGCTGGAGTTCTTTGAGGAAGTAACGTATAGGGTGGATAAAGGGGAACCAGTGGACGTAGTGTATTTAGACTTCCAAAAGGCATTTGACAAGGTGCCACACAAAAGATTATTGCTTAAGATAAAAAATCACGGGATTGGGGGTAATATTCTGGCATGGATAGAGGATTGGCTATCTAACAGAAGGCAGAGAGTTGGGATAAATGGTTCATTCTCAGACTGGCAATCAGTAACTAGTGGTGTTCCGCAGGGGTCAGTGCTGGGTCCCCAACTCTTTACAATCTATATTAACGATTTGGAGGAGGGGACCGAGTGTAACATATCAAAGTTTGCAGATGATACTAAGATGGGAGGGAAAGTAGTGAGTGAGGAGGACATAAAAAACCTGCAAGGGGACATCGACAGGCTAAGTAAGTGGGCAGAGATTTGGCAGATGGAATACAATACTGGAAAGTGTGAGGTTATGCACTTTGGCAGGAAAAATCGTAGAGCAAGTTATTATCTTAATGGCAAGAAACTGGAAAGTACTGAAGTACAAAGGGATCTGGGGGTCCTGGTGCACGAAACTCAAAAGGTTAGTATGCAGGTGCAGCAAGTGATTAAGAAGGCCAATGGAATGTTGGCTTTCATTGCTAGGGGGATAGAATATAAAAATAGGGAGGTATTGCTTCAGTTGTACAAGGTATTGGTGAGACCGCACCTGGAATACTGCATACAGTTTTGGTGTCCATACTTAAGAAAGGACATACTTGCTCTCGAGTCAGTACAAAGAAGGTTCACTCGGTTAATCCCGGGGATGAGGGGATGGACATATGAGGAGAGGTTGAGTAGATTGGGACTCTACTCATTGGAGTTCAGAAGAATGAGAGGCGATCTTATTGAAACATATAAGATTGTGAAGGGGTTGGATCGGGTGGATGCGGGGAAGGTGTTCCCGATGATGGGTGAAACTAGAACTAGGGGGCATAGTCTTAGAATAAGGGGCTGCTCTTTCAAAACTGAGATGAGGAGGAACTACTTCACTCAGAGGGTGGTAGGTCCATGGAATATGCTGCCCCAAAAAGCTGTGGAAGCGACATCATTACATAAATTTAAAACAGAAATAGACAGTTTCCTAGAAGTAAAGGGAATTAAGGGTTATGGGGAGTGGGCAGGAATTTGGACATGAGTCTAGGTTCGGATCGGTCATGGCCCTGTGGGTAGCGGAGCGGGCCCAGGGGCCGTGTAGCCTGATCCTGCTCCTATTTCGTGTGTCTAATTCTGTTAGATTCAGGAGATGGTTCTGTGATAGTGGTTTGACGGTTAGGATCAGATCAACCATGATCTTATTGAATGGCGGAGCAGGCTCGAGGGGCCGATTGGCCTACTCCTGCTCCTATTTCTTATGTTCTATGTTCTTATGAACGCAGTGATACTGCCACTCTTCGGCATCCCTGGGTGTGATTAAACAGTCTAAAATGGCGTCTCCCGCGCTCTCCCTTCTTCTCCGCTGGCACAAAATGGCGTCTCCCGCGCTTTCCTTTCTTCCCGCGCTCGCCCTTCTTCTCCGCTGCGGCTTCTACAATGGCGTCTCCCGCGCTCTCCCTTCTTCTCCGTGGCTCAATGGCGTCTCCCGCGCTTCCTTTCTTTCCCCCGCGGACGCTGTTCAGCCCTTGGGCCCTGGCTGTGCTCTGCGCGTTCTCCTGTGCGCCTCTCCCATTGCCGCCGCTTGGTCATAAATCCGGCTGGTGCTTTACCCTCTCTTTTTTTTGTTTTTCCTCGACGCCGCTCGGTTTTCAACACCCGGCTGCGCCCTGTGCGCTTCACCCTCTGTCTTACCCCGTCGACGCTGCTCGGCCTTTTCTGTGCCGTCGGTTGGCTCCAGCCGCCGCTGTCCGGGAAGGGTCTGCGCTGTACCTGTTGCCGGTCTGTTGCTGGATCATCGTGGCTGGAGAACCAAGCCCGGCTCTCCACAGCCTCCCCTGCGATGTTCACTTTCTGCCGGATGACTGGGCGGTTGCTCGTGGTCGACGCCCGTGCTTCTGGCCTCGACTTTCTTCCACCGTCCTCCCGGAGCGAATCCTTGAAAGGAAATGCAGAGTTGCAGGTAGATTCGAATCGACCTCGTCGCCACTGTTGAATCCGTGATTCTTAAAGTATGATGTTTTGCAATAACTAGACGGAGGCTGTAACTTAACAATCAACAGGTGTTTACTGGAGGAGGGTAGTCTAAAGACTAACAGTACAGAGGCATGCTCAAGGCTTATATACAGGTGTGGTCACTGCCGGTACTACAGTATACAGGAGCTGTAAAAGTAGTTCTCTCTTAAAGGTACATACACTACAGCAGGGATTATCTGGTCATCATTACATTGCTGTTTGTGGGAGCTTGCTGTGCACAAATTGGTTGCCGCGTTGCCTACGTTACAACAGTGTCTACACTTTAAAAGTACTTCATTGGCTGTAAAGTGCTTTAGGATGTCTTGAGGTTGTGAAAGGCGCTATAGAAATGCAAGTTCTTTCTTTAACATGGAAAAGTATCAGAGAAACCTTTTTTGATTGGGGAGCGAGAAGAACCGTGCATTATTTTGATAACAATGACAACACGAGCAAGCGCTAGAATTATGCATTTCAACAGTTTATTTCACCTTGACAAGGACATCGACCTGAAACGTTAACTCTGTTTCTCTCTCCACAGATGCTGCCTGACCTGCTGAGCGTTTCCAGCATTTTCTGTTTTTAATTTCAGAATTCCAGCATCCGCAGTATTTGACTTTGATTTTACATCATATACAAAAACAAAAAGAGGTTTGGCAGACACTTTATTAATGGATACGGCGTCCCGTTAATTCTGGAATATTAACTGTACCAATGCCACCCTTGAATGAGTTTATGAACACAAAATAAGGGAGGTGGAAAAGGGAAAGCCCCCGATCTCAGTATCTTGTTGCAGGTATCCCCCCTTAGTCTGTTTTGGGGTGTTTTTGCAAATCGACAGAAATTGAAACTTAACGCTTCCGTTTGGCTAGTGAGTTACAAATTCGCGCACAGAAGGAAACTGAACTAAGATTTAGGCCTAGCAAATAAAGTTGATCAGGTAAAAAGCTATGCCACCGGGAGTGCAGCTTAGCAGAAACTCTAGCCGCCAGTCTGTCATGGCATTGACCCTGACGCAAATCCTGGGGATGGGACGTTTGCATAAAGTGGCAGGTAACGCCACCATTAATGGCACTCTCCGGGCAGCCACCCTTTTGGGGGTGGTCAGGAGTTTTGGAATGGCACCTTCCTGCTCTGGCAGGGATTGGGGGGGGGGGGTGCAGAAGCTAGGCGGTTCCAACTGAATTTAAAATTTATTTAATTTAAAAAAAGCAGTATTCTGTGATCCAAAACTCTGCTACCCCGTATCCTAACTAATACCAATGACTGTTCACTCATCACCCCTGTGCTCGCTGACCTACATTGGCTCCCGGTCCAGCAATGCCTCGATTTTAAAATTCTCATCTTTGTTTTCAATTCCCTCCATGACCTCGCCCCTCCCTATCTCTGTGATCTCCAATCCTGCAACCTTCCGAGATCTCTGCACTCCTCCAATTCTGGCCTTTTGCGCATCGCCGATTCTTATCGCTCCACCATTGGCGGCTGTACCTTCAGCTGCCTGGGCCTTAAGTGCTGGAATTCCCTCCCTAAACCTCTCCGCCTCTCTACCTCTCTTTCCTCCTTTAAGAGCCTCCTTGAAACCTACCTCTGACCAAGCTTTTGGTCACCGGCCCTAATTGTATGGCTCGGTGTCAAATTTTGTCTGATAACGCTCCTGTGAAGCGCCTTGAGACGTTTAACTATGTTAAAGGAGCTATATAAATGCAAGAAATTGCTATCATATAAATGCAAGATGTTGTTGTCGCTGCTTTTCAGGAAACTGGTATTCTGGACACTACTTTTGTATTGATGTAGCAAGTATACCTGCGTCAAGCAGATTTCATTGTCATGGGCTGCAGGAAAGGCAAAATTGGCAGAATTTCTGGTGGACATCAGCTACCAATGTCGCTTTTTTTTAATCTGATGTCAGGACGGATGGCGGGGTGGGAAATACTCTCCTCCCCCTCTCCATCAGAATTTTTGAAAGTAGGGAGAAAGGGGCAGAAATCCAGCAGGACTGGATCTCCAGGGCCCAGGAATATTGTCAGATCTGTAATTGATCAGGATGAAACGTTCTGCATCATCACACTGAACTCCCTTCTAAAATGACACTGAGGTTTTTAAGCCTTTTAACATGCACCAGTAACAAGTATTTACACAGCTAGTGCGAATAAGCAATAAGGTTGATCTTTTCACACTGCAGTGAGATCACATGCTACCTGACAGTCACAAAATTCCTTCGAATAGTGTTGCAAAGGATGGCATTAGACTCTGCCATCTGCTGCACCTTCTCAGAGAGTCTTTGCAGTGCCTTCATATGGTTCAGTGACTCTGCAAACATTCCGCCTTTCCATGAGATCACCTTCTGAATGGTTAGCAGCCGGGGTCTGGCATCTCGTAAGCCTCCACTCAGGTGCATCATGCTCCACCACTGACACCTCGCTCTCTGACTTCCTCGCGAGTTGTGAATCATCCTATGTCAGCTCCTCATCTAGACTATCTGTAACATCCTGAGTTAGATATGATTGTGAGCCGATTCTCTCCAAATCTCTCCTGGTGCCAGATCAATGTGCCAGCAACAATTCAGGAGCGTTTCTGTGAAAGGAAACTTTTTGCAAATGCTACATTAGTAATTTTGATTATAATTTCATCCTAACTGAACATAGCTCTTTTGAGCTCTATATATATTTTTTCCTCCAACTGAGAGTGGGCTGCAGTTCTTCATTATAGTTGTTAGTCTGTGACCAGAGATGCGATTTTGCAGACAGAGCAAAATATCCTGCTATTAACAGTTGCTTACATAGGTAGGACCCAGCACAAGCATTGCCCATTAGGTGTAGCTGAGATTCAAGGTCTTTTAATTTGGGAATTCAGTATGGTGTTGTGCTACATGACCAAGAGCCAGGGACACTGTGCAAATACTGACATGTTCCCAGGGACACTGTGCAAATACTGACATGTTCCCAGGGACACTGTGCAAGTACAGGAAACTTTGTGCTATCCGGCACCGACGGGACCGAGCTGCTGCCGTTCCCTCAAAACTGCTGTACACTCCCGAGCGAATGTTGAAACAAACGGAGATTTTCATCTCCATATGAATCAACAAACCCTGTTGCTTAGCAACAGCCTCTAAACATTCGGCAAGCGTCTCTGTAGCATCTCTAGCTGAAGCTGTTGCTTAGCTACAGACGTTGCAGAGCTTGACTGTTTAAAAAAAGCAAAGAAAAGAAACGAAAAGAATACAAAACGGCTCCTGATTTTTGCTGGTGGCTCGAGCTTGCCGGACGGTTCGCCACTGGATAACACAAAGTTTCCTGTACTGACATGTTCCCAGGGACACTGTGCAAATACTGACATGTTCCCAGGGACACTGTGCAAATACTGACATGTTCCCAGGGACACTGTGCAAATACTAACATGTACCCAGGGACACTGTGCAAATACTGACATGTTCCCAGGGACACTGTGCAAGTACTGAGATGTTCCCGGGGACACTGTGCAAGTACCGACATGTTCCCGGGGACACTGTGCAAGTACTGACATGTTCCCAGGGACACTGCAAGAACTGAGATGTTCCCGAGGACACTGTGCAAGTACTGACATGTTCCCGGGGACACTGTGCAAGTACTGACATGTTCCCAGGGACACTGTGCAAATACTGACATGTTCCCAGGGACACTGTGCAAATACTGACATGTTCCCAGGGACACTGTGCAAATACTAACATGTACCCAGGGACACTGTGCAAATACTGACATGTTCCCAGGGACACTGTGCAAGTACTGAGATGTTCCCGGGGACACTGTGCAAGTACCGACATGTTCCCGGGGACACTGTGCAAGTACTGACATGTTCCCAGGGACACTGCAAGAACTGAGATGTTCCCGAGGACACTGTGCAAGTACTGACATGTTCCCGGGGACACTGTGCAAGTACTGACATGTTCCCAGGGACACTGTGCAAATACTGACATGTTCCCAGGGACACTGTGCAAATACTGACATGTTCCCAGGGACACTGTGCAAATACTAACATGTACCCAGGGACACTGTGCAAATACTGACATGTTCCCAGGGACACTGTGCAAGTACTGAGATGTTGCCGGGGACACTGTGCAAGTACTGACATGTTCCCAGGGACACTGTGCAAGTACTGAGATGTACCCGGGGACACTGTGCAAGTACCGACATGTTCCCGGGGACACTGTGCAAATACTGACATGTGCCCAGGGACACTGTGCAAATACTGACATGTTCCCAGGGACACTGTGCAAGTACTGACATGTTCCCAGGGACACTGTGCAAGTACTGACATGTTCCCAGGGACACTGTGCAAGCACTGACATGTTCCCAGGGACACTGTGCAAGTACTGACATGTTCCCAGGGACTCTGTGCAAATACGGACATGTTCCCAGGGACACAGTGCAAGTACGGACATGTTCCCAGGGACACTGTGCAAGTACTGACATGTTCCCGGGGACACTGTGCAAGTACTGACATGTTCCCAGGGACACTGTGCAAGTACTGACATGTTCCCAGGGACACTGCAAGTACTGACATGTTCCCAGGGACACTGCAAGTACTGACATGTTCCCAGGGACACTGTGCAAGTACGGACATGTTCCCAGCGACACTGTGCAAGTACTGACATGTTCCATGGGACACTGTGCAAGTACTGACATGTTGCCAGGGACACTGTGCAAGTACTGACATGTTCCCGGGGACACTGTGCAAGTACTGACATGTTCCCGGGGCACTGTGCAAGTACTGACATGTTCCCGGGGACACTGTTGAAATACTGACATGTTCCCGGGGACACTGTGCAAATACTGACATGTTCCCAGGGACACTGTGCAAATACTGACATGTTCCCAGGTACACTATGCAAGTACGGACATGTTCCCAGGGACACTGTGCAAGTACTGACATGTTCCCAGGGACACTGTGCAAGTACTGACATGTTCCCAGGTACACTGTGCAAGTACTGACATGTTCCCAGGGACACTGTGCAAGTACTGACATGTTCCCGGGGACACTGTGCAAGTACTGACATGTTCCCGGGGACACTGTGCAAGTACTGACATGTTCCCAGGGACACTGTGCAAGTACTGACATGTTCCCGAGGACACTTGTGCAAGTACTGACATGTTCCCAGGGACACTGTGCAAGTACTGACATGTTCCCGGGGACACTGTGCAAGTACTGACATGTTCCCAGGGACACTGTGCAAGTACTGACATGTTCCCAGGGCCTCTGTTGAAATACTGACATGTTCCCGGGGACACTGTGCAAATACTGACATGTTCCCAGGGACACTGTGCAAATACTGACATGTTCCCAGGTACACTATGCAAGTACTGACATGTTCCCAGGAACTCTGTTGAAATACTGACATGTTCCCGGGGACACTGTGCAAATACGGACATGTTCCCAGGGACACTGTGCAAGTACTGACATGTTCCCAGGGACACTGTGCAAGTACTGACATGTTCCCGGGGACACTGTGCAAGTACTGACATGTTCCCAGGGACACTGTGCAAATACTGACATGTTCCCAGGGACACTGTGCAAGTACGGACATGTTCCCAGGGACACTGCAAGCACTGGCATGTTCCCAGGGACACAGTGCAAGTACTGACATGTTCCCAGGGACACTGTGCAAGTACTGACATGTTCCCGGGGACACTGTGCAAGTACTGACATGTTCCCAGGGACACTGCAAGTACTGCCATGTTCCCAGGGACACTGTGCAAATACTGACATGTTCCCAGGGACACTGTGCAAGTACGGGCATGTTCCCAGCGACACTGTGCAAGTACTGACATGTTCCATGGGACACTGTGCAAGTACTGACATGCTCCCAGGGACACTGTGCAAGTACTGACATGTTCCCGGGGACACTGTGCAAGTACTTACATGTTGCCGAGGACACTGTGCAAGTACGGACATGTTCCCAGGGACACTGTGCAAGTACTGACATGTTCCCGAGGACACTGTGCAAGTACTGACATGTTCCCAGGGACACTGTTCAAGTACTGACATGTGCCCAGGGAAACTGTGCAAGTACTGACATGTTCCCAGGGACTCTGTTGAAATACTGACATGTTCCCAGGGACACTGTGCAAGTACTGACATGTTCCCGGGGACACTGTGCAAATACTGACATGTTCCCAGGGACACTGTGCAAGTACTGACATGTTCCCAGGTACACTGTGCAAGTACGGACATGTTCCCAGGGACACTGTGCAAGTACTGACATGTTCCCAGGGACACTGTGCAAGTACTGACATGTTCCCAGGGACACTGTGCAAGTACTGACATGTTCCCGGGGACACTGTGCAAGTACTGACATGTTCCCAGGGACACTGTGCAAGTACTGACATGTTCCCAGGGACACTGTGCAAGTACTGCCATGTTCCCAGGGACACTGTGCAAGTACTGACATGTTCCCAGGGACACTGTGCAAGTACTGATATGTTCCCAGGGACACTGTGCAAGTACTGACATGTTCCCGGGGACACTGTGCAAGTGCTGACATGTTCCCAGGGACACTGTGCAAGTACTGACATGTTCCCAGGGACACTGTGCAAATACTGCCATGTTCCCAGGGACACTGTGCAAATACTGACATGTTCCCAGGGACACTGTGCAAGTACTGACATGTTCCCAGGGACACTGCAAGTACTGACATGTTCCCAGGGACACTGTGCAAGTACTGACATGTTCCCAGGGACACTGTGCAAGTACTGACATGTTCCCAGGGACACTGTGCAAGTACTGACATGTTCCCGGGGACAGTGTGCAAGTACTGACATGTTCCCGGGGACACTGTGCAAGTACTGACCTGTTCCCAGGGACACTGTGCAAGTACTGACATGTTCCCAGGGACACTGTGCAAATACTGCCATGTTCCCAGGGACACTGTGAAAGTACTGACATGTTCCCAGGGACACTGTGCAAGTACTGACATGTTCCCAGGGACACTGTGCAAATACTGCCATGTTCCCAGGGACACTGTGCAAGTACTGACATGTTCCCGGCGACACTGTGCAAGTACTGACATGTTCCCACGGACACTGTGCAAGTACTGACATGTTCCCGGGGACACTGTGCAAGTACTGACATGTTCCCGGGGACACTGTGCAAGTACTGACATGTTCCCAGGGACACTGTGCAAGTACTGACATGTTCCCAGGGACACTGTGCAAGCACTGACATGTTCCCAGGGACACTGTGCAAGTACTGACATGTTCCCAGGGACTCTGTGCAAATACGGACATGTTCCCAGGGACACAGTGCAAGTACGGACATGTTCCCAGGGACACTGTGCAAGTACTGACATGTTCCCGGGGACACTGTGCAAGTACTGACATGTTCCCAGGGACACTGTGCAAGTACTGACATGTTCCCAGGGACACTGCAAGTACTGACATGTTCCCAGGGACACTGTGCAAGTACGGACATGTTCCCAGCGACACTGTGCAAGTACTGACATGTTCCATGGGACACTGTGCAAGTACTGACATGTTGCCAGGGACACTGTGCAAGTACTGACATGTTCCCGGGGACACTGTGCAAGTACTGACATGTTCCCGGGGCACTGTGCAAGTACTGACATGTTCCCGGGGACACTGTTGAAATACTGACATGTTCCCGGGGACACTGTGCAAATACTGACATGTTCCCAGGGACACTGTGCAAATACTGACATGTTCCCAGGTACACTATGCAAGTACGGACATGTTCCCAGGGACACTGTGCAAGTACTGACATGTTCCCAGGGACACTGTGCAAGTACTGACATGTTCCCAGGGACACTGTGCAAATACTGCCATGTTCCCAGGGACACTGTGCAAGTACTGACATGTTCCCGGGGACACTGTGCAAGTACTGACATGTTCCCACGGACACTGTGCAAGTACTGACATGTTCCCGGAGACACTGTGCAAGTACTGACATGTTCCCGGGGACACTGTGCAAGTACTGACATGTTCCCAGGGACACTGTGCAAGTACTGACATGTTCCCGGGGACACTGTGCAAGTACTGACATGTTCCCAGGGACACTGTGCAAATACTGCCATGTTCCCAGGGACACTGTGCAAATACTGACATGTTCCCAGGGACACTGTGCAAGTACTGACATGTTCCCAGGGACACTGCAAGTACTGACATGTTCCCAGGGACACTGTGCAAGTACTGACATGTTCCCAGGGACACTGTGCAAGTACTGACATGTTCCCAGGGACACTGTGCAAGTACTGACATGTTCCCGGGGACAGTGTGCAAGTACTGACATGTTCCCGGGGACACTGTGCAAGTACTGACCTGTTCCCAGGGACACTGTGCAAGTACTGACATGTTCCCAGGGACACTGTGCAAATACTGCCATGTTCCCAGGGACACTGTGAAAGTACTGACATGTTCCCAGGGACACTGTGCAAGTACTGACATGTTCCCAGGGACACTGTGCAAATACTGCCATGTTCCCAGGGACACTGTGCAAGTACTGACATGTTCCCGGCGACACTGTGCAAGTACTGACATGTTCCCACGGACACTGTGCAAGTACTGACATGTTCCCGGGGACACTGTGCAAGTACTGACATGTTCCCGGGGACACTGTGCAAGTACTGACATGTTCCCAGGGACACTGTGCAAGTACTGACATGTTCCCAGGGACACTGTGCAAGCACTGACATGTTCCCAGGGACACTGTGCAAGTACTGACATGTTCCCAGGGACTCTGTGCAAATACGGACATGTTCCCAGGGACACAGTGCAAGTACGGACATGTTCCCAGGGACACTGTGCAAGTACTGACATGTTCCCGGGGACACTGTGCAAGTACTGACATGTTCCCAGGGACACTGTGCAAGTACTGACATGTTCCCAGGGACACTGCAAGTACTGACATGTTCCCAGGGACACTGTGCAAGTACGGACATGTTCCCAGCGACACTGTGCAAGTACTGACATGTTCCATGGGACACTGTGCAAGTACTGACATGTTGCCAGGGACACTGTGCAAGTACTGACATGTTCCCGGGGACACTGTGCAAGTACTGACATGTTCCCGGGGCACTGTGCAAGTACTGACATGTTCCCGGGGACACTGTTGAAATACTGACATGTTCCCGGGGACACTGTGCAAATACTGACATGTTCCCAGGGACACTGTGCAAATACTGACATGTTCCCAGGTACACTATGCAAGTACGGACATGTTCCCAGGGACACTGTGCAAGTACTGACATGTTCCCAGGGACACTGTGCAAGTACTGACATGTTCCCAGGGACACTGTGCAAATACTGCCATGTTCCCAGGGACACTGTGCAAGTACTGACATGTTCCCGGGGACACTGTGCAAGTACTGACATGTTCCCACGGACACTGTGCAAGTACTGACATGTTCCCGGGGACACTGTGCAAGTACTGACATGTTCCCGGGGACACTGTGCAAGTACTGACATGTTCCCAGGGACACTGTGCAAGTACTGACATGTTCCCAGGGACACTGTGCAAGCACTGACATGTTCCCAGGGACACTGTGCAAGTACTGACATGTTCCCAGGGACTCTGTGCAAATACGGACATGTTCCCAGGGACACAGTGCAAGTACGGACATGTTCCCAGGGACACTGTGCAAGTACTGACATGTTCCCGGGGACACTGTGCAAGTACTGACATGTTCCCAGGGACACTGTGCAAGTACTGACATGTTCCCAGGGACACTGCAAGTACTGACATGTTCCCAGGGACACTGCAAGTACTGACATGTTCCCAGGGACACTGTGCAAGTACGGACATGTTCCCAGGGACACTGTGCAAGTACTGACATGTTCCATGGGACACTGTGCAAGTACTGACATGTTGCCAGGGACACTGTGCAAGTACTGACATGTTCCCGGGGACACTGTGCAAGTACTGACATGTTCCCGGGGCACTGTGCAAGTACTGACATGTTCCCGGGGACACTGTTGAAATACTGACATGTTCCCGGGGACACTGTGCAAATACTGACATGTTCCCAGGGACACTGTGCAAATACTGACATGTTCCCAGGTGCACTATGCAAGTACGGACATGTTCCCAGGGACACTGTGCAAGTACTGACATGTTCCCAGGGACACTGTGCAAGTACTGACATGTTCCCAGGGACACTGTGCAAGTACTGACATGTTCCCAGGGACACTGTGCAAGTACTGACATGTTCCCGGGGACACTGTGCAAGTACTGACATGTTCCCGGGGACACTGTGCAAGTACTGACATGTTCCCAGGGACACTGCAAGTACTGACATGTTCCCGGGGACACTGTGCAAGTGCTGACATGTTCCCAGGGACACTGTGCAAGTACTGACATGTTCCCAGGGACACTGTGCAAATACTGCCATGTTCCCAGGGACACTGTGCAAATACTGACATGTTCCCAGGGACACTGTGCAAGTACTGACATGTTCCCAGGGACACTGCAAGTACTGACATGTTCCCAGGGACACTGTGCAAGTACTGACATGTTCCCAGGGACACTGTGCAAGTACTGACATGTTCCCAGGGACACTGTGCAAGTACTGACATGTTCCCGGGGACAGTGTGCAAGTACTGACATGTTCCCGGGGACACTGTGCAAGTACTGACCTGTTCCCAGGGACACTGTGCAAGTACTGACATGTTCCCAGGGACACTGTGCAAGTACTGCCATGTTCCCAGGGACACTGTGCAAGTACTGACATGTTCCCAGGGACACTGTGCAAGTACTGATATGTTCCCGGGGACACTGTGCAAGTACTGACATGTTCCCGGGGACACTGTGCAAGTACTGACATGTTCCCAGGGACACTGTGCAAGTACTGACATGTTCCCAGGGACACTGTGCAAATACTGCCATGTTCCCAGGGACACTGTGCAAGTACTGACATGTTCCCAGGGACACTGTGCAAGTACTGACATGTTCCCAGGGACACTGTGCAAATACTGACATGTTCCCAGGGACACTGTGCAAGTACGGACATGTTCCCAGGGACACTGTGCAAGTACTGACATGTTCCCGGGGACACTATGCAAGTACGGACATGTTCCCAGGGACACTGTGCAAGTACTGACATGTTCCTGGGGACACTGTGCAAGTACTGACATGTTCCCGGGGACAGCGTGCAAGTACTGACATGTTCCCAGGGACACTGTGCAAGTACTGACATGTTCCCAGGGACACTGTGCAAGTACTGACATGTTCCCGGGGACACTGTGCAAGTACTGACATGTTCCCAGGGACACTGTGTGTTGTGCCTCAATAATTCCGAGACTTGATGTTAGCGAAACAAAACAAGGCTTTTATTAACTTAGAAGGTAACACGCAGTGGAGAGAGGTATCTTCCATCTGGAGGTCTGCAGTACTGGATATGAGGCCAGACTGAGCTTGCTTACATAGGGGCCAGGTATGGGCGGAGCCCTACACACAATACATTACAATATACAATACAATGGTGAGGAGACGGAACTGAGGTAAGGGAACTGAAACCTGAAACCAACCACAGTCACAGGCAGTGATGAATGGAATATTTCATCACATTCACCCCTTCTATTGATTTAGTCTGCTCGGGGGGTTGATAGTCCTCTGCGACCGACGTGGCTGTTGTGGTGTCGCGGGTGTCGGCTGGGTGTCCCCAGTGGCCTCCTGGGTCTCTGCCGGGGGTGCCGCCAGGGTTGTTGAAGGGGTAGTTGGTGGGGGTGCCGTTGGTCGATGTTCTTCCGGGGGTGATGAAAGAGTAGTGGGTGGGTAAGAGTTGCTGTGATCGTTGTTGTTGCTATTGCCGTGGTTGTTGTCGTTACCGGCTGGGGCGACGTCTTTTATGGACACGGTGTCCTCCCTTCCGTCGGCGTGCCGGACATACGCGTATTGGGGGTTGGCGTGGAGTAGGTGCACTGGCTCCACGAGAGGGTCCGTCTTGTGGCCCCTCACATGCCTTCGCACGAATACCGGACCTGGGGTGGAGAGCCATGACGGCATGGATACGCCTGAGGTGGATTTCCGGGAAAAGACAAACATTCATTCATGAGGCGTGGCATTAGTGGCAGTACGCAATAGCGACCGTATCGAATGGAGCACATCTGAGAGGACTTCCTGCCAGCGGGAGATAGGGAGGCCCTTGGTCCTTAGAGCTAGAGTGACTGCTTTCCATACTGTCCCGTTCTCTCGCTCCACTTGACCGTTACCCTGGGGGTTGTAGCTGGTGGTACGGCTCGTGGCGATCTCCCTGGACAGCATGTACTGGCGTAGCTCTTCACTCATGAAGGACGCCCCCCTATCCGTATGGATGTAGCTCGGCATACCGAACAGGCAGAACAGGCTGTTGAGGCATTTAATGACCGTGGCGCTGGTCATGTCTGGGCCGGGGAAGGCGAATGGGAAACGGGAGTATTCGTCCACAATGTTCAGGAAGTAAACATTGCGGTCGACTGACGGGAGGGGGCCCTTGAAATCTAAGCTTAGCCGCTCAAAGGACCGTGTAGCTTTGATTAAGTGGGCTCTATCTGGGCGGTAGAACTGAGGCTTGCACTCAGCGCAAGTGCGGCAGTTCCTGGTCAGAGACCGAACTTCCTCAATCGAGTAGGGTAAGTTACGGGACTCTATGAAGTGGAACAGCCGCGTGACCCCTGGGTGGCAGAGGTCGTTGTGGAGGGTCTGTAGCCGATCCCCGGTGGCGCTGGCACACATCCCTCGTGAGAGGGCGTCAGGGGATTCATTAAGGGCCCCTGGCCGGTAAATGATGTCATTCTCGAAGGTGGAGAGCTCGATCCGCCACCTAAGAATCTTATCATTTTTAATCTTCCCCCTCTGTTTATTATTGAACATAAGCGCTACCGACCGCTGGTCGGTAAGTAGGGTGAAGCGTTTGCCGGCTAGGTAGTGGCGCCAGTGGCGCACTGCCTCCACGATGGCTTGGGCCTCCTTTTCTACGGAGGAGTGTCTGATCTCGGGCCCTTGGAGGGTCCTCGAGAAGAAAGCTACGGGCCGCCCCGCCTGGTTGAGGGTGGCCGCCAAGGCAAAGTCAAGACGCATCACTTTCCACTTGAAAGGGAGTGTTCTCGTCCACTGCCTGTAGCGTGGCCCGCTCAATATCCTGCTTAATGCTTTTGAAGGTGGCGTGGGCCTCAGCAGAGAGCGGAAAAGAGGATGCTTTCAAGAGGGGGCGGGCTTTGTCGGAGTAGTTGGGGACCCATTGGGAATAATAAGAAAATAACCCCAGGCACCTTTTCAGGGCTTTGGGAGTGTTGGGCAGGGGCAGCTCCCGTAGGGGGCGCAATCGGTCGGGGTCTGGTCCGATTTCCCCATTCTCCACCACGCTGCCTAGTATGCAGAGACGCGTGGTGTTGAAAACGCACTTGTCCTCGTTGTAGGTGAGGTTGAGTTTTTGTGCGGTTTTCAGGAACCTCTCGAGGTTCGAGTCGTGATCCTGCTGGTTGTGACCGCAGATGGTGACGCTGTCGAGGTAGGGGAAGGTTGCCTGCAAGTGGTGGTCGAGACCCCATTCGTCACCCCAAAGGGGACTCTGAGGAATTGGTAGAGGCGTCCGTTCGCCTCGAAGGCGGTGTACGGGCGGTCCTCTGGTCTGATAGGGAGCTGGTGGTACGCTGACTTGAGGTCGATGGTGGAGAACACCCGGTATTGGGCGATTTGGTTCACCATTTCTGATATGCGGGGTAGCGGGTAGGCGTCTAGTTGGGTGTACCTGTTGATCGTTTGGCTATAGTCGATCACCATCCGTTTCTTCTCGCTACCCCTTACCACTACCACTTGGGCGCGCCACGGGCTGTTGCTGCGTTCAATAATGCGCTCTTTCAGGAGCCTGTCTACCTCGGTCGCGATAAACTGCCTGTCCTCCCAGCTGTACCTCCTGCTTTTGGTCGCTATTGGCCGGCAGTTAGGGGTAAGGTTCGCGAATAGCGAAGGCGGCTTTACCTTCAGGGTAGCCAGACCGCACACTGTGAGGGGCGGCTGGGACCCACCGTACTTGAGCGTGATGCTTTGGTGGTTGCACTGGAAATCCAGGCCCAAGATCACGCTCGCACATAGATTCTTCATGATTAATACTTTAAAATTATCGTATACAGTTCCGTTAACGGACAATTGTACCGTGCAGTAACCCAGAATGGTCGATGTCTGGGTTTTATCAGCCATAGAGATGGTACCCTGAGTAGGGACCACCTTTAGGGAGAGTTGTTGTGCCAGTTCAGGGTGGATAAAACTCTCCGTGCTTCCACTGTCAATTAAACATTTAACCCGGCACCCGTTTACCTCGATGTCCACCATTGATTTGGATAGCGGGTGCGGCCTGGTCTGGTCCACTGTGACCGATGCCACTGTAGGGCCCTGATCGAGACAGGATGGCGTCCACGCTGTCTGCCCATGAGATGGCGGACCCCACGAGGTCGGGCAAGATGGCCGCTCCCACGGCGCACACGCGGCAGTGGCGGGTTTTCCGGCGGGGTTCCCTCTGCACACCTTCCCGAAGTGCCCCTTCTTACCGCACTTAAAGCAGGTGGTGCCTTTCGCCGGGCACAGGTTTCTGGTGTGCTTTGGCTGCCCGCAGAAGTAGCAGTTGGGTCCCCGACGCGTCGCGGCTGTCGTAGGGCTTCTGGGGGGAGAGCGGGGCCCCGACGGTGTCGGGCTGCCAGGCGGGGAAGATGCCTTCCAAGATGGCGCCGCCCTTGGTGCACAGGTGGCGGCGTGGACGGCGCGGGCTGAAGAGTAGGCGTCCGAGTTTCCCTGGGCCACATCCAGGGATCGCGCGGTGTCCGCAGCCTGTTTCAGGTCCAATCCCGTTTTTTCCAGCAGTCTCTGCCGGATGTAAGTGGAGCTGAGGCCTGTGATAAAGGCATCGCGAACAAGCTCGTCAGTGTACACTGCGGCTTTTACATCTTGGCACTTGCAGTCTTTGCCAAGCATTTTCAGGGTGCCTAGGAACTCCTCCACCGATTCCCCGGGTCGCTGTGCGCGAGTAGCGAGCAGATGCCTAGCATACACCTCATTCGTAGGCTGCTGGTAATGCGCCTTTAAGATGTCGCAGGCGGCCAGGTACGTGTCGGCGTCTTGGATGAGGGGGTAAACCCGGTGGCTTACCCAATTCTGCAGAATTCCGAGTTTCATACTCGCAGCGTCCGTAGCGTCTTTGACGGCTGCGGAATTGTCCAGGAAGAATTCCATACACATAAACCAGTGTCCGAAGCGTGCCGATGCGTCCGAAGCATGCTGGTCCTAATCCAAACGTTCGGGTTTTAGGAGTTGATCCATTGTGTTGAAAAATAAGTTAATAAAATTGATGTGCCTCAATAATTCCGAGACTCGATGTTAGCGAAACAAAACAAGGCTTTTATTAACTTAGAAGATAACACGCAGTGGAGAGAGGTATCTTCCATCTGGAGGTCTGCAGTACTGGATATGAGGCCAGACTGAGCTTGCTTACATAGGGGCCAGGTATGGGCGGAGCCCTACACACAATACATTACAATATACAATACAATGGTGAGGAGACGGAACTGAGGTAAGGGAACTGAAACCTGAAACCAACCACAGTCACAGGCAGTGATGAATGGAATATTTCATCACACTGTGCAAGTACGGACATGTTCCCAGGGACACTGTGCAAGTACTGACATGTTCCCGGGGACACTGTGCAAGTACTGACATGTTCCCGGGGACACTGTGCAAGTACGGACATGTTCCCGGGGACACTGTGCAAGTACTGACATGTTCCCGGGGACACTGTGCAAGTACTGACATGTTCCCAGGGACACTGTGCAAGTACTGCCATGTTCCCGGGGACACTGTGCAAGTACTGACATGTTCCCGGGGACACTGTGCAAGTACTGACATGTTCCCGGGGACACTGTGCAAGTACTGACATGTTCCCGGGGACACTGTGCAAGTACTGACACGTTCCCGGGGACACTGTGCAAGTACGGACATGTTCCCGGGGACACTGTGCAAGTACTGACATGTCCCCAGGGACACTGAGCAAGGACGGACATGTTCCCAGGGACACTGTGCAAGGACTGACATGTTCCCGGGGACACTGTGCAAGTACTGACATGTTCCCAGGGACACTGTGCATGTACAGACATGTTCCCAGGGACACTGTGCAAGTACTGACATGTTCCCGGGGACACTGTGCAAGTACTGACATGTTCCCAGGGGCACTGTGGAAGTACTGACATGTTCCCAGGGACACTGTGCAAATACTGACATGTTTCCGGGGACACTGTGCAAGTACTGACATGTTCCCAGGGGCACTGTGGAAGTACTGACATGTTCCCAGGGACACTGTGCAAGTACAGACATGTTCCCGGGGTCACTGTGCAAGTACTGACATGTTCCCAGGGACACTGTGCAAGTACTGACATGTTCCCAGGGACACTGTGCAAATACTGCCATGTTCCCAGGGACACTGTGCAAGTACTGACATGTTCCCAGGGACACTGTGCAAGTACTGACATGTTCCCAGGGACACTGTGCAAGTACTGACATGTTCCCAGGGACACTGTGCAAGTACTGACATGTTCCCAGGGACACTGTGCAAGTACTGACATGTTCCCAGGGACACTGTGCAAGTACTGACATGTTCCCAGGGACACTGTGCAAGTACTGACATGTTCCCAGGGACACTGTGCAAGTACTGACATGTTCCCGGGGACACTGTGCAAGTACTGACATGTTCCCGGGGACACTGTGCAAGTACTGACATGTTCCCAGGGACACTGTGGAAGTACTGACATGTTCCCAGGGACACTGTGCAAGTACGGACATGTTCCCAGGGACACTGTGCAAGTACTGACATGTTCCCGGGGACACTGTGTAAGTACGGACATGTTCCCAGGGACACTGTGGAAGTACGGACATGTTCCTGGGGACACTGTGCAAGTACTGACATGTTTCCGGGGACACTGTTCAAGTACTGACATGTTCCCGGGGACACTGTGCAAGTACTGACATGTTCCCAGGGACAGTGTGCAAGTACTGACATATTCCCGGGGACAGTGTGCAAGTACTGACATGTTCCCGGGGACACTGTGCAAGTATTGACATGTTCCCGGGGACAGTGTGCAAGTACTGACATGTTCCCAGGGACAGTGTGCAAGTACTGACATGTTCCCAGGGACAGTGTGCAAGTACTGACATGTTCCCGGGGACTCTGTGCAAGTACTGACATGTTCCCGGGGACACTGTACAAATACTGACATGTTCCCAGCGACACTGTGCAAGTACTGACATGTTCCCAGGGACACTGTGCAAGTACTGACATGTTCCCAGGGACACTGTGCAAGTACTGACATGTTCCCAGGGACACTGTGCAAGTACTGACATGTTCCCAGGGACACTGTGCAAGTACTGACATGTTCCCAGGTACACTGTGCAAGTACTGCCATGTTCCCAGGGACACTGTGCAAGTACTGACATGTTCCCAGGGACACTGTGCAAGTACTGACATGTTCCCGGGGACACTGTGCAAGTGGCGGCAGGTAGCGAGAGCGGCGGACCTGCGGGAGACTCGGCGGCGGCGGCGGGGTACTTAAAGCGGTAGCGGGGCTGGGAGAGGCCTCAGAGCAGCGACAGCAGGTAGCGAGAGCGGCGGACCTGCGGGAGACTCGGCGGCGGGGTACTTAAAGCGGCAGCGGGGCCAGGAGAGGCCTCAGAGCAGCGGCGGCAGGTATCGAGAGCGGCGTACCTGTGGGAGACTCGGCGGCGGGGTACTTAAAGCGGCAGCGGGGCCAGGAGAGGCCTCAGAGCAGCGGCGGCAGGTAGCGAGAGCGGCGGACCTGCGGGAGACTCGGCGGCGGCGGCGGGGTACTTAAAGCGGCAGCGGGGCCAGGAGAGGCCTCAGAGCAGCGACAGCAGGTAGCGAGAGCGGCGGACCTGCGGGAGACTCGGCGGCGGGGTACTTAAAGCGGCAGCGGGGCCAGGAGAGGCCTCAGAGCAGCGGCGGCAGGTAGCGAGAGCGGCGGACCTGTGGGAGACTCGGCGGCGGGGTACTTAAAGCGGCAGCGGGGCCAGGAGAGGCCTCAGAGCAGCGGCGGCAGGTAGCGAGAGCGGCGGACCTGCGGGAGACTCGGCGGGGTACTTAAAGCGGCAGCGGGGCCAGGAGAGGCATACCAAGCTCCAGTCTGCGAGCTCAGAGGGTAGCAGAGAGGTAAAAAGTATACGGGGTGTGACGTCACCAGGGAGCAGGTAAGTGATTGGTTGGTGAGTATTTCTCTCTTTTCAATACAAGCTTGAATTCTGTGGTGTTAAATTTCTAGGGTCTCTGTGTAGTAGTGGGGACAGTTGGTAAATAAAGCGCCCTAGAGTATACCTGTAACTGGGGTATTGAATAAATTTTTTAATTAATTAAAGGAGTAAGTCATGGCAGGAGAGCTCAGCCCCGTGTTCTGCTCCTCTTGCTCCATGTGGGAAGTCAGGGACGCTGCCAGTGTCCCTGGCGACCATGTGTGCGGGAAATGCATCCAGCTGCAGCTACTTGTAGACCGCATTGCGGCGCTCGAGCTGCGGGTGGATGAGTTTTGGAGCATGCGCGATGCTGAGAGGGTCGTGGATAGCACGTTTAGCGAGTTGTTCACGCCGCAGGGTAGGGCTGCACAGGCAGAAAGAACTTGGGTGACCATCAGGCGGAGCAACAGAGGCAGGCAGGAAGTGCAGGGGCCCCCTGCGGACATCCCCCTTTCAAACAGGTATACCAAGTTGGATACTGTTGAGGGAGATGACTCACCAGGGGAAGGCAGCAGCAGCCAGCTTCCTGGCACCAGGGACGCTTCTGCTGCTCAGAAAGGGAGGAAAAAGAGTGGGAGAGCAATAGTGGTAGGGGATTCTATCGTAAGGGGAACAGATAGGCGTTTCTGTGGCCGCAAACGTGACTCCAGGATGGTTTGTTGCCTCCCTGGGGCCAGGGTCATGGATGTCACTGAGCGGCTACAGGGCATTCTTAAGGGGGAGGGGGAGCAGGCAGAGGTCGTGGTCCACATTGGGACCAACGACATAGGTAGGAAGGGGGATGAGGTTCCGCATCAAGAATTTAGGGAGCTAGGTAGCAGATTAAAAAACAGGACCTCAAAGGTTGTAATCTCTGGATTACTCCCAGTGCCACGTGCTAGTGAGTATAGGAATAGGAGGATAGAACAGATGAATGCGTGGCTAAAGAGTTGGTGCAGGAGGGAGGGTTTTAGTTTCCTGGATCACTGGGCCTGCTTCTGGGAAAGGTGGGACTTGTACAAGTCGGACGGGTTGCACCTGAACCAGAGCGGGACAAATATCCTTGCGGGGAGGTTTGCTAGCACTGTTGGGGGGGGTTTAAACTAACTTGGCAGGGGGATGGGATACAGAGGGGAGCTGAAATAGGGGGTGATGTGCTGCCAATTATAGAGAAAAAAACAAGTCAGCTTGGTAGACAGGGCAAATATACAAGGGCAAGGCTGGATGGCATCTATTTTAATGCAAGGAGTCTTGCAAATAAGGTGGATGAACTGAAGGTGTTGATAAACACATGGGAGTATGATATTATTGCTATCACGGAGACATGGTTGAGGGAGGGGCAAGACTGGCAGCTCAATATTCCGGGGTACAGAATCTTCAGGCGAGACAGAGGGGGAGGTATAAGAGGAGGGGGTGTCGCAATATTAATTAAGGAGTCAATTAAGGAGGGATGACATAGTAGCAGGTTCCTCTAATGAGGCCATATGGGTGGAGCTTAAAAACAAAAAGGGGGCAAGCACTTTGCTGGAAGTGTACTATAGGCCTCCAAACAGTCAGGGGGAGATAGAGGAACAGATATGTAGGCAAATCTCAGAGAAATGTGCAAATAATAGGGTAATAATAATGGGGGATTTCAACTTCCCCAATATTAACTGGGATAGTCAGAGTGTGAAAGGCACAGAGGGTGTAGAATTCTTAAAGTGCATCCAGGAGAGCTTTTTGAGCCAGCATGTAGAAGGTCCTACAAGAGAGGGGGTGCTACTGGACCTAATTCTAGGGAATGTGGCCGGCCAAGTGGAAGAAGTGCTAGTAGGTGAGCACTTTGGTGACAGTGACCATAATATGGTGAGATTTAAGGTGGTCATGGAAAAGGACAGGGATGGGCCGGAAATAAAGGTTCTAAATTGGGGGAAGGCCGATTTTAATAGGATAAGGCAGGATCTGGCCAAAATGGACTGGGATCAGCTACTTGTAGGAAAATCCGCATCGGAGCAATGGGAGGCTTTCAGAAGGGAGATTGAGATCATACAATGGCAACATGTTCCCATAAAGGTCAAGGGTGGTTTCAAAAACCACAGGGAACCTTGGATGTCGGGATATACGAGAATGGATTAGAAAAAAAAGGAGGGCTTTTGGCAGATACAAAAGGCTAAAGACGGAGGAAGCCCTAGAGGAGTACAAAAAGTGCAGGGGGATACTTAAAAAAGAAATTAGGAGATCAAGGAGGGGCCATGAAATATCACTGGCGAGCAAAATAAAGGAAAATCCTAAGATGTTTTATAAGTATATTAAGGGTAAGAGGATAACTAGGGAAAAAATAGGGCCCATTAGGGACAAAAGTGGCAATCTGTGTGTGGAGCCGGAAGATGTAGGAGGGGTTCTAAATGAATTTTTTGCATCTGTTTTCACTATGGAGAGGGACGATGTAGACATAGAAATAGGGCGGGGGGACTGTGATATGCTCGAACATATTAACATCGAGAGGGAGGAGGTATTGGCGGTTTTAGCAGGCCTAAAAATGGATAAATCCCCAGGCCCGGACGAAATGTATCCCAGGCTGCTGTGTGAGGCAAAGGAAGAGATTGCGGGGGCTCTAACACATATATTCAGAACCTCTCTGGCCACAGGGGATGTGCCAGAGGACTGGAGAACCGCTAATGTAGTACCATTACTCAAGAAGGGGAGTAGGGAAAAACCGGGGAACTACAGGCCAGTGAGCCTAACATCAGTGGTAGGAAAATTATTGGAAAAAATTCTGAGGGACAAAATTAGTCTCCACTTGGAGAGGCAAGGATTAATCAGGGATAGTCAACATGGCTTTGTCAAAGGAAGATCATGTCTGACTAATTTGATTGAATTTTTTGAGGGGGTGACTAGGTGTGTGGATGAGGGTAACGCAGTGGATGTGGTATACATGGATTTCAGTAAGGCCTTCGATAAAGTCCCGCACAGGAGACTGGTCAAGAAGGTAAGAGCCCATGGAATCCAGGGTGCCTTGGCACATTGGATACAAAACTGGCTTAGTGGCAGAAGGCAGAGGGTGATGGTCGAAGGTTGTTTTTGTGACTGGAAGCCTGTGGCCAGTGGGGTACCGCAGGGATCGGTGCTGGGTCCCTTGCTGTTTGTGGTCTACATTAATGACTTGGATATGAATGTAAAAGGTATGATCAGTAAGTTCGCGGATGATACAAAAATTGGTAGGGTGGTAAATAGCGAGGAGGGTAGCCTCAGTCTGCAGGACGATATAGATGGGTTGGTCAGATGGGCGGAACAGTGGCAAATGGAATTTAACCCGGAAAAGTGCGAGGTGATGCACTTTGGGGGGACTAACAAGGCAAGGGAATACACAATGAATGGTAAGACCCTAGGCAAGACGGAGGGGCAGAGGGATCTGGGTGTGTAAGTACACAGATCCCTGAAGGCGGCGGAACAGGTGGATAAGGTGGTAAAAAAGGCATATGGGATACTTGCCTTCATTAGCCGAGGCATAGAATATAAGAGCAAGGAGGTTATGATGGAGCTGTATAAAACACTAGTTAGGCCACAGCTGGAATACTGTGTGCAGTTCTGGTCGCCACACTACAGGAAGGATGTGATAGCTTTAGAGAGGGTGCAGAGGAGATTCACCAGGATGTTACCAGGGCTGGAGCGCTTCAGCTATGAAGAGAGACTGGACAGATTGGGTTTGTTTTCCTTGGAGCAGAGGAGGCTGAGGGGAGACATGATTGAGGTGTACAAAATTATGAGGGGCATAGATAGGATGGATACTAAGGAGCTTTTTCCCTTAGTAGAAGGGTCAATAACTAGGGGGCATAGATTCAAGATAAAGGGCGAGAGGTTTAGAGGGGATTTGAGAAAGAACTTTTTCACCCAGAGTGTGGTTGGAGTCTGGAACTCACTGCCTGAAAGGGTTGTGGAGGCTGGAACCCTCACAACATTCAAGAAGCATTTGGATGAGCACTTGAAATGCCATAGCATACAAGGCTACGGACCAAATGCTGGAATATGGGATTAGATTAGACAGGGCTTGATGGCCGGCGCGGACACGATGGGCCGAAGGGCCTCTATCCGTGCTGTATAACTCTATGACTCTATGACTCTACTGACATGTTCCCAGGGACACTGCAAGTACTGACATGTTCCCAGGGACTCTGTGCAAGTACTGACATGTTCCCAGGGACACTGTGCACGTACTGACATGTTACCAGGGACTCTGTGCAAGTACTGACATGTTCCCGAGGACACTGTGCAAGTACTGACGTGTACCCGGGGCACTGTGCAAGTACTGACATGTTCCCGGGGACACTGTGCAAGCACTGACATGTTCCCGGGGATACTGTGCAAGTACTGACGTGTACCCAGGGGCACTGTGCAAGTACTGATGTGTACCCAGGGACACTGCAAGTACTGACATGTTCCCGGGGACACTGTGCAAGTACTGACATGTTCCCAGGGACACTGTGCAAGTACTGACATGTTCCCAGGGACACTGTGCAAGTACTGACATGTTCCCGGGGACACTGTGCAAGTACTGACATGTACCCAGGGACACTGCAAATACTGCCATGTTCCCAGGGACACTGTGCAAGTACTGACATGTTCCCAGGGACACTGTGCAAGTACTGACATGTTCCCAGGGACACTGCAAGTACTGCCATGTTCCCAGGGACACTGTGCAAGTGCTGACATGTTCCCAGGGACACTGTGCAAGTACGGACATGTTCCCAGGGACACTGTGCAAGTACTGATGTGTACCCAGGGACACTGCAAGTACTGACATGTTCCCAGGGACACTGTGCAAGTACTGATGTGTACCCAGGGACACTGCAAGTACTGACATGTTCCCAGGTAAACTGTGCAAGTACTGCCATGTTCCCAGGGACACTGTGCAAGTACTGACATGTTCCCAGGGACACTGTGCAAGTACTGACATGTTCCCGGGGACACTGTGCAAGTACTGACATGTTCCCAGGGACACTGCAAGTACTGCCATGTTCCCAGGGACACTGTGCAAGTACTGACATGTTCCCAGGGACACTGCAAGTACTGCCATGTTCCCAGGGACACTGTGCAAGTACTGGCATGTTCCCAGGGACACTGTGCAAGTACTGACATGTTCCCGGGGACACTGTGCAAGTACTGACATGTACCCAGGGACACTGCAAGTACTGACATGTTCCCAGGTAAACTGTGCAAGTACTGCCATGTTCCCAGGGACACTGTGCAAGTACTGACATGTTCCCAGGGACTCTGTGCAAGTACTGACATGATCCCGGGGACACTGTGCAAGTACTGACGTGTACCCAGGGGCACTGTGCAAGTACTGATGTGTACCCAGGGATGCTGTGCAAATACTGGCAGGGAGTACCTGTCCTCGATTCTGATAGACAGTGTCAGCTACCCAAAGGAAAACAGTGCCAACATTAGAGAAATGTTTGTTAGTATATACAGAAATGACATGCTAGTAAGTCTACAAACACAAGATAACTATAGAATACAGGAAACTCGAGACACAGCTTGTGATGTATGGACAAAAAATGAAGCCTTGACGGATCCCTTGAGCTTTCAGTTTGAAAATCTATTCTCTCCAGCAGCACCCGTGGGCAGCCAGAGTGGTACATTTAGGCTGACACTGAAGGGGAGCCATGTCTATCGACAGTACATAATTTAAATGGCTAGAAAATTGTGCACAGTCACACGCAAATTTTTGACTTGTGTCCCGATCAGTGCAAATTCAGAAAAATATCCCTAAACTGTGTAGTGACTGATTTAATGGCAAGGCATTATTTTCTCATTTGCGCCAGTATGTACATGGGTTGGGGGCGCTGAGGGGTTATGATTTTTTAAATTTTCGTTAATGGGATGTGGGCGTCGCTGGCGAGGCCACCCTTTATTGCCCATCCCTAATTGCCCTTGCGAAGGTGGTTGTAAGCCACCTTCTTGAACCACTGCAGCCTGTGTGGTGAGGGTACTCCCACAGTGCGATTCGGCGATGGTAATGCTGTTGAATGTCAAGGGGCGGTGGATAGACACTCTCTTATTGGAGATGGCCATTGCCTGGCACTTGTGAGGTGTGAATGTTGCCAGTTATCAGCCCAAGCCTGAATGTCATCCAGGTTTTGCTGCATGCGGGCATGGGCTGCTTCATTATCTGAGGAGTTGTGAATGGAACTGAACACCGTGCAGTCATCAGTGAACATCCCATTCTGACCTTATGATGGAGGGAAGGTCATTGATGAAGCAGCTGAAGATGGTTGGGCCTAGGACACTGCCCTGAGGAACTCCTGCAGCGATGTCCTGGGGCTGTGATGATTGACCTCCAATAACCATAGCCACCTTCCTATGTGCTAGGTGTGACTCCAGCCAGTGGAGAGTTTTCCCCCTGATTCCCATTGACTTCAATTTTACTAGGGCTCCTTGATGCCACACTCAGTCAAATGCTGCCTTGATGTCAAGGGCAGTCACTCTCGCCTCACCTCTGGAATTCAGCTTTTTTGTCCACGTTTGGACCAAGGCTGTAATGATGTCAGGAACTGAGTGATCCTGGCAGAACCCAAATTGAGTATCGGTGAGATCCCCAATAATAAGAGCTCTCTCAAAAAGAATTAGAGCCAAAGGAAATTCTTACCAGCTCTTTAAACTCTCAGCCCCTTCTGGGGTCCTTTTCTTACACCCTGTATATGACACTTGTTTGAACAGTCACAATCTGAACAACCACTGCTTAAAGAAACAACCAAACTCTAAAACTTCCCTATGGCACCTCCTACTGGCCTGTTACAATAATAACAACAGCATCTTGCATTTATACAGCACCATTAACATAGTAAAACATCCTAAGGCACTTCACAGGAATGTTATCAAACAAAACTTGACACTGAGCCATATGAGATATTAGGATAGGTGACCAAAAGCTTGGTCAAAGAGGTAGATTTTAAGGAGGAGAGGCTTGATTTCCTACTTTGCTGAATTCCTGATCTGTTGGTTGCCAGATGGAGGTCATATCGATCTCTGTTTAGGGACGGGAGATTAGACAATGCTTTCATCATTGGGCCACAAGCAATCCCACGCCTTCTGGTAACCAGCCAAAGGGGCAGAGGCCTGGATGCAAGGCTACTTGTCAGAGACAGAGACACAGGTCCCAGGTAGCACTTACAACACTGGGAAGAGAATGGAGTTGGACACTCTTTACTGGGCAACACATCATATAAGCAAAAAAAACAATTGGTTTGGGGGTTGGGAGGAATCCTGTCGCCCGACACTTTGAGACAGCTGTAGAAGGTTCAGTTAGATGGGGCCCCGTTATGTGGATGTGTTGCAAATAGGGTTGCCAACCCTCCAGAGTTGACCTGGAGTCTCCAGGAATTGAAGGTTAATCTCCAGGACACTGCTGTGAGGAGACCTGGAGAAAAATCTTAGGGGCATAAAAGAAATGGTGTGATTGTTTTAATTTCCTTTGAACACTTTTGTTTATTAGTTATAGAAATATCAGATGGGAAAGAAGGCTGGGTGGTGTGCAGGTTGGAGGTAGGTCATGTGATGAAGCCTCCAGGAATACATCCAGCCAGAGTTGGCAACCCGAGTTGCAGCCTGCATCCAAAGCTTCATCATTTGAGGAAACGCCCAGAGAAACACACAGGCCTAGAAATTCAGTTGGGCGCGCCAGCCGTTAGCGCCTTAGGAGGAGTAGATCTCGAGCGCTAGGCGCTTATCGCCCGGGCGCAGTGTGGTAAACCACTGTATTGTATATTGCCACCTCTGGGTGGCGCTGTGTATGGAGGCTTGCCTCAGCTGACTCCACCCACCACTGTGTGGGTTTCGTTCAGACTTGTTCAGTCACTCACGAAGAAGCATGGTCTCTTCTTAGCTAATAAAAGCCTTATTCATCTCTTTCGACTCATCATCTCTTCTTCGACTCATCACCTTTTATGAAGTAATTGATAAGCGTATCAATTTTATTAGCTAAAAGTTAAATGGCGACACCTGAGGAGCAACAACAGCAACGGATACAGCAGACATTGCTGAGAGCCCTCAGACCACCACGCCTGGACCTCGACCCTCAAGATGTGGGTGCTTCAGCCAAGTTTGAACACTGGCTGAGCTGCTTTGAATCCTTCCTCGCAATCTCACAGGTTACAGAGGAGGATCACAAACTGAAAATTTTGATCGCCCAGGTGAGCCATCAAGTATATATGCTAATCCGGGACTCTAATACGTACGTGGCGGCCCTCGAGCTACTAAAAGGGCAATATACGCGCCCAGTGAACACAATTTACGCCCGACACCTCTTGGGATCCCGCAGGCAGCAACCGGGAGAATCGGTAGGGGCATTTGCACGGGCGCTACTGGCACTCTGCAGAGACTGCGATTGTAAAGCGGTAACGGCTGTGGAGCACGCGCAGGGACTCGCCTGTGATGCCTTCGTCAGGGGCCTCCAGTCAGACCACACCCGGCAGAGACTGCTAGAAAGCAAGGAACCCGACCTGAAGACGGCCATTGCCCTTGCGCTCTCGTTAGAGGAGGCCCACCGAAACCTCGAGGCATACCCCCGTAACGGCGCCGAGACATGGCAATCGAAACCGTGGGACACGGGACCGCCGCCCCCGGCACCAACCGCTGCAGCGACCCAACCGAGACAGCAGCCTCCGGTAAGAACTGCTTCGATGCCCAGGAACCAGGCCCAAAAATGCTATTTCTGTGGCCAGTTAAAACATCCCAGAGCGCACTGCCCAGCTAAGACAGCTACCTGCTCGGGCTGCGGGAAGAAAGGCCATTACGCTAACGCCTGCAAGGGGAAGCCAGCCAGCAGCGCAGCGTGCAGGCCGTGGGAGCAGCCATCTTATCCGCCATTTTGTGTACCCCCGGCCGCATGGCATCCGCCGCCATCGTATCCAACGCACTCAACCGCCATTTCGTCACCGGAACCGACCACCGTCTCGGCGGATGACTATAGTGACTCACTAAGCCACATACTGGCCTCCGTGACGCTGGATCAAGGCCACCCTCACCATCTATCCAGCTCCATGATGGATATCGCGGTAAACGGCCGCGCCACCAGTTGCCTGATCGACAGCGGGAGCACAGAGAGTTTCGTCCACCCCGACACGGTACGTAGCCACTCCCTCACGATTCTGCCAACGCACCATCGCATTTCTATGGCGTCCAAGTCCCAGTCAATGGACATCAGCGGCTACTGTGTGGTGACCCTGTCAGTAGGGGGCACTGAATATCAAAAATTTAAACTGCTAGTCCTGCCCCGTCTTTGCGCTGCCGTCCTGCTAGGGTTGGATTTTCAGTGCCACCTTAAGAGTGTCACACTAGCATACGGTGGACCCCTCCCCCCACTCACAGTCTGCAACCAACAACTTTTAAATCGCCCGCTGCAAACCACCTGCAGCCTTTCCACATTAAAAGTCCCCCCCCCTCCCCTGTTCGCTAACCTCACCCGCGACTGTAAACCCATCGCTACCAAAAGCAGGCGGTACAGTGCCGGGGACAGAGCTTTTATCAGCTCTGAGGTGGAGCAGCTCTTGAAGGAGGGCATTATCGAAGGTAGCACTAGCCCCTGGCGAGCCCAGGTTGTAGTCGTTAAAACCACTGCAAAACGCCGCATGGTAATCGACTACAGCCAAACCATAAACCGGTACACCCAGCTGGACGCGTACCCCCTCCCTCGCATATCTGATATGGTCAATCAGATTGCGCAATACAAAGTATTCTCCACCATCGACCTTAAGTCAGCGTACCACCAGCTGCCCATCCGCCATGAGGACCGCCAGTATACTGCCTTCGAGGCAAACGGCCGCCTCTACCACTTCCTTAGGGTCCCCTTCGGCGTCACCAACGGGGTTTCGGTCTTCCAAAGGGAGATGGACCGAATGGTTGACCAGAACGCGCTGCGGGCAACCTTCCCCTATTTGGATAACGTCACCATCTGCGGCCACGACCAGCAGGACCACGACGTTAATCTAGCAAATTTCCTCCGTACGGCCCAACGGCTGAACCTAACGTACAATAAGGAAAAATGTATGTTTCACACCAAGCGCCTGGCCATCCTCGGCTGCGTGGTGGAGAACGGAGTCATCGGGCCCGACCCCGACAGAATGCGCCCCCTAATGGAGCTACCCCTTCCCCACTGCCAAAAAGCACTGAAGAGATGCCTGGGGTTTTTCTCCTACTACGCCCAGTGGGTGCCCCTCTATGCAGACAAAGCCAGGCCCCTCATCAAAGCCACCTCCTTCCCCCTGACACCAGAGGCGTGTGCAGCCTTCACTCTTATCAAGAACGATATCGCGAAGGCCGCAATGCACGCGGTGGATGAGTCCATCCCCTTCCAAGTGGAGAGCGATGCCTCCGACTTCGCCCTAGCCGCGACCCTTAACCAGGCGGGCAGACCCGTGGCCTTTTTCTCAAGGACCCTCCAGGGCCCCGAGACGAGACACTCCTCCGTCGAAAAGGAGGTCCAGGCTATTGTAGAAGCGGTGCGTCACTGGAGGCATTACCTGGCCGGGAAATGATTTACCCTGCTCACTGACCAGCGTTCAGTAGCTTTTATGTTTAATAATAAGCAGAGGGGTAAAATCAAGAACGACAAGATCTTGAGGTGGAGAATCGAACTCTCCACCTACAATTATGATATCTTGTATCGGCCAGGGAAACTCAATGAGCCCCCAGATGCCCTATCACGTGGTACATGCGCCAACGCGCAGAGTGATAGGCTGCAGTCCCTCCACAATGACCTCTGCCACCCGGGGGTCACCAGGTTTTTCCATTTTATCAAATCCCGTAACCTGCCCTACTCCATCGAGGAGGTCAGGACCATGACCAAGAGCTGCCAAATCTGCGCCGAGTGCAAACCGCACTTCTATAGGCCGGACAGAGCAAGCCTGATCAAGGCCACCCGCCCCTTCGAACGCCTGAGCGTCGATTTTAAAGGGCCCCTCCCCTCCGCTGACCGCAATGTGTACTTCCTCAACATAGTTGATGAGTACTCCCGTTTCCCCTTTGCCATCCCTTGCCCAGACATGACCAGTACCACGGTCATCAAGTGTCTGAATGACATCTTCGCTCTGTTCGGGTTCCCCAGCTATATACATAGCGACAGGGGCTCATCGTTCATGAGCGACGAACTTCGGCAGTACCTGCTAACAAGAGGTATCGCCACGAGCAGGACCACCAGTTACAACCCCCGGGGGAACGGCCAGGTGGAAAGGGAGAACGCGACGGTTTGGAAGGCAGTCCTCTTAGCACTAAAATCTAAGGGCCTTCCGACCTCCCGCTGGCAGGAGGTCCTCCCTGCAGCGCTTCACTCCATTCGGTCACTGCTTTGTACTGCCATTAATGCGACCCCTCATGAGAAAATGTTCGTTTTCCCCCGGAAGTCTACATCGGGAACCTCGCTACCGGCATGGTTGACTTCTCCTGGGCCCGTCCTACTGCGGAGGCACGTGAGGACGCATAAAACGGACCCCCTGGTCGAGCGGTTGCACCTCCTACACGCCAACCCCCAGTATGCCTGGGTGACATACCCAGACGGGCGGGAGGACACGGTCTCCATACGAGATCTCGCACCCTCGGGTACCCCTGAATTACCACCGTTATCCCCCTTACCACCGTTATCCCCCTTACCACTGTTATCCCCCACCACCCCTCCCAACCCAACCCCTGCAGACGGCATGCCAAAGCCCCAGGAATCTTCGCCAACCACCCAGACACCAGACCCGACGTCGGATGCTGCAACACCACCGCCGCCACCACGACGATCAGGACGTCAGACAAGGCCTCCTGATAGACTTAACATGTAGTACCCTTCACCCCGCCGGACTTCACATTAAACAAGGGGTGAATGTGGTAAACCACTGTATTGTATATTGCCACCTCTGGGTGGCGCTGTGTATGGAGGCATGCCTCAGCTGACTCCACCCACCACTGTGTGGGTTTCGTTCAGACTTGTTCAGTCACTCACGAAGAAGCATGGTCTCTTCTTAGCTAATAAAAGCCTTATTCATCTCTTCTTTCGACTCATCATCTCTTCTTCGACTCATCACCTTTTATGAAGTAATTGATAAGCGTATCACGCAGCGCGATCTGCGCCTCTCCCCAACTTCAGGACACATTTAGCACCGGCGCAAAGTCTTAGCGTGCGCCCTGCTGCGCGCGCAGATCATGACGTCATTTAATAGTGCAACGCCCTTTGTGCGCCCCGAACTGGAACTTCGCTCGCGCCGGCCCATTGTGCGCCGGGCGTCCCGAGCGACTGTGAAGTGGAACGGTACACTGCCGGGCCGCGGGGAGCGCTAATTAAAGGGCACTTACCCTGCACTATAAAGGCCAGCCATTTTGCTGCATTCACTCTTGTGCCAAGGTTTTTTGGACAGAGACCAAGGAGGAGAGCTTACTGGTTTGGACCAACACTAGGACAGGTATTTTTGGCTCAGGCCAGAGCTTTGCAATTATCTTTGCCTTCATTGAGAGCTCAGTGTTTGCCAGCATATAATGGGGGCTGCATTGGGTGCCAACGCTGACTTTCAGCCTTATGCCAGAAGGGCTTACAGACGCCGTGAGAGAGTGGCAGCCCTGGCCAGACGCAGAGGGGGCAACAGGCGTCGCCAACTGAGGCCTTACCCACCCAGGGTATACCGCCAGCAGTCCTCCTATCTCAACATGTCTGCCGCGATGTGTGTTAGGAGGCTGCGATTCAGAAGGGAGGTGGTTGCAGACATCTGCCAGCTGCTTCACAGAGATCTGCAGCCACAGCTGATGCGCAGGACGTCTCTGTCGGTGGCAGTGAAGGTGACGGTGGCTCTCAACTTCTATGCCACCGGCTCCTTCCAATCCGCTGCTGGGGACATCGCTAACATCTCCCAGTTCGCCGTGCATTCCTGCATCCGCCAGGTGACAGAAGCCCTTTTCACAAGGAGACATCAATTCATCTCCTTCCCCATGACCCTGGACAAGCAGCAGCAGCGTGCAGTGGGATTTGCAAGAATAGCGGGCTTCCCCATGGTGCAGGGCGCCATTGACTGCACGCATGTGGCTTTGCGGGCACCTCTTGAGCATGCCGAGGATTACCGCAACCGGAAGGGCTACCATTCCCTCAATGTACAGCTGGTGTGTGACCACAGGCAGCGCATCCTAGCTGTCAATGCCCGCTTTCCAGGCAGCAGCCACGATGCCTTTATCCTGCGACAGACAACTGTGGCTGACATGTTCCAGGCACAGCCTCCCCCAAGAGGATGGCTTATCGGGGACAAAGGCTATCCTTTGTGTACCTGGCTCATGACCCCGCTCCGCGCGCCCACGACCCCTGCTGAAGAGGCATACAACGAGAGCCATCAAGCGACTAGGAACATCATAGAACAAACAATCGGCGTCCTCAAGCAACGGTTCTGCTGTCTCGATCGCTCCAGGGGAGCCCTCCAGTATTCGCAGGATCGAGTCTCCCAATTCGTCGTTGTTTGCTGCATGCTGCACAACCTGGCTATCCGCAGGACTCAGGCACTGCCACCTCACGTTGGACCACCACCTCAGGAGGAGGAGCAGGAGGAGCATGAGGAGGAGGAGGAGGAGGAGTACCAGCCCAGGAGGGAGGCACAAGGTCCAAGGGCCGCCCGTCGGCGGCTTATTGAACGTCACTTCTAGGCCTCCTGTCAGGGAATGGCATGTGCCAATGAAAGAACATGATTGCAGCCGCTCCGCAAGCCCTCAGCCGGTTAAGGCAACAAACACTTCAAAGACCAAACATGGACAATGTTAATAAATAAAATGCTTTATTGTTCAAACTCAGCTCCCTTCCCACATGAAAACCAAAAACAGACGAAACCCCCAAAAAACACTCAAACAAATTACTCGCTCCCACAACCTGGAGAGGATTAACAAAATAGTGCAACTAAAATGGCCGTCATTCTCGGCCTTCGTAAAAAACAAACATCACATCATCGGCCTTCAAAAAACAAACATCCAAATCTCGGCCTCAAAAAACAAACACAACTGGCCACACATTCGACTATTTGGCCCGCTAGGGCGATGCCTTGGCCATCTTTGTGTGGCCCCTGCCCGCCCTGCTGCTCCTCCTCAAAGTAAGGCCATTGGCTGCTGCAAGGCTGGGGGCAGGCGCCTGAGGGGCACATGTCGTGACGGCAGATGCCCTTGGGGGTCGGCCTAGTCGAGGTCTGGCTGTCGAGCGGTCGGCTGTTGAATGCTGCAGCTGTGGCTGGCCAGCATCAGTCGCTGCAGTAGCTCCTGCCAGCTCCACTGGGGGAGTGGCAGTGGCGGCTGGAGGAATGCGGGCAAGCTGGCGTATGGCAGGCACTCGCTGGTCGCCTGAGACACTGGCACTCGCCCGGGCCAGCACTGCAGCATGCGCACCAATCTGCCGAGGGACAGACCGCTGTGCTGCTGCAGCGCGCCGGGTGCCCTGGCGATGCCTGGCTGACACAGCGAGTGTGGCAGCAGTGAGTGCCCGTGTTGACCTGTTCACTGACCGCATCAGAGCAGCCAGTGACTGGACGGCACCACTGATCACCTGGCCAGTCGCTGCCAGAGCTGCCCCGAATTCCGCCCGACTCGCTGCCTGATCTGCCCCGAATTCCGCCCGACTCGCTGCGTGATCTGCCCGGAATTCCGCCCGACTGATGGCCTCTGAGGGCCCGAACTCGGTCACACTCCGAGAGAGGGACTCGATGGCCTCAGGCAACCGTGCCACTGCCGCCATGAGCTCCGTGTGCCGGCGCTCCGAGTCCGCGGACAAGTCCTCGAGGCGTTCCATCTCCTCGGCGAAGACCATCTCCGGACTGGGGGCCGGACTCTCCCTCTGGGGAGAAGGCCGCCGAGCTGGCCGACCCTTCCTGCGTTGCTGTTCGCCGCTGGGCCCAGCAATTGGACTCCCCTCCGACGCATCCCCCCTCTGGGGAGAAGGCCGCCGAGCTTCCACCCCCCTCCCGCGTTTCTGCAGGCCGCAGGTCCCATGAGCTCCCCTCCCCTTCGAAACTTCCGCCACGCTCCCCTCCAGGGAAGACGTGTCCCCTACATTGGCCTGGGTGGCCGCGGCTGAGGGTTCCCCTGATGGGCCGCCTTCCTCTTGCTCCTCCTCCTGCTCCTCTTCTGAGGGGCTGTCACTGGCAAGTTCAGGGACCTCCTCCTCACCATCTGAAAGCAGGAAGGCACAAGAGTAGCTTTAGACTGAGGAGAGGGCGTCAGCAAGGGATGCATGAGTGGTGGCATTCAGCGCATTGGTCGGACAGTGGCAAAGGATGTAGATCTGATGCGCAAGTGGGACGAGAGAGGTCCAAACGTGGATGTCCTTACCATTGGTGGCCAGAACAGGGTCGGCATCTCCACATGCAAGAGGGCCAATCACCCGGGCACCCATGATGCGCTCCACGCGATGTTGAAGCTCGGTGAGCGGCTGGATCTGGGGTCGGCCTCCCCCGGTCGCAGTCCGGCTCTTCCGATTATTTGCCAGCTTGGCCTGCAAGAGAAAGGATGGCCTCTAAGTACAGTGTGTTGCCCTGATCTTGTGTGCACTGCCTCCCATGGTGGAATAGCCTGGCCAGTGTGTCGCCCTGATCTTGTGTGCACTGCCTCCCATGGTGGAATAGCCTGGCCAGTGTGTTAAGTGCAGATTGTGCAATTGATGTTCATGCCTGTCCCATCGCTGCTGGATGAGGGCTGGCCATTAGGGCTTTCAGGTCCCTTTGCCCATAATGTGAGGTGCACGTGCAAGGATGAGGAAGTCACTGGAAAGGGTACTCACCCTGACAATCCGCGTGAGGTCATTAAACTTTTTGCGGCATTGGACACCGCTCCTGGGGACCTCGCTGTTGGCTGACAGCTTGCTGGCGACATGCCTCCAGGCTCTCCTGTAGACGCGGAACGGCGCCCTCTTGCCATTGTGCGGGTACAAAACATGGCGCCTCTTCTCCACAGCACCAACCAGCACACTCAGATCACACTCTGAGAAGCGCTGCGCACGTTCACGGGCCTTCTCCATGGCTTCAGGCGCTATTTGGGTCCAGCAGCAGTGTTCAGGCCTAGCTGCAGGGCTCCACTATCCAGGGCGTGGCAGCAGACACAGTCGACCCTTCCCCCTTAAGAGCTGGCCGGCGCCAGGGTGTCTGCTGTCAATCACGAGATGGCCGCACCTGCGCTGCGCCCGGCCTCGGCGCTATCGATCAGCACCTCCGGCTTAGCGCCCAAACAGAGGCGTCCAACACCAGTTTTAGCGCTCGAGCGAACTCTTAGGGCGAAGCTAATGAATATCGGAGAAGTGGCCTCGATTTGGCGGCGGGCGCAAACTTTAGCGGCCGCCCCACTTTACTGCCCCAAAAGTGGCTACAATGAATTTCTAGGCCACTGTCTCTCCCATTGCAGGGCCAGATGGTGTTTAACATTCTGCACACCCAGCAGTAGACTGTCAGTGAATTGTGCTGATCAGCCTGTTTCAACAATATCTCACAATTCCCAGGGAGGCCAATGTGCACTGAATCTCAGCTCCCAGGTTCACATGTTAGTCGCTGCAGACAGAGGCAAAACCAAACCGCTATTACACAGCATGTAAACTAGTATTGGCCACCAACCTCATAGTTCCCCAACCCCGCACAGCCCGCTTCTACCTCCTTCCCAAGATCCACAAACAGGACTGCCCTGGTAGACCCATCGTTTCAGCCTGTTCTTGCCCCACGGAACTTATCTCTTCCTATCTCGACTATCTTTTCTCCCCTTGTCCAGTCTCTTCCCACCTACATCCGCGACTCTTCGGACGCCCTCTGCCACTTTAACAGGTTCCTAGCCCCAACCGCCATCTTTTCACTATGGACGTCCGATCCCTCTACACCTCCATCCCCCACCAGGATGGCCTGAGGGCGCTCCGCTTCTTCCTTGAACAGAGGCCCGACCAGTCCCCATCCACCACCACCCTCCTCCGCCTGGCTGAACTTGTTCTCACATTGAACAACTTCTCCTTTGACTCCACTCACTTCCTCCAAATCAGAGGTGTTGCTATGGGAACCCGCATGGGTCCTAGCTATGCCTGCCTTTTCGTGGGATATGTGAAACACTCTTTGTTCCAGTCCTACTCGGGTCCCCTCCCTCACCTCTTTTTCCAGTACATTGATGACTGTATCGGTGCCGTTTCCTGCTCTCGCCCTGAACTAGACAATTTCATTCACTTTGCCTCCAATTTCCACCCTTCCCTCACCTTCACATGGTTCATCTCCGACTCTTCCCTTCCCTTCCTCGACGTGTCTCCATCCCTGGGGATAGGTGATTGACCAACATTCACTACAAGCCCACTGACTCCCACAGCTACCTGGACTACACTTCTTCCCACCCCGCCTCCTGTAAGGACTCTATTCCATTCTCCCAGTTTCTCAGTCTCCGCTGTATCTGCTCCGACGATGCCACCTTCCACACCAGTGCTTCCGATATGTCTTCCTTTTTCCTCAACCAAGGATTCCCCTCTACCGTGGTTGACACAGCCCTCGACCGTGTCCGTTATATCTCCTGCACTTCTGCCCTCACCCCTGCCCCTCCCTCACGGAACCACGATAGGGTTCCCCTTGTCCTTACCTTTCACCCCACCAGCCTCCACATTCACCGCATCATCCTCCGCCATTTCCACCACCTCCAACGTGATCCCACCACCAAATGCATCTTCCCCTCCCCTCCCCTTTCAGCATTCCGTAGGGACTGCTCCCTCCGAGACACCCTAGTCCGTCCACTCCTCTATTACCCCCGCACCCCTTCCCCTTCGCCCGGCACCTTCTCGTGCAAGCGCAGGAGATGCAACACCTGCCCTTATACCTCCCCCCTTCCCAGGTGAAACAGCGATTTACTTGTACTTCTTGCAATCTAGTATACTGTATTCGCTGCTCACGATGCGGTCTCCTCTACATTGAGGAGACCAAACGCAGATTGGGTGACCGCTTTACAGAACACCTCCGTTCAGTCCGTAAGGGTGACCCCGAGCTTCCGGTCGCCTGTCACTTTAATTCACCGCCCCATTCCCACTCGGACCTCACCGTCCTCGGCCTCTTGCATTGTTCCACGGAAGCTCAGCGTAAACTCGAGGAACAGCACCTCATCTTCCGATTAGGCACTTTACAGCCTTGCGGACTCAATATCGAGTTCAACAATTTCAGATCATAACCTCGGCCCCCATTACATTTTTACTTATATTTTTTATCCACACCTTTGTATTGGCCCTTTTTTTCTGTCCCACATGGCAGCTGTCTCCCATTCTGCCAGCGCATTTCACACCTAATCTAGAGCCGTCTTTTGTCTCCACTCGTCCTATCGCCATCTTGTCTCGTTTTGAATACCCAGCCTGGCCTTTTAATTTGTTTCATTTGCTGTGCTTTTTCAGTCTTGACAAAGGGTATTTGACCTGAAACGTTGACTCTATTTCTCTCTCCACGGATGTTGCCTGGCCTGCTGAGTTTTCCAGCATTTTCTGTTGTTATTTCTACATCTATCTGTCTGTCTATGTGTCTAATAAAATTACTGTCCACCACATCACGTTTCTTGCTTCACACTCTTCTGGCTCACTTATTGATAGAGAATTTATTCTACACAAATTTCTTGCAGCTACTTAGCTCATTTGCAAATGAATGAATTCAAACAATTTTTTACAAAAAGCCAGCTATTTATCATGCACAGACAAACTTGCCCCACCAACAGAATGCCTCTCGCTAATATAGGAACGAGAAGCCGATTTTTTCCAGTCGGAGCGGGATTGGTATGGGTGGAAAGCGGGGTGAGCGCCAAACCCCCCGTCCAATCTCCGTAGCATCAGGTCCGGGCGATTTTAACGCCACTGGTCAGATGCAAGAAACGGAAAATGGGCAGGAGTGCAATTCAGGCAGCCGGAGGGAGGCTGCTGGCCTCTTCTGGTCCCAGATCTTCCTCCCGTTAGCTTCACCGTGGGAAAGGCGCAACAGCTTCCCTGCTCGGGCAGCAGTTAAAATGGCAGTTGGGACCCGATGACATCTTCGGACCCGACCTGCATATTTAAACAGGACCTCCACCAGCTTCAGACAGGTGCCCTTGTCGTCTGCTCAGAAGAGCAGGTTAAAATTGAAGGCGGGATGTCAGTGGATAAGTCACCCGGCCGATTTTAACTGCTGACCACCCGGTTTCTGCCAGGCAGTTGGAGTTAAAGTCACCCTGTGGTTGTCTGTAACCTATTGACTTAAAAATAAAACTTAGCAATTACCCTTAATAAAAGAGAAAGGCTGGCATTCGACCATGGATAATGACTTTCGTACCTGGAGCTTAAACAAACTGATTTACCTCACATTGCACAGTACCTTCACCAAATAATTCAACTCTTCACTGACCTGAGGCCTCTGCTTACTTTATCAATTAGTCTTTGTGACCTAAAGAGTTATAGAGTTAATATATTTTGCATTACATGATATAACACTCCTACACCTATAAAACTATATCATCCAGCATACCATGAGCAACACTACAGGGATCCACTTGCAATACTACAATAATGCTGCATACATTTCCTCTTTGTCCACCACACCTCCTTGGTCACATTTTGCCCTCATACTTCAGGATCATACTGTGCAACTCCTGCAAATTTCCACTTGTATTTGATAGGCTGTCATTTTCAAATTTACACAAAAGCAACAAATCGTGAGTATTAGAGTCAACATATAGCATTAAGGAATAAATCTACCAATCAGCATTTTTGGAAAACTTCCATTCAAAAATTAGCTGTCAGGAAAAAACTGCCAATAGAAACGGCAGAAGGGCAGCCCAATCAGATCACTCCAGGTATTTTTTTCTTTAGCTTAGTATTATATAAATGCAGTTCTTTTTCTTTATTGTTAAGACTATACACAGATAAAAATACAATTTATAGCATAAGAAACGTATAAATCTGAATAATTTTCAGACTTACCTAAAGCATTTCTCATTTCTTAGGCAAACCTATTCATTTTGCCCCCTTTGTCTAGAACCTGTGGCTTGAGTTAGGCTCCGAAGCCTATGTCTGTGCTCATGATGCAGTACTGCTTGGTCAGCTGGTCCAGCTCTGCATAGTGCCACATGATATAGCAATATGTTTGTAGAAGTTTGTCCCTGCACTCTTGGTGTCCTACTGTGCTGCTGCACTACCCCACCCCAAGTCCTTCCCAGCCCAGCCCGGACAACCACAATCTGTTCTGACCCACCACTATTTGCCCCCTCCTGCCTCCGGCCTGTCAGACCCATCCTCAACCGTTCCCGGTATGACCTACCCCTGACCTAGGGTTGCCAACTCTCCAGGATTGCCCTGGAGGCTTCCAGGAATTGAAAATTGATCTCCTGGACACTGCCGCGAGCCACCCAAGAGAAAAATCATAGGGGCAGAAAAAAAATCGTTTTTTTTTCAATTTCTTTGAACACTTCTATTTATAGGTTAATATTGGAGATGGGAAAAAAGGCTGTTTTACTGGGTGGGCGGCCATTTGATGAAACCTCCAGAGTTGGTAACACAACCCTGACCTGATCCCAGCTTTCTGCACATTAATTGACTGTAAATGCTATGATAACCATTAAATGCAGTATGAACAAGATAGCAGGGAGAAAGGAATAGAAGGATATGTTGATAAGGTGAGACTAAGTAAGGTAGGAGGAGGCACGTGTGAAGCATAAACACCAGAAGACAAGACTGAAGCGTTTGCAACCATCTTCAGCCAGAAGTGCCGAGTGGATGATCCATCTCGTCCTCCTGAGGTCCCCACCATCACAGAAGCCAGTCTTCAGCCAATTCAATTCACTCCCCGTGATATCAATAAACGGCTGAGTGCACTGGATAAAGCAAAGGCTATGGGGTCTGATAATATCCCAACTGTCGTGCTGAAGACTTGTGCTCCAGAACTAGTCGTGCCTCTAGCCAAGCTGTTCCAGTACAGCTACAACACTGGCATCTACCTGGCAATGTGGAAAACTGCCCAAGTATGTCCTGTCCACAAATCCAATCTGGCCAATTACCACCCCATCAGTCTACTCTCAATCATCAGCAAAGTGATGGAAGGTGTTGTCAACAGTGCTATCAAGTGGCACTTCCTCATCAATAACCTGCTTACCACTCGGCTCCAGACCTCATTACAGCCTTGGTCCAAAAATGCGCCAGGCAATGACTATCTCCAACAAGAGAGCGTCTAACCACCGCCCTTGACGTTCAATGACATCATCGCCGAATCCCCCATCATCAATATCCTGGGGGTCACCATTGACCAGAAACTTAACTTACCAACCACATAAATACTGTGACTACAAGAGCAGGTCAGAGGCTGGGTATTCTGCAGCAAGTGTCTCACCTCCTGACTCCCCAAAGCCTTTCCACCATCTACAAGGCACAAGTCAGGAGTGTGATGGAATACTCTCCACTTGCCTGGATGAGTGCAGCTCCAACAACACTCAAGCAGCTCGACACCATCCAAGACAAAGCAGCCTGCTTGATTGACACCCCACCCACCACCTTAAACATTCACTCCCTCCACCATTGGCATACCATGGCTGCAGTGTGTACCATCTACAAGATGCACTGCAGCAACTCCCAAACCCACGACCTCTTCCACCTAGAAGGACAAGGGCAGCAGTCGCATGGGAACACCACCACCTCCAAATTCCCCTCCAAGTCACACACCATTCTGACTTGGAAATATATCACCGTTCCTTCATCGTCGCTGGGTCAAAATCCTGGAATTCCCTCCCTAACAGCACTGTGGGAGTACCTTCACCACACGGACTGCAGCGGTTCAAGAAGGCGGCTCTCCACCATGTTCTCAAGGGCAATTAGGGATGGGCAATAAATGCTGGCCTTGCCAGCGACGCCCACATCCCAGGAATGAATTAAAAAAAACCAGCATAGATCTGTTGGGCCGGATGGTCAGTTTTTGTGCTGTAAAATTCTATGTCATTCTTCTACCTCCCAATTTTCTTCCCAACAATATGCATTAACAACAGACCTCAGAAGAACACTTCTGTCTGCACCAGTGTGAGATTTTTTCCCCATTCAACAGCCTGACATAGTCATACTCATAGAATCTTACCTTTCAGCCAACATCCCAAACAGCTCCATCACCATCCCTGGGTATGTCCTGGCCCAGCGGCAGGACAGACCCACCAGAGGAGGTGGCACAGGAGGAAGGGAGTGCCCCTGGGAGTCCTCAACATTGATTCCGGACCCCATGAAGTCTCATGATATTAGGTCAATCATAGGCAAGGAAACCTCCTGCTGATCACTACATACCGCCCTCCCTCAGCTGATGAATCAGTACTAGAGTCATAGAATTATACAGCACAGAAAGAGGCCCTTCGGCCCATCGTGTCTGCGCCGTCCATCAAGCCCTGTCCAATCTAATCCCATTTTCCAGCATTTGGTCCATAGCCGTGTATGCAATGGCATTTCAAGTGCTCATCCAAATGCTTCTTGAATGTTGTGAGGGTTCCTGCCTCTACCACCCTTTCAGACAGTGAGTTCCAGACTCCAACCACCCTCTGGGTGAAAAAGTTCCTCCTCAAATCCCCTCTAAACCTCCTGCCCCTTACCCTGAATCTATGCCCCCTTGTTATTGACCCCCCTACTAAGGGGAAAAGTTCCTCTTTATCTACCCTATCTATGCCCCTCATCATTTTGTACACCTCAATCAGGTCCCCCCTCAGCCTTCTTTGCTCCAAGGAAAACAACCCCAGCCTGTTTAGTCTTTCTTCATAGCTGAGGCGCTCCAGCCCAGGTAACATCCTGGGAAATCTCCTCTGCACCCTCTCCAATGCAATCACATCCTTCCTATAGTGAGGCGACCAGAACTGCACACAGTACTCCAGCTGTGGCCTTACCAGCGTTTTGTACAGCTCCATCATAACCTCCCTGCTCTTATACTCTATGCCTCGGCTAATGAAGGCAAGTATCCCATATGCCTTTTTAACCACCTTATCTACCTGTTCCGCTGCCTTCAGGGATCTATGTACATGTACACCAAGGTCCCTCTGACCCTCTGTACTTCCTAGGGTCCTACCACTTATTGTGTATTCCCTTGCCTTATTTGTCCGTCCAAAATGCATCTCCTCGCACTTTTCAGGGTTAAATTCCATTTGCCACTTTTCCGCCCATCTGACCAACCCGTTTATACCGTCCTGTAGCCTGAGGCTTTCCTCCTCGCAATTTACCACCCCATCAATTTTCGTGTCATCGGCAAACTTACTGATCATACCTTTTACATTCTCCTCCAAATCATTTATGTAGATCACAAACAGCAAGGGACCCAGCACCGATCCCTGAGGTACCCCACTGGACACAGGCTTCCAGTCACAAAAGCAACCTTCGACCATCACCCTCTGCCTCCTGCCACTCAGCCAGTTTAGGATCCAACGTGCCAAGGCACCCTGGATCCCATGGGCCCTTACCTTCTTGACCAGTCTCCTATGCGGGACTTTGTCAAAAGCCTTACTGAAGTCCATGTATACCACATCCACAGCATTTCCTTCACCCACACACCTAGTCACCCCCTCAAAAAATTCAATCAGATTGGTCAGACATGATTTACCCTTGACAAAGCCATGCTGACTATCCCCGATTAATCCTTGCCTCTCCAAGTGGAGACTAATTTTGTCCCTCAGAATCTTTTCCAATAATTTCCCTACCACAGATGTTAGGCTCACTGGCCTGTAATTTCCTGGTTTATCCCTGCTACCCTTCTTGAATAATGGTACTACGTTAGCTGTTCTCCAGTCCTCTGGTACATCCCCTGTGGCCAGAGAGGTTCTGATAATTTGTGTCAGAGCCCCTGCAATCTCCTCCTTTGCCTCACACAGCAGCCTGGGATACATCTCGTCCGGGCCTAGGGATTTATCCACTTTTTGGCCTGCTAAAACCTCTAGTACCTCTTCCCTCTCGATGCTAATATGTTCAAGTATATCACAGTCCCCTTGCCCGATTTCTATGTCTACATCGTCTTTCTCCATAGTGAACACAGATGCAAAAAATTCATTTAAAACCCCGCCTACATCATCTGGCTCTACACACAGATTGCCACTTTGGTCCCTAATGGGCCCTACCCTTTCCCTGGTTATCCTCTTGCCCTTAATATACTTATAAAACATCTTAGGATTTTCCTTTATTTTGCTCGCCAGTGTTATTTCATGGCCCCTCCTCGCTCTCCTAATTTCTTTTTTAAGTATGCCCCTGCACTTTTTATACTCCTCTAGGGCTTCCTCTGTCTTAAGTCTTTTGTAACTGCCAAAAGCCCCCCTTTTTTTTATTAATGCATTTTTGTATATCCCTTGTCATCCAAGGTTCCCTTTGCTTGTTGGTCCCACCCTTGACCTTTACGGGAACATGTTGGTGTTGTACTCTCTCTATTTCCCTTCTGAAAGTCTCCCACTGCTTTGATGTGGATTTTCCTATAAGTATCTGCTCCCAGTCCACTTTTGCCAGATCCTGCCTTATCATATTAAAATCGGCCTTCCCCCAATTTAGAACCCTTATTTCCGGGCCGTCTTTGTCTTTTTCCATGACCACCTTAAATCTCACCGAATTATGGTCACTGTCGCCAAAATGCTCTCCTACTGACACTTCCACCACTTGCCCGGCTACATTCCCTAGAATTAGGTCCAGTACCGCCCCCTCTCTTGTAGGACTTTCTACATGTTGGCTCAAAAAGCTCTCCTGGATGCACTTTAAGAATTTTGCACCCTCTAAGCCTTTCACACTCTGACTATCCCAAGTAATATTGGGGAAGTTGAAATCTCCCACTATTATTACCCTATTATTTTCGCACTTCTCTGAGATTTGCCTACATATCTGTTCCTCTATCTCCCCCTGACTGTTTGGGGGCCTATAGTGCACTCCCAGCAAAGTGCTTGCCCCCTTTTTGTTTTTAAGTTCTACCCATATGGCCTCATTAGAGGAACCCGCTAATATATCATCCCTCCTTACAGCAGTAATTGACTCCTTAATTAATATTGCAACACCCCCTCCCCTTTTACACCCCCCTCTGTCTCGCCTGAAGACTCTATACCCCGGAATATTGAGCTGCCAGTCCTGACCCTCCCTCAACCATGTCTCCGTGATAGCAACAATATCGTACTCCCATGTGTTCAACAACAACTTCAGTTCATCCACCTTATTTGCAAGACTCCTTGCATTAAAATAAATGCCTTCCAGCCTTCCCATATTCCCTTTTGCCTTTACATATTTGCTCTGCCTTCCCAGCTGACTTGTTTTTTCCTCCGTATTTGGCTGTAAATCACCCCCTACTATAGCTCCACTCTGTATCCCATCCCCCTGCCAAGTTAGTTTAAAACCCCCCCCCAACAGTGCTAGCAAATCTCCCCGTGTTGAACACCACTTAGAAGGACACAATGTTCTCTGAGTAGGGGACTTCAATGTCATTCAGTAGCGCCACTACTGATCGAGCTGGCCGAGTCCTGAAGGACATAGCTGCCAGAATGGGTTTGTGGCAGGTGGAGAGAGATCCAACACGAGGAAAGAACCTACTTGACCGGATCCTCACCAATCTACCTGTCGCAGATGCATCTGTCCATGACAGTATTGGTAGCAGTGACCACCGCACAGTCCTTGTGGAGACGAAGTTCCGTCTTCATACTGAGGACACTCTCCATCGTGTTGTGTGGCACTACCACCGTGCTAAATGGAATAGATTCAGAACAGATCTAGCAGCTCAAAACTGGGCATCTATGAGACGTTGTGGGCCATCAGCAGCAGAATTGTATTCCACCACAATCTGTAACCTCATGGCCTGGCATATTCCTCACTCTACCTTTACCATCAAGCCAGGTGACCAACTCTGGTTCAATGAGGAGTGCAGAAGAGCATGCCAGGAGCAGCAGCTGGCATCCCTGAAAATGAGATGCCAACTTGGTAAAGCTACAACACAGGACATGCATGATAAACAGCGGAAGCAGCATGCTATAGACAGAGCTAAGCGATCCCACAATCAACGGATCAGATCCAAGCTCTGTAGTCCTGCCACATCCAGTCATGAATGGTGGTGGACAGTTAAACAACTAATGTGAGGAGGAGGCTCTATGGATATCCCCACCCTTAACAGTGGCAGAGCCCAGCTCGTGAGTGCAAAAGACAAGTGTTTGCAATCATCTTCAGCCAGAAGTGTTGAATGGTATATCCATCTTGGCCTCCTAAGGTCCCCACCATCACAGATGCCAGTCTTCAGCCAATTCAATTCATTCCAAGTGATATCAAGAAACGGCTGAGCACACTGGCCCTGACTGTAGTACTGAAGAGATGTGCCTCAGAACTAACCGCACCTTTAGCTAAGCTGTTCCAGTACAGCTACAACACTGGCATCTACCGACAAAGTGGAAAATTGCCCAGGTATGTCCTGTCCACAAAAAGCAGAGCAAATCCAATCTGGCCAATTAGCGCACCATTACCCTACTCAATCACTAACATACTGATGGAAGGTGTTGTCGACAGTGCTATCAAGCAGCACCTACTCATTAATAACCTGCTCACCGATGCTCAGTTTGGGTTTCACCAGAAACACTCGGCTCCAGACCTTAGTCCAAACATGGACAAAAGAGCTGAATTATAGAGGTGAGGTGAGAGTGACTGCCCTTGACATCAAGGCATCATTTGATCGAGTGTGGCACCAAGGAGCCCTAGTAAAATTGAATTCAAAGGGAATCAGGGGGAAAACTCTCCTCTGGCTGAAGTCACACAGGAAGATGGTTGCGGTTGTTGGAGGCCAATATCTCAGCCCCAGGACATTGCTGCAGGAGTTCCTTAGGGCAGTGTCCTAGGCCTAACCATCTTCAGCTGCTTCACGACCTTCCCTCCATCATGAGGTCAAAAGTAGGGATGTTTGCTGATGATTGCACAGTGATCAGTTGCATTCGTAATTCCTCAGATAATGAAGCAGCCGGTGCCCGCATGCAGCAAAACCTAGACAACATCCAGGCTTGGGCCGATAAGTGGCAAGTAACATTCGCGCCAGACAAGTGCCAGGCAATGACCATTTCCGACAGAGAGTCTAACCACCTCCCCTTGACATTCAATGGCATTATCATCATCAAATCCCCCACCATCAACATCTTGGGGGTCACCATTGACCAGAAACTTAACTGGACCAGTCACATAAATACTGTGGCTACAAGAGCAGGTCAGAAGCTGGGTATCCTGCGGTGAGTGACTCACCTCCTGACTCCACGAGGTACAAGTCAGGTATGTGATGAACTACTCTCCACTTCCCTGGATGAGTGCAGCTGGAACAACACTCAAGAAGCTCAACACCATCCAGGACAAAGTAGCTCACTTGAATGGCACCACATTAAACATTCACTCCCTCCACCACCGGCGCACCGTGGCTGCAGCGCGTACCATCTACAAGATGCACCGCAGCAACTCGCCAAGGCTCCTTCGATAGCACTTCTCAAACCTACCACCTCTACCACCTAGAAGGACAATGACAGCAGGCGCATGGGAACACCATCAACTCCAAGTCACACACCATCCTGACTTGGAAATATACCACCGCACTTTCATCGTCGCTGGGTCAAAATCCTGGGACTTCCCCCCCCCCCCCCACTCACCGCCCCCCAACAGCACTGTGGGAGTACTTTCACCACATGGACTGCAGTGGTTCAAGAAGATGGCTCACCACCACCTTCTCTAGCTTTTCAAGAGCAATTAGGGACGAGCAATAAATGCTGGCCTAGCCAGCGACGCCCACATCCCATGAATTAATTAATTTTTAAAAATGTTAAAAAAAATTATGAGGCAAACAAGCCTGTTTTGATAGATCAATCTTACATTGATTATCTCATGAAAACATTTATGCTATCTGCTTCAGTGGAATTCCATCTTAACTTATTCTGCACCTCTATTAACCTTTTGATGAAAACATTCTGCCCAATTTCCCTTCTCATTCCTAACTTTCTAATTTGTAAACTGATATTTGAACCCAGAAGGGAAAGACCCACTGTATCACCTTAAAGGGTCATTTGTTGGATCTTCCAGCTCCGTGCTGCCTCCACATTGCGCCATAGCAATCGCTGTTGTTATAAAAACCTTACACACTAGCCCCAATATTGCTACCTCCCACGCCCAGCCACTGGTCAAGCAGAGTGCCACCAGACATGTGCTCCATCTATTCCAGTCAATGTATACCCCATCTGCCCTCTCAGGTGGATGTAAAGGATCCCACTATACTATTCGAAGAGGAGCAGGGGGCATTCTCCCCGCTGTCCTGACCAATATTCATCCCTCAACCAACATCACTAAAACAGATTATCTGGTCATTATCACATTGCAGTCTGGGCGCTTGTGCGCAAATTGGCTGTTGTGTTTCCAACTTTAGAACAGTGACTGTACTCCAAAAGTAAAGCACTTTGGGATGTCCTGAGGTCATGAAAGGCGCCATATAAATGCACGTCTTTATTTTCTTATGCTAAGCACGTGCCTATTGCGGACACCAGCCCTGGTCTCCCCATTTTCGGAAGCCCCCGAAATCTCAGGCATCCTTCAGGCACCAGGGACAGCAATAATAGGGCCACCTTTTCTTGCTTTTGTGACTATCAACCTTATGATTCCTGTAGCATAGACACGTGAAACATGAGACACGGTTTTATTTCCTAGTAGAGTAATAACTTCCATCACTTCTCATGAGAGCTGCATAAACATATTTTGCTTCTGATACAGTGATACATGTTGCAATCGTGTATAATTGTTGCTGCACTATTAATAGCAAGGAACATAAGGAGCTGTGGGAGCTGATTGTGTGCTTTGTGCTCCATATGTTTACATTGGTTTGGGTTTGTATTTTATTCATTAGAGGAGTGTTATTTTTCCAACACTTTTAAAAGTGCACAAAGAAGCCTCATAAATATTAAAGACATTTTTCTCAATTAAGACTCTGAAGGCCCATAAAAGAAGGATTTGTCATCAGTATTTGTTGAAAAATGTTAATACTTAGCCTGACAACTAGTTTTCAGAATGTGCCACTGTTTGTGGGATAGATCATTCAATCTTAATCTAGTTTTTTTGCTCCGCTGAAGGCGATGACGCTTGTTTGGGAATGGTTTCATGCGCACTGGTGACCCACCAGTGCTTTGCCCAACTGGCCATTCATTGTGTGTGAGCCTAGGCAGTGAGGTTGGGTGAGTTATTCACCCACAGATGCCATTGCAGTTAAGCCTGATCTTGCCCTCAAACGATGTCCATACAACGCGGTTTCCAGCAGAGTCCAGTCATTGGTCGTCAAGTGCAAGAACCTTCATAGTCCAGGGGTGTTGAGGCCCTAACTGCTCACACCACCTGAGGCAACTAACTTAGCACAGATTGGAGATCAAACCTGGTATACTGTATGGCACCAGGCAATGTATTAACCCATTAGGCTATCTTATTTCTCGAGTGCCACCCTCACGTCTGAGGTTAGATAGCCAAATGCTGAATCTTGTGCCAATATTCATGGAGCCACATGGAACCTCCAGTGTACCCTGCAGGTTCATCCTTGGCCTTCTCTTACTCATCCCAAGACAAATGATCTGCAAGCACAGAGTCAGCTTCCATACACGTGCTAATAAGAACATAAGAACATAAGAAATAGGAGCAGGAGTAGGCCAATCGGCCCCTCGAGCCTGCTCCGCCATTCAATAAGATCATGGTTGATCTGATCCTAACCACCAAACCACTATCACAGAACCATCTCCTGAATCTAACAGAATTAGACACACGAAATAGGAGCAGGATCAGGCTACACGGCCCCTGGGCCCGCTCCGCTACCCACAGGGCCATGACCGATCCGAACCTAGACTCATGTCCAAATTCCTGCCCGCTCCCCGTAACCCTTAATTCCCTTTACTTCTAGGAAACTGTCTATTTCTGTTTTAAATTTATGTAATGATGTAGCTTCTACAGCTTTTTGGGGCAGCATATTCCATGGACCTACCACCCTCTGAGTGAAGTAGTTCCTCCTCATCTCAGTTTTGAAAGAGCAGCCCCTTATTCTAAGACTATGCCCCCTAGTTCTAGTTTCACCCATCACCGGGAACATCTTCCCTGCATCCACCCGATCCAACCCCTTCACAATCTTACATGTTTCAATAAGATCGCCTCTCATTCTTCTGAACTCCAATGAGTAGAGTCCCAATCTACTCAACCTCTCCTCATATGTCCATCCCCTCATCCCCGGGATTAACCGAGTGAACCTTCTTTGTACTGACTCGAGAGCAAGTATGTCCTTTCTTAAGTATGGACACCAAAACTGTACGCAGTATTCCAGGTGCGGTCTCACCAATACCTTGTACAACTGAAGCAACACCTCCCTATTTTTATATTCTATCCCCCTAGCAATGAAAGCCAACATTCCATTGGCCTTCTTAATCACTTGCTGCACCTGCATACTAACCTTTTGAGTTTCGTGCACCAGGACCCCCAGATCCCTTTGTACTTCAGTACTTTTAAGTTTCTTGCCATTAAGATAATAACTTGCTCTACGATTTTTCCTGCCAAAGTGCATAACCTCACACTTTCCAGTATTGTATTCCATCTGCCAAATCTCTGCCCACTTACTTAGCCTGTCGATGTCCCCTTGAAGGTTTTTTATGTCCTCCTCACTCACTACTTTCCCCCCCATCTTAGTATCATCTGCAAACTTTGATATGTTACACTCGGTCCCCTCCTCCAAATCGTTAATATAGATTGTAAAGAGTTGGGGACCCAGCACTGACCCCTGCGGAACACCACTAGTTACTGATTGCCAGTCTGAGAATGAACCATTTATCCCAACTCTCTGCCTTCTGTTAGATAGCCAATCCTCTATCCATGCCAGAATATTACCCCCAATCCTGTGATTTTTTATCTTAAGCAATAATCTTTTGTGTGGCACCTTGTCAAATGCCTTTTGGAAGTCTAAATACACTACGTCCACTGGTTCCCCTTTATTCACCCTATACGTTACTTCCTCAAAGAACTCCAGCAAATTTGTCAAACATGACTTCCCCTTCATAAAACCATGCTGACTTTGTCCTATTAAATTATGATTATCCAAATGTCCTGTTACTGTCTCCTTAATAATGGACTCCAAAATTTTACCTACTACAGATGTTAGGCTAACCGGTCTATAGTTTCCAGCCTTCTGTCTACTGCCCTTTTTAAATAAGGGTGTTACATTAGCAGTTTTCCAGTCTGCCAATGAAACCCAACTATACCTGTCTGTCTTCCCTATTGATTCTAAGGCGGTTGTTACACATTCCAGCTGTCCACTTGGGATCAAGACCTGGATAAGCCTAAATTTCCTCCATTTTACTGTTGGCAAACCAACACTTATCTGCCTCTGGTCTTGGCTCCATCAACCTCCCAGCTGGGCCTGGAGGTGCAGTACTTTGGCATCCTGGCTGACCCAGAGCCCAGCTTCCACTCCCGTTTCTGTTACTAAGGCCGCTTTCTTCCACCTACAGTATTGCCCACCCCACCCTAACCTTTCCCCTTCCACTGCTGAAACACCAGTCCATGGCTTCACCACCGGCTTAGGAGCTTCAACCCTCATTAAGCTTCAACTTTTGCAAAATGCCGCAGCCCGCATCCTCCTTAAGTCTCACACTCCCATTACCCCATCCTCTTCAAGCTCCACTAGACAGTCCGTTGAGATCAAAATCCTTGCCTCAAATCCCTCCATGGCCTCATCCTACCCCCTCCTTTACTGTTTTCCAGCCATATCTCGTCATATGTGTCCTTTGTTCCACTAATACTGGGTAAGTCCTTGTTCTCCATCCAGATGTTCAACAGTTGATGGTTGCTCATTCAGCCGCTACACTCTAGCCCGCTGGAACACCCAGCATAGCTCCCTTTGGTTTGCCGCCTCCCTTCCAGTTTTCAAATACTGCCCTGAACCCTCTTAGACCATGGAGCCAAAATTACTCAGGGGTTCCACCAATCTCCTGCCATGCAGGACAGCAAACAACAGCTTGCATTTATATAGCGCCTTTAATGTAGTAAAACGTCCCAAGACACTGCACAAGAGCGTTATCACAGAATCACAGAAACCCCACAGTGCAGATAGAGGCCATTTCGGCCCATTGAGCCTGCACCGACACATATCCCACCCGATCCCCGTAACCCCTACACATATCCCACCCTATCCCCGTAACCCCACGTATTTAATCCCCCTAACACTAAGGGTCAATTTATCATAGCCAATCAACCTAACCTGCACATCTTTGGACTGTGGGAGGAAACCGGAGCACCCGGAGGAAACCCACGCAAACACGAGGAGAATGTGCAAACTCCACACAGACAGTCACCCGAGGCCGGATTTGAACCCGGGTCCCTGGCGCTGTGAGGCAACAGTGCTAACCACTATGCCACCACTATGCCATCGGACAAAATTTGACACCGAGCCACATAAGGCGATACTAGGACAGGTGACCAAAAGCTTGGTCAAAGAGGTCGGTTTTAAGGAGCATCTTAAAGGAGGAGAGAGAGGCAGAGAAGTTTGGGGAGAGCATTCCAGAGCTTTCAGCCCAAGCAGCTGAAGGCACGACCACCAATGGTGAAAGCGAAGGAAATTGGGGATGCGCAAGAGGCCAGAATTAGAGGATGCAGAGATCTCGGAGGGTTGTAGGTTTTGAAGAGGTTATAGAGATAGGGAGGGGGCGAGACCTACAGGAGAAATGTTGTCATGGGACGGGGACCCACTACACTGGGAACTCACACTCCAGTGGCTCAGATGGGACCCAGTATATTTCTATAAAAGAAGGTACGCCTAGTTGGCTAAGTCATACTGGCCTCACATGGGTGGATGTGGGCCCCATCAGTAGAGTCCAGGCCAGGGAAGCTTCAATTTATCTCTGCACAGAGGGCGAGGAGAAACACGGCCAGGGAGGGGGGAGGGAAATTACCCTCCCCGATAAGTAGTAAAAGAAAAAAGAAAGAAATAACTTGCATTTATATAGCGTCTTTCGTAACCTCGGGCTGTCCCGAACTGCTTTACACAAACTGAAGCACTTTTTGGAGTGGAGTCACTGTTGTAATGTCGGAAATGCAGCAGCCAATTTGTGCACAGCAAGCTCCTACAAACAGCAGTGTGATAAATGACCAGATAACCTGTTTTTTAGTGGTGTTGGTGGAGCGATGAATATTGGCCAGGACACCGGGGAGAACTCCCCTTCTCTTTTTCACAATAGTGCCACGGGATCTTTTACATCCACCCGAGAGAGCAGACGGGGCCTCAGTTTAACATCTCATCCGAACGACGGCACCTCCGACAGTGCAGCACTCCCTCAGCACTGCACTAGAGTCTCAGCCTGGATGTTGTGCTCAATTCCCCAAAATCTAGGTTAACATTCCAGTGCACTACTGAGGAATACTAACTCATGTGTGAGGCAAAAAATGTGGACCTGAGCAGTGGTTTACGTGAGGTGTCCTAGTGTCCACGAAGATGCCATGAGCCACCACAGCTCAGCTGCAATCGTCATGCTTTGCTCTCAGCTACTACACACTGGAAACCGCGACCTGAAGTGATTTCAGATAAAAGCGACCTATTTGCCAGTATCATATTATAAAATTAACTTTATGGACAGCTGAAACTCAGAGGGCAGGAATCCCAGCCACAGCAGCAGGTAAGAGTCACCTGAGGCATCACAGGGAAATCGGAGGGAAGAAGAGTCCTTCTGTTAACCAAGTCAGAGGGGTGAACTCGAGGGAGCATTGAAAGTAGAGTGCCTCATGAATTGAGTGTTAAAAAAAGAACCTCTATTAACTGGGAGGGTGGGGGTGCTGGAGGGAGAAATAGAGTGCCTTTACGACCTGACTGGAAAGGGGAGAAGTTTTCCACAATTGCTTTCAGTTACGGAGAGGAAAATCAGCCAGGATTCCCATAAATGATCATTGCACAGCAACCCCCACTGGAAATAGACATCTGGACATTGAGTGAGGACAGCACCTCCCAAACCCGCAGCCTCCGCCAACTGGAAGAACAAGGGCAGCTGGTGCATGGGATCACCATCACCCCCAAGTGCCGCACCAAGTCACACACCGTCCCAACTTGGACACATATCGCCGTTCCTTCATCGTCGCTTGGTCAAAATCATGGAACTCCCTTCAGCTTCACCACACTGCAGCGGTTCAAGAAGAAGGCTCACCACCACCACCTTCTCAATAGCAATATAGGGCTGGGCAATAAATGCAGGCCTTGCCAGTGACATCCACCTTCCGAGAATGACCGTGACACACTTGTAGGAGAGAAGGGAAGAAAACTGGCAGTGCAAGGAAGTCTCTCCAATACAGTCCTAATTGGAGGAGTCTCACCTTTGGGATCCCTTTTTTTCCTCCATAACACCTATGGTGATATTGTTACACGTATAGTCTCATTACTGTATTGAAGTAATACAAGCAGTGTTTATTTCCCATACAGCAGACAACAGCACATTTGGCAACACATTCAGTTCCTTTGTGATGAGTGTGTGGAGTCATGGATCTGAATATTCACACTGTATGACTCGTTTGTGAAAGTTATAGTATTTGGGTTCAAAGTAATCCTGCATACCTAATGACGATAGTTATCAGGAATACAGATTAGCATTGAAACTGGACTGCCTTTAACATTGATCTTCTTTTAAATCGGATTCTAAGAACCCGGTGACTGTGAACTGACTCCCATCATTTATAGAGACCGACGACAGACTGATCCACCTAATCACATAATCCCTGCTCTCACTTCAGTGCAGTACTGAGGGAGTGCAGCATTGTCTGAGGTGCCATCTTTCACGTGAGGCATTAAACGGAGGCCCGATACGTATGCCTGTATCCTTGTATCCCACGGCGCTATGCAAAGAGCAGGGAATTCCCCTGGTGTCCTGGTCAACATTCCCCCCTTATCCAACACCACCAAAATAGATTAACAGATCATCTATCTCATTTGCTTTTTATAGGACCTTGTGGTATGCAAATTGGCTGCCTCATTTGTCTGCACGCCTCCAGTGCATTGGCTGTGAAGCACTGTGGGACATCCTGGGGGTGTGAAAAGAGACAGATAAATGACTCTTGTGGCGATTTTTGCTCGTGCTAGTCTTGGAGCACAAAAGCATTCCTATCACAGCTCTGATGAAAGGCCATCGACCTGAAACGTTAACTCTGTTTCTCCACAGATGCTGCCCGACCTGCTGAGTATTTACAGCATTTTCTGCTATTATTTCAGATTTCCAGTATCCCCCGTATTTGGTTTCTGTCCCTATTTAACACACTGGATTGTCTGAAATCGGCTAAGTCAGTACAGACCAGGAATTAAACCAAGACCTTCTGGTCAATTGGTCTTAATACCACGGAATGTGATGCATTTACTCGCCAATTTGTTGGAAGAGCTCAGTGCCATAATAATAATAGAAACTCTATTCTAACAATACTCTATTTTTAAAATGTGACCTTGTTCTGACTCAACCATTCCTATAGAGGGCAGATTGTTATTTAATACTCAATGCAGAGGAAAATGATGCTATGGAAAATGAGGTTGCTTAAGTCTCATTAGCAGGAGGACATCACATTACAGCCATTGTGCAGCAGTGCATATTTCAATTAAAATAGTGGTGCTTGCTGCAGCAGTGTTGTGCGAGGTATTGCTTCCTGTCATTCACATCACTTTTAAGTCATTGGGTTTATCCGCTCCCAGACCACTGAGCTACAGCTTGTAAGATAATGCATCCGTTTCCAGAAAGCCCTATCGAATCAATCTTCAGCAGCCTGACGGTTAACTCCTTCACCACATGGTTTGTTGTGCTGAAGGCCTCAGGGTGGCACTGGGTTCCTATTAGGGGTTTAGCCATCTTTGAATGGCTGTCGTTTCGTTGAGGTTTAACTTTGCTACATCCTCGTAATGTGGGGCAGTAGCGCAAGAGGGTGAGGGCTAGTCTCACAGCCATACTTGAGCCCCAGCACTTCCTGTGACTGAAATCATCTTACTCTTGTAGGGGGTGGCGTGTGCCCAGTCAGCTTCGCCTCTGACTGTCTCTGAGTGGTTCGAATCGCTCCCACACCCCTGGGTTCTAGACACCAGACTTAGGTACAGGCGGCGATACAGAAAATCGAGTAGACAAGTGGTTTGGTGCAAGAAAACCAAAATTTTATTAAAGGCAGAATAAAAACACAATCTTACTGAGAATTACTGATATAGGTACAGGCATAAACAATTACACTTATATGGGAATGGGGAACACACGGCACATCGAGGGAAACAAATACATTAAAAATCCCCTTATCCTTATCCCACCCCCAATACCTAACTAGATTAAGCTATGAGGGGCCAGGAATTCATGCTCACCAATTCAAAACCTGTTGCTTTAACTGGTTGTGAGTTTTTTGAGGTTCACTCTTCCTGTCCTTCGGGGTTCGCCATTGCCACGTGGTCACTGGGCGCGGCAATGGGGTTGTTTGTGCGAAGCACCTTCCCTCTTTTCCGTTAATGTCTTCGTTGGGTACTTCGTTGCGATGAGTCTTCTTCTTTGGGCGATCGCCGACGGTATTACTGCGGTTGGGGTTCGGTTGGCGGTTTTTACCGTTAATGAGATTTTCCTACCCAAGCTTTGAACGCCAGTTTATTCTTAGTTGGGCTTTACTGTCCAAGTATCAAACGCCAGCTTATAACTAGGCCGTTTGTCTTGATTTTACTGTCCATGCTTCCAACGCCAACTTATTCATCAAACGCCAGTTTAATAACTAGGCCGTTTGTCCCCAACGCGTCTTTCCGCTGCCCTTCTCTGCCTTTACCGGTTTTTACCATCTTTTCTCGTCTCGTCTCGTCTGTTTGTGGCCCCGTGTGTCTTGTGTGTTTTCGATTTGGGTTCTCGTTCTCCTCCCGCGTTTGGCCCCGGTGTAATGGGTGTCCTTGGTGTTGAGCGGCATGGGGAGGGAGAAGAGGGTCCGCCACGAGAGCGAGAGGCAGGAGCCCGGAGCAGGAGGCAAGCGGCAAGAGCTGAGAGATAAGAGATCGATCACTACCGATGGGCCTACAATTATACCCAGTTCTTCACCCCTTATCTGCGCGCCAAATCAGGTCAGTCCTTTGTCCAACTTTTGGCGGGCTCGTTTAAAATGATTACAGCCATTTACTTTAACGACTTCTGGGGCGGTTGGCTCCTTGTATAATGGCTTCGATATCCTGGCTGTTTGTCATTTATGAAACTTAATCGGGTTTCCTGGCTGGGCAGCTACCTGTGAGCTGTTACCGATCATTTATGCGAACAGTTGATGGCTTTCAGATTAGAGCCATCCTGGCTTGATCTGTTCCAAGGTGAAGAATGCATACTCTGTGTTTACCCAGCTGTCTGGCTTTACAAAGTCTTTTCACAGATTCATGCATGTTAGGTTTCCTTTCAGGGCCTGCCTTTTTGCAGGGCCTTGCTTTTAAAATCCTGTCGGTTTTGGTCACGAGGTTTCAGAAGCCATTTTGGGCACCCTTATCAACAACTTGTCCAAACAGGGTCCCTTTATCCACAACTTTTCAGGGAATGTGGGAATTTTGAGAACCCTACACTCTGGTCCGATGAATTTTGTCAGTTCTTAAGTGTCTGCACCCCTCCCTATCTCTGTAACCTTCTCTAGCCCTACAACCCGCCGAGATCTCTGCGCTCCTCCAATTCTGGCCTCTTGTGCCGCCCTGATTTTCATCACTCCATCATTGGTGGCCATGCCTTCAGCTATCTAGGCCCTAAACGCTGGAATTCTCTCCCTAAACCTATCTGCTTCTCTACCTCTTTCCTCTTTTAAGACGCTTCTTAAGACCAACCTCACCTGTCCCAATGTGTGGCTTGGTATCAAATTTTGTCTGATAATCACTTCTGTGAAGCGCCTTGAGACATTTTACTACATTAAAGGCACTAGATAAATGCAAGTTGTTGGTAAGTGAAGTGCTACATGACTGTTTCATCACCAGCGCACAGAAGAGTTGGCGGGGTGGGGGTGAGGAGAGGGGTCGTGGGGAACAAGAAATAAGTTATATAAAGGAGGCTTGACCCAAAGTAACATCAGTACCAGTTGTGGCGAAATCCATGGCTTTGATCGCCCACCCACTCATGCTGAGGAGGAAATGCCACAGTGAACCAGCTAAAGAGGAGAAGATGGAAGACAGTGCCCTCAGTCAAAGGTCATTATTGTACAGGTTCCACCAGGAGTGGGCTGTATGCTAACAGTATCGCGTAAGAGGCGGGGGACCCATTTGAAAAATACTAAGGGCTAAAAATTGAGACTTCGCCGGGGAGCTACTTTTAGCGCCCTGGGAAAATTAGCGCCCCTGCGCCGGAAATTGAGTGGTTGCGCCCCAGGAGCGAAGCGGGGTGCTACTGGAAGCGCCCCGCATCCCTCTTGGGGCGTTGCAAGTCAATATCGCGGTGCTATGTGACGCTGCGGCACATCGCGCCACGGTATTGCAGACCTTCCTCCCCTTCTTAAAGGGGAGGGGCCTTGCGCAGCGCGACCCGGGGCCCAGCTGGGCCCCCGGGGATCGGCATTGCCGGCAAAAGAGCCCGGCACTCAAGGGAAGTGCCGGGCTCTTGGAGCACAGCCGGCACTCCGCGGTGGGGGGGGGGCGTTCAGGAGGCCGGGACGGGAGCGCAGGCTGGTTCTGGCAGGCAGCCAACAACAAAAATGGCCGGCCCGCACCTCGCTTTTAAATAGCGCCTCCCCGGCTGCAGGTAGGCCCCCCCTGACCCCGTCGGACATAGCGTCCGGCGGTAAGTCGGGGCGCCCCTGAAGTTCGTGGTCAGGACGCTGCACACAGCGATGAAGTCATTGCCGGCGGCGCAGCGCCACAGGACGCTACTGGTTACCGCCACCGCTAACCTCCCACTGAATTTTGCGGGATGCGTGGGCAGCGCCGTGCCCGGGCATTAGTTGCTTTGCGCCCCGTTAGCGCCCTCACCCAGTGTGCAGATAGTAACTAGGAGATAACCAGTGTGCAGATAGTAACTAGGAGGTAACTAGCGTGCAAATAGTAACTAGGAGATAACCAGTGTGCAAATAGTAACTAGGAGAGGTAACTAGCGTGCAGATAGTAACTAGGAGGTAACCAGCATGCAAATAGTAACTAGGAGATAACCAGTGTGCAGATATTAACTAGGAGAGGTAACTAGCATGCAGATAGTAACTAGGAAAGGTAACCAGTGTGCAGATAGTAACTAGGAAAGGTAACCAGCATGCCGATAGTAACTAGGAGAGGTAACCATATGAACATAAGAAATAGGAGCAGGAGTCGGTGTGGTAAACCACTGTTTGTATTCCACTGTGTACATGCCTGTACATGCCTCGGCTGACTCCTCCCACGAGTCCAGGTATAAAGGTGACTGCTCCACAGTCCCTCTGTATTCTGGACCGGTCGACCACTTGAGGCACACCTTCATTCTCTTGTTAATAAAAGCCTGTTAGTTACTCGCTTAATCTCAGTCTTTTGAGTTATTGATAGCGCATCAATTTTATTGACAAGATCTTGAGGTGGAGAATCGAACTTTCCACCTACAATTACGAGATCTTGTACCGACCCAGGAAGCTCAATGAACCCCCGGATGCTCTATCGCGTGGCACCTGCGCCAGCGCGCAGATCGATAGACTGCGGGCCCTCCACAATGACCTCTGCCACCCGGGGGTCACCAGGTTCTTCCACTTCATCAAGGCCCGCAACCTGCCTTACTCCATTGAGGAGGTCAGGACCATGACCAGGAACTGCCAAGTCTGCGCTGAGTGCAAACCGCAATTTTATAGACCAGACAGGGCTCACCTGATAAAAGCCACTCGCCCCTTCGAGCGCCCGAGCGTCGATTTTAAAGGGCCTCTCCCCTCCTCCGACCGCAATGTGTACTTCCTCAACATTATTGATGAGTACTCCCGTTTCCCGTTCGCCGTCCCCTGCCTGGACATGACCAGTGCCACGGTCATTAAATGTCTGAACGACCTCTTCACCCTGTTCGGTTTCCCCAGCTATATCCATAGCGACCGGGGCTCATCGTTTATGAGCGACGAACTCCGCCAGTACCTGCTCGCTAGGGGTATTGCCACAAGCAGGACCACCAGTTACAACCCCCGGGGGAACGGACAGGTGGAAAGAGAGAATACGACAGTTTGGAAGGCCGCCCTGCTAGCCTTAAAGTCTAGGGGCCTTCCGACCTCCCGCTGGCAGGATGTGCTCCCCGATGCGCTCCACTCTATTCGGTCACTGCTCTGCACTGCCACTAACACCACCCCTCATGAGAAAATGTTTGTCTTCCCAAGGAAGTCCACATCGGGGACATCGCTACCGCCATGGCTGACGTCCCCAGGGCCGGTCCTACTGAGAAGACACGTGAGGACCCATAAAACGGACCCCCTGGTCGAGAGGGTCGACCTCCTCCACGCCAACCCCCAGTATGCTTACATTGCGTACCCGGACGGGCGGGAGGACACAGTCTCCATACGAGACCTCGCACCCTCGGGGGCCGCAGTAACCCACAACCCACTACCACCCCCCCCACGATCCAATATCCAGCCCCAGCAGACGGCAGGCCTGGTCCCCGCGACCCGCTCGACCCCCACGAGGACTACACACCAGTGCCCCAGCCTACGCGGGACTCAACGCCGGAAGCTTCACTACCCCTGCCGTCGCCACGTCGATCACAGCGGCAGACAAGACCTCCGGAGAGACTACAATACACTAACTTTTAATACACTTCACCCCGCCGGACTCATTTTTAAACAAGGGGTGAATGTGGTAAACCACTGTTTGTATTCCACTGTGTACATGCCTGTACATGCCTCGGCTGACTCCTCCCACGAGTCCAGGTATAAAGGTGACTGCTCCACAGTCCCTCTGTATTCTGGACCGGTCGACCACTCAAGGCACACCTTCATTCTCTTGTTAATAAAAGCCTGTTAGTTACTCGCTTAATCTCAGTCTTTTGAGTTATTGATAGCGCATCAGTCGGCCATTCGGCCCCTTGAGCCTGCGCCGCCATTCAATAAGATCATGGCTGATCTTCGACCTCAACTCCATTTTCCTGTACTATCCCCATATCCCTTGATTCCTTTAATATCCAAATACCTATCGCTCTCTGTCTTGAATATATTCAACGACTGAGCACCTACAGCACTCGGGTAGAAAATTTCAAAGATTCACCACCCTCTGAGTGAAGAAATTTCTCCTCATCTCAGTCCTAAATGGCCGACCCCTTATCCTGAGACTCTGCCCCATAGTTCTAGACTCCCCAGTCAGGGGAAATAGCCTCCCTGCATCTACCCTGTCAAGCCCTGTAAGAATTTTCTATGTTTCAATGAGATCACCTCTCATTCTTCTAAACTCGAGAGAATACAGGCGAAGTCTACTCAATCTCTCCTCAAAGGACAATCCCCCCATCCCAGGAATCAGTTTGGTGAATCTTCATTGCACTCCCTCTGTGGCAAGTATATCCTTCCTTAGGTAAGGAGACCAAAACTGTCCACAATACTCCAGGTGTGGTCTCACCAGGGCCCTATATTAATTGCAGTAAGATGTCTTTACCCTCATACTCAAATCCTCTTGTAATAAAGGCCAACATACCATTTGCTTTCCTAATTGCTTGCTGTACCTGCATGCTAACTTTGATTTGTGTACAAGGACACCCAGGTTCCTCTGAACACCAACATTTCCCAATCTCTCACCATTTAAAAAATATTCTGCTTTTTTATTTTTCCTACCAAAATGGATAACTTCACATTTCTCCACATTATATTCCATTTGCCATGTTCTTGCCCACTCACTTAGCCTGTCTATATCCCCTTGAAGCCTCCTTGCATCCTCCTCACAACTTACATTCCCACCCAGCTTTGTATCATCAGCAAACTTGAATATATTACATTTGGTCCACTCATTCAAATCATTGATATAGATTGTGAATAGCTGAGGCCCAAGCACTGACTCTTGCGGTACCCCACGAGTTACAGCCTGCCAACTCGAAAATGACTCGTTTATTCCTACTCTCTGTTTTCTGTTCGTTAACCCATCTGGTTCACTAATGTCCTTTAGAGAAGGAAATCTGTCGTCCTTACCTGGTCTGGCCTATATGTGACTCCAGACCCACAGCAATGTGGTTGACTCTAAACTGCCCCCTGAAATGGCCCAGCGAGCCACTCAGTTGTAAAAAACCACTACGAAACAAAATAATAAGAATAAAACTGGACGGACCACCCGGCGTTGACCTCGGCACCAGCTATGGACACGACAACGGCACACCCAGCCCAGTTGACCTTGCAAGTGCTCCTCATGAACATCTGGGGACTTGTGCCAAAATTGGGAGAGCTGTCCCGCAGACTAGTCAAGCAACAGCCTGACATAGTCATACTCACAGAATCATACCTTTCAGCCAATGTCCCAGACTTCTCCATCACCATCCTTGGGTATGTCCTGTCCCACCGGCAGGACAGACCCACCAGGGGTGGTGGCACTGTGGTATACAGTCAGGAAGGATTGGCCCTGGGAGTCCTCAACATTGACTCCGGACCCCATGAAGTCTCATAGCTTCAGGTCAAGCATGGACAAGGAAGCCTCCTGCTGATTATCACCTACCGCCCTCCCTCAGCTGATGAATCAGTACTCCTCCATGTTGAACACCATTTGGAAGAAGCACTGAGAGTAGCAAGGGCACAGAATGTACTCCAGGTGGGGGACTTCAATGTCCATCACCAAGAGTGGCTCGGTAGCACCACTACTGGCCGAGTCCTGAAAGACATAGCTGCCAGTCTGGGCCTGCGACAGGTGGTGAGTGAACCAACACGAGGGAAAAACCTAGTTGACCTCGTCCTCACCAATCTACCTGTCGCAGATGCATCTGTCCATGACAGTATTGGTAGCAATGACCACCGCACAGTCATTGTGGAGACAAAGTCCCGTCTTCACAGTGAGGACATCCTCCATCCTGTTGTGTGGCACTACCACCGTGCTCAAAAGGATAGATTCAGAACAGATCCATTAGCTCAAAACTGAGCATCCATGAGGCGCTGTGGGCCATCAGCAGCAGCAGAATTGTATTCCACCACAATCTGTAACCTCATGGCCCGGCATATCCCTCACTCTACCATTACCATATAGCCAAGGGACCAACCCTGGTTCAATAAGGAGTGTAGAAGAGCATGCCAGGAGCAGCACCAGGCGTACCTAAAAATGAGGTGCCAACCTGGGGAAGCTGCAACACAGGACTACATGCACGCTAAAAAGCAGAAGCAGCATGCTATAGACAGGGCTAAGCAATGCCACAATCAATGGATCAGATCAAAGCTCTGCAGTCCTGCCACATCCAGTCGTGAATGCTGGTGGACCATTAAACTACTAACAGAAGGAGGAGGGTCCATGAGTATCCCCATCATCAATGATGGTGGAGCCCAGCACGTGAGTGCAAAAGACAAGTCTGAAGCGTTTGCAGCCATCTTCAGCCAGAAGTGCCGGGTGGATGATCTATTTCGGCCTCCACCTGAGGTCCCCACCATCACAGAAGCCGACAACATCCCAGCTGTCATGCTGAAGACTTGCGCTCCAGAACTAGCTGCGCCTCTAGCCAAGCTGTTCCAGTACAGCTACAACACTGGCATCTATCGAACAATGTGGAAAACTGCCCAGGTATGTCCTGTCCACAAAAAGCAGGACAAATCCACCCCATCAGTCTACTCTCAATCATCAGCAAAGTGATGGAAGGTGTCATCGACAGTGCTATCAAGCGGCACTTACTCACCAATAACCTGCTCACTGATGCCCAGTTTGGGTTCTGCCAAGACCACTTGGCTTCCGACCTCATTACAGCCTTGGTCCAAACATTGACAAAGGAGATGAATTCCAGAGGTGAGGTGAGAGTGACTGCCCTTGACGCCAAGGCAGTATTGGACCAAGTGTGGCATCAAGGAGCCCTAGTAAAACTGAAGTCAAAGGGAATCGGGGAAAACTCTCCACTGGCTGGAGTCATACCTAGTACAAAGGAAGATTGTTGTGGTGGTTGAAGGTCAATCATCACAGCTCCAGGACATCACTGCAGGAGTTCCTCAGGGCAGTGTCCTAGGCCCAACCATCTTCAGCTGCTTCATCAATGACCTTCCCTCCAACATAAGGTCAGAAATGAGGATGTTCGCTGATGACTGCACAGTGTTCAGTGTCATTCACAACTCCTCAGATAATGAAGCATTCCATGCCTGCATGCAACAAGACCTGGACAACGTTCAGGCTTGAACTGATAAGTAGTAGGTAACATTTGCACCACACAAGTGCTAGGCAATGACAATCTCCAACAAGTGAGAGTCTAACCATGGCCCCTTGACATTCAACGGCATTACCATTGCTGAATCCCCCACTATCAACATCCTGGGGGTCACTGTTGACCAGAAACTTAATTGGACCAGCCACATAAATACTGTGGCAACAAGAGCAGGTCAGAGGCTAGGTATTCTGTGGCGAGTGTCTCACCTCCTGACTCCCCAAAGCCTTTCCACCATCTACAAGGCACAAGTGAAGAGTGTGATGGAATACTCTTCACTTGCCTGGATGAGTGCAGCTCCCAACAACACTCAAGAAGCTCGACACCATCCAGGACAAAGCAGCTTGCTTGATTGGCACCCCATCCACCACCTTAAACATTCACTGCCTCCACCACCAGCATGCTGTGGCTGCAGTGTGTACCATCTACAAGATGCACTGCAGCAACTTGCCAAGGCTTCTTCGGCAGCACCTCCCAAACCCGTGACCTCTTCCACCTAGAAAGACAAGTGTTAAATCCGTGAATTTTGATGTATGGTGTCCTTCAATAAATTGACAGAGACTGCAGAGGAACAATCAACAGGTGTTTACTGGATGAGGGTTACTCTAAAACTAAAAGTACAGATCCCTACTCAGGGTTTATATACAGGTGTGGTCACTGCCGGTACTACAGTATACAGGAGCTGTAAAAAAGTAGTTCTCCCCTTAAAGGTACATACACTACAATTCCTCCCCTTTTAGATTAACAGTACCATAACATTCATTTAACAGTTAACACTTTTAACATGCAACATTAACTGAAAATAGTCCATTTATAAATTCAGTCTTTGGGGCGGCTTCCTGATCCTTTCTGGATAGCGCCTTTCCTGAGTGTCTTGCTCTTGGTGCGGAGGCGATTCTGCCCCCCTGTCGTCGGTTGGCTCATCAGCTTCCGATGCTACTGTTTCTGGGGTAGATGCTACCTGTATGTCGGGTTCATCACCAGGTACGCGAGACATGGGGTTGACTCGTTCCTGTGATGCTAGGATCTGGTCGACATGGCGTCTCACAATGTTCTCCCCAACATCCACTGTGTACATTAGTGGCCCCTGCCGTGTGCATATCGTTCCTGGTTGCCATTTCTCTGTTCGGTAGCCGCGGGCCAAGACTGGTTGCCCTACATTGAAGCTCCTTGTCGGCTTCTCATTGATGTGCTGGAATTGCTTATCCTCAACATTTCTTCGCACATTTGGTCTGAGCAAATCCAGACGAGATCTCAACCTTCGGTTAAAGAACATCATGGCCGGGGTCTGGTTGGTAACTGCATGTGTCGCATTTCTGTAGGCTAACAGGAAATTGTCCAACTTATGCTGCAGTGGAATGTCGTCATCGCACATGACCCTTACTGCCTTCTTAAAGGTTTGTACGAACCTCTCAGCCAATCCATTTGTGGCTGGATGATACGGGGCGGATGTGTAATGCCTTACCCCATTCCTTCTCATAAATTTCCGAAACTCTTCGGACACAAACTGTAGTCCGTTATCAGAGCAAATCTGCTCTGGCAAGCTGTTCCTGGCAAATATGGTCCGTAGGACTGCAATCGTTTTCTCCGTGGTGGTGGAGGACATTTTGATCACCTCAGGCCATTTCGAGTGCGCATCCATGGCTATTAAGAACATTGAGTCCATGAATGGACCAGCAAAATCAATATGCACCCTTTGCCATGGAGAGGAGGGCCACTCCCATGGGTGTAGAGGGGCATGTGGTGGTGCATTTTGGACCTTCTGGCATCCTGAGCAGCTCTTTGTCAGGTCCTCGATTTGCTGATCGATCCCCGGCCACCACACATAAGCCCTAGCAAGGCTTTTCATTTTCACCCCTCCCAGATGGCCTTCGTGAAGCTCATTGAGCACTCTCTCCCTTAACTTGGGTGGAATTACCACTCGGGATCCACATATCAAGGTCCCCCGGCATACTGACAGCTGTTCTCTTCTGGATGAGAATGCTGGCAACAGTGAGTCGCCATGTGTTGGCCATCCCTTCACCGTCAAATCATATACCCGAGACAGTGTCGGGTCATTTCGGGTCTCCTTCTCTATATCCGCGTTAGTTACTGGCAAGCGTTCAATTATAGTCGAATAAAATATTTCGACAGGGTCCACTGCTGGTGCTTCCTCCGCAGTAGGCAGTGGCAGGCGTGATAGCCCATCAGCGTTTCCATGCTGTTTCATGCCCTTATACTCTATTTCATATTGGTTCGCCCCTAGAAAAAGGGACCATCTTTGTAGCCGTTGCGCAGTCATCACCAGAACGCCCTTCTTTGGATTAAAGATGGAGACAAGTAGTTGGTGGTCAGTCAGCAAGGTGAACTTCTGCCCGTACAGATAGTGGTTGAACTTTTTTACTCCCCACACTAGGCTGAGGGCCTCCCTGTCAATCTGGGCGTAGTTACGCTCAGCTGAGGTTAGTGACCGAGACGCAAAGGCTACTGGCCTCTCCAAGCCGTCCGGGAATTTGTGTGACAGCACCGCACCAATACCATAGGGTGATGCATCACACGCCAACCGAATTGGTAGTGCTGGGTTGAAATGAGCCAACACCTCTTTTGATGTGATCAATTCTTTGCACTTCTGGAAATCTCGTTTACATTTGTCATTCCACTTCCATGGTACCCCCGTTTGCAGTAGGGTGTTCAGTGGGTGTAGTACTATAGACAAATTCGGCAAGAACTTATGGTAGTAGTTCACCAGCCCGAGAAACGACCTCAGTTGTGACACATTTTCCGGTGCTGGAGCCTTGACTACTGCTTCAATCTTTTCAGGGGACTTATGTAACCCCTCTTCATCAATAACGTGGCCACAATACGAGATCTGCTTCGGGAAAAACTCACATTTGTGGCGATTAGCTCGGAGCCCATATTCCTTCAATCTAGTGAGCACCTGCTCCAGGTTGGCGAGGTGATCACTGTCATTTTCGCCCGTGACCAGGATGTCGTCCAAATAACACTGGGTCCCTGGAATCCCTTGCAGGACTTGATCCATTGCCCTTTGCCAAATAGCCAGAGCTGATGCTACCCCGAACACCAGCCGGTTGTATTGGTAGAGACCTTTGTGAGTGTTGATCGTGAGGTACTGTTTCGAGGCTTCTTCTACCTCCATTTGCAGGTACGCCTGGGCCAGATCAATCTTAGTGAAGCGTTTTCCTCCAGATAGCGAGGCGAAAATATCTTCAATCCGCGGAAGCGGATATTGTACAGTGTGAAGGACTGGGTTCACTGTCACCTTAAAGTCCCCACAGATGCGAACCTTCTTTGGTTCCCCAGGCGTATTACTCAACGACCTTTTCATTACAGGAACGATGGGTGTAGCCCACTCGCTCCAGTCCACTTTGGACAGTACTCCAGAACGTTCCAACCCTTCCAGCTCTGCTTCGACGGCTGGGCGGATCGCATAAGGCACCAGTCTGGCCTTAAAAAACTTTGGGCTTGCATTTTCCTCTATTTTGATCGTCGCTGTTATGCCTTTTAGTGTTCCGAGTCCCTCCTGGAACACTTCTTGTGCATCAGTTAGCATTTTTGACAGTCATCCAGGTGTGACGTCGTCATCCTTTTTGGCATCTACCGTCAGTGCTTGTATGGAATGCCAATCTAACTGTATCTTCTGGATCCATTCACGTCCTAGTAGTGGTGGTCCTCCATCTGGCAATACATATAGGTCCATTTTTGGTGTTTCCTTGCCGTTGTATATCACGTTCGCCCTTATTTTTCCTTTGGGGTAGACTTTTTGCCCCGTGTACGTCTTCAAGACAATCTCTGTATCTCTCAAGGGTATATGTGAGAATAGCCGCTTGTAGCCCCTTCGGTTTATGACTGTTAGGGCTGATCCTGTGTCCAATTCCATTTTCACTTGGACTCCGTCTATCTTGAGCGTGACCCAGATAGTTTGGTGATCCTCCATTTTGATTACATTATGTAGTTTCAGACAACCCAGCTCTTTGCTTCCGGAGCCTGTATCACTTTTCTGTTCGTCTGAACTACTCTCCGTCACCTTATGTACCTTTTTGTACTTCTCCTGTGGAGATTTCTTGCTGCTGGATTTATTTCCCGACCTGCAGACACTTGCTATGTGTCCTACTTTTCCACACTGTCTGCACACTTGGTCCTTGAACCAACAATCTTTATGGTCGTGTGTTGTTCTGCCGCAGCGATAACACTTCACTGCTCCATATGACATTTCATTTGTGCCATATTCTTGCGGTCTCCGTTGTATCTCTGCAGCGCCCCGTGCGGCTGCTTCGTGTGATACTGCCATGCTGAAAGCCTTGTCCAGCGTAAGATCCTTTTCTGATAGAAGCCGTTTCTGGGTTCCTTCACTTTGAAGCCCACACACAAACTTGTCCCTTAAAGCATCTGCTAGTCCCATTCCAAACTGGCAGTGTTTCGATAGCTTGTGCAGTTCCATTAAATACTCAGCATTACTTTCATCTTTATGCTGGTTCCTTTTGTGAAACTTAAATCTTTCTGCTATCAGCAGCGGTGTGGGGTTTAAGTGGTCCTGTAGGATTGCCACTATGCTTTCAAAATCCTTTTCCACTGGCTTCTCTGGGGTTACTCGGTTTCGCAGTAAGCCGTATGTTTTTGCACCCATGGAATTCAACAATACCAGTGCTTTCCTGGCATCTGGCACTTCATTCGCCTTGCAGTACACTTCTATGCGTTCTATATATGTCACCCAATCTTCGACTTCATTGTCGAATTCTGTGACACTGCCACTCTTCGGCATGCCTGGGTGTGGTTAGACTGGCTAATAATGGCGTCTCCCACGCTCTCCCTTCTTCTCCGCAGGCTCAAAATGGCGTCTCCCGCGCTTTCCTTTCTTCCCGCGCTCTCCCTTCTCCGCTGGCTCAAAATGGCGTCTCCCACGCTTCCTTTCTTCCCCCGCGGATGCTGCTCAGCCCTTGAACACCGGCCACGCTCTGCGTGTTTTCCTGCGTGCCTCTCTTGTTGACGCCGCTCGGTCCTGAACCCCGGCTGCGCCGTGTGCGCTTTACCCTCTCTCGTTGACACCGCTCGGTCTTCAACCCCGGCTGCGCCCTGTGCGCTTTACCCTCTCTCTTACCCCGTCGACGCTGCTCGGCCTTTTCTGTGCCGTCGGTCGGCTCCAGCCGCCGCCGTCCGGGAAGGGTCTGCGCCGTACCTGCTGCCAGCCCGCTGCGCTGGATCGTCGCGACTGGAGAACCAAGCCCAGCTCTCCACAGCCTCCTCTGCGATGCTCAAGTCCTCTCTGGATGGTCGACGCCCGCACTGGTGGAATCGGCCTTCTTCTGCAGAGTTGCAGGTAGGTTCGAATCGACTCGTCGCCAATGTTAAATCCGTGAATTTTGATGTATGGTGTCCTTCAATAAATCGACAGAGACTGCAGAGGAACAATCAACAGGTGTTTACTGGATGAGGGTTACTCTAAAACTAAAAGTACAGATCCCTACTCAGGGTTTACATACAAGTGTGGTCACTGCCAGTACTACAGTACACAAGAGCTGTAAAAAAGTAGTTCTCCCCTTAAAGGTACATACACTACAACAAGGGCAGCAGGCGCATGGGAACACCACCACCTCCAGGTTGCGTGTCTACCATCATACCTTTTAATGTATGTTCCCAATCTACCTTAGCCAACTTGCCCCTCATACCTACATAGTTTGCTTTGTTTATATTTAAGACCCTAGTTTCGGATTTAACTAAATCACTTTCAAACTCAATATAAAATTCTATCATATTATGGTCACTCTTCCCTAAAGGCCCCTTTACTACAAAGTTATTAATTAACCCTTTCTAGATCTAAAATAGCCTGTTCCCTAGTTGGTTCCTCAACATACTGATCTAGAAAAATACCTTGCATACATTCCATGAATTTGTCCTCCACACTATTACTGCAAATTTGGTTTGCCCGGTCTATATGTAGATTAAAGTCCTTAAGTAATACACTTGTTCCATGCGCCTCTAAGTTGCTGATTTATACTCTGCCCTACATTACAACTACTGTCTGGGGCCAATAAACAACTCCCACCAATGTGTTCTGCCCCTTGCTGTTTCTTAGCTCCACCCAAACTGATTCTGCTTCTTGATTTTCGGAGCTAAGATCCTTTCTCTCTACTGTCTTTATTTCATCCTTTATTATCAGCGCGACCCCTCCTCCTTTTCCATTTTGCCTATTGCTTCTAAAAGTTAAGTATCCTGGAATATTTCATTCCCAACCTTGGCCATATTGCAACCACGTCTCCATAATGGCTATTAGATCATAACCTATTAATTTCTATCTGCGCTATTAATTCATCTATTTTGTTGCGAATGCTTTGCACATTCAGATATAGTGCCTTTGGCTTTGACTTACTTCTATTTTTTCCTGATGTCACTTTGTCACTGATGCCTTATTACCTTTGTTACTCTCTCTGTCCCGTTCTGACCCACTCTGCTTATTTTTACCCCAAATCTGCTCTAAAGCCTTGATATTTCTCTTGCTGCTTTTAAATTTACTCTTTACTGAATCCTCCCCCCCCGCCCCCCCGCCAGCCTCTCCCTCAGCACTGTCTACTGCCCTAGTTATTCAGTTTGCCAGGACACTGGTCTCAGCCCGGTTTAAGTGGAGCCCATCCCAGCGGAACAGCTCCCTCTTTCCCCAGAACTGGTGTCAGTGCCCTTTCCTCCCACACCACTCTTTGAGCCAAGCATTTAAACCTCTAATCTGTTTGTCCCTATGCCAATTTGTGCGTGGCTTTGGTAACAATCCAGAGATTATTACCTTTGAGTTTCTGGTTTTTGATTTGGATCCTAGCTCCTCAAACTCCCTCAGCAGAACCTCATTCCTAGTTCTACCTATGTCGTTGGTTCCTACGTGGACCACGGCAGCTGGATCCTTCTCCCACTCCAATTCTTCTCCACAGAACTCTCGGTCGCGGCTGGAGAGAACAATATCTATCCTGTCAGCTACCACAACTACAATCCCTTTCACTCCCCCCACTTGAATGGCCTCCTGACCATGGCGCCATGGTCAGCCTGCTCATCTATCCTGCAGGCTTTTCCCTCATCCACACCAGTGTGCAGGTAGTAACTAGGAGAGGTAACTAGCATGCAGATAGTAACTAGGAGACCTAACCAGCGTGCAGATAGTATCTAGGAGAAGTAAATAGTGTGCTGATAGTAACTAGGAGAGGTAACTAGTATGCAGATAGTAACTCGGAGAGGTAACTAGTGTGCAGATAGTAAGTAGGAGGTAACTAGTGTGCAGGTAGTAACTAGGAGGAAACCAGTGAGCAGATAGTAACTAGGAGACGTAATCAGTGTGCAGGTAGTAACTAGGAGAGGTAACTAGCCTGCAGATAGTAACTGGGAGAGGTAACCAGTGTGAAGATATTAACTAGGAGGTAACTAGTGTGCAGATAGTAACTAGGAGAGGTAACCAGTGTGCAGATAGTAACTAGGAGAGGTAACCAGTGTGCAGATAGTAACTAGGAGTGATAACCTAGGCCGTTTTTCCCTTCTCTGTCTCAGATGTGCTGAGGCCAATTTTAGGATCACTACTGCCATTATGGGTGAGATCAGATTACTCAAAACAGACCAGAAATCAAATCTGGGACCTTCTGGTTTGCATGCCTCAATTGCGAGCAGTGTAGCAAAGTGGTATGGATTATTCCGTGTGACTCATCTAGTTGTCCTATAAATCATGTTACTCACAGTTAATCCAGTGAGTGGTCCCAGTCCTGGTGGGAGAAATTCCTCACTCAGAGGGCGGTGAATCTTTGGAATTCTCTACCCCAGAGGGCTGTGGAGGCTCAGTCATTGAGTATATTCAAGACAGAGATCGATAGATTTTTGGATATTAAGGGAATCAAGGGATATGGGGATAAGTGTGGGGAGGTGGAGTTGAGGTAGAAGATCAGCCATGATATTGAATGGCGGCGCAGGCTCGAGGGGCCAAATGGCCTACTCCTGCTCCTATTTCTTATGTTCTAACTATCAAACGATGTCTAGGCTGCTGCTTAGGCAATAGAAAATACAGTCTTAATCAAAAAATACACAAAACAGCATTAGAATTTCCTGAGGTCGCTAACACATGGAGATACTTTTTTGCAAACCATGAGATCATCCAGGAGATAAAAGTACAAAACTGCATTGGCGATAAGGCTGGCCTGTAACTGTTTTATCTCCAATCACACAACTACATCCTTGGCCGGGATGGGTTGAACACAGCGTCTGGTTTAGCTACATGGTATGTATCTCAGGGAGATGAGGAGAATTTTTTTATGCAGCGAGTTGTTGTGATCTGGAATGCGCTGCCTGAAAGGGTGGTGGATACAGATTCAATGGTAACTTTCAAAAGGGAATTGGATAAATAATTGAAAATGAAAAATTTGCAGGGCTGTGGGGAAAGAGCGGGGGAGTGGGACTAAATGGAGAGCTCTTTCAAAGAGCCGGCACAGGCACGATGGGCCGAATGGACTTCAGTGCTGTAAGATTCTATGATTCTATCCCACCCATTGTCAGTGGCTACTCACTGTCTTGACTCATACATGAAGAATAGCCACTTGAATGAGTTACTGGAGGAGCAGTGAAGGATCACTACCCTCAGGAGAAAGAAAGAATCTTTCATTTATATAGCATTGTTCATATCTTCAGCATGTCCCAAAGTGCTTTACAGGCAATTCATTACTTTTGAAGGGCAGTCACTTGTTTTGTGGGCAAATGTGGCAGCCAATTTACACACAGCAAGATCCAGCAAACAGCAATGAGATGCATGATCAATTAATCTGTTTTTGGTAGTGCTGGTTAGTGGATAAATCTTGGCCAAGGCACCAGGATTACGGCCTGTTCTTCAAATAGTACCATAAGATCTTTTACATCCACCTGAACAGGTAGAGAGGTCCTGAGTTTCACAATTGATTGGGACTGGAGTGAATAACATGGGGTGACCTACAGGGGAAATATTCCCTCTTGGGGCTTTGTGTTAAGAACGTTTTTTTTAATTTGTTTTTTATGGGATGTGGGCGTCGCTGTCAAGGCCAGCATTAATTGTCCATCCCTAATTGCCCTCGAGAAGGTGGTGGTGAGCCGCCTTCTTGAACCGCTGCAGTCCGTGTGGTGAAGGTGCTCCCACAGTGCTGTTAGGGAGGGAGTTCCAGGGTTTTGACCCAGTGATGATGAAGGATCTGCCGATATATTTCTAAGTCAGGATGGTGTGAGACTTGGAGGGGAATTTGGAGGTGGTGGTGTTCCCATGCGCCTGCTGCCCTTGTCCTTCTAGGTGGAAGAGGTCACGGGTTTGGGAGGTGCTGCTGAAGAAGCTTTGGCGAGTTGCTGCAGTGCATCTTGTAAAGATTTCCTCTGATTTCTAGTTCTAGAGATATTGTAAACACAATCCTCTAGAATGCTTCCCTTTGTGGCGGATCGCCACCTAAACGGGCGCAATCCACTTTTCCGTCCGTGGACAATAAATCGGGCACCTTGCCTTTAAGAAGCATGCTGCCTTTAAGGCATGACAAAGGAGCGGGCGTCGCCCTCAGTGTGTACTCAAAAGCGCGGGTGTCGCCCTCAGTCGGTTTTAGGGTTTAGCAGAGAGAGGAGCTGGGGCAGCCATCTCTCAAGAGAATGTAATAAAAGCCATGTGTTCCTCAGATCGGTTCGGCCTCCATTCGTGTTCCGCGGCAGCCGCAACATTGGTGACCCCGACGCTCAGAACGTATTCCGAGCACTGCAATGGCGGACACGAACGCAGTTTCCGTGAAACTGCCGGAGTTTTGGGAAAACCAGCCCGAAGCCTGGTTCCTCCAAGCTGAGTCCCGATTCCGGCTGCGACACATCACCACAGATGGGACGAAGTATGACTACCTCGTCGCATCACTCGGTAGCTCCACAGTCACGAAGGTCTGGGTAGCGCTGCAGAACTCACCAGAGGAGGGCAAGTATGCACATCTTAAGGCCGCGCTCCTTAAAAAATTTACGACCTCGACATACCAGCGAAACTGCCGCCTCCTCGACCTTCCAGGCCTCGGTGACGCCTCACCGTCAGACCTCCTCTCCCACATGCTCTCACTCACCGACGAGAGCCCACCCGGGTCCCTCTTCCGCATGCTGTTCATCCGCCAGCTACCTCCCAGCATCCGCCCAGCGATCGTGGCGTCCGGCCTCACGGACCTAGAAGCCCTGGCCGACGAGGCCGACAAGCTGCTGTCCGCTCACTCCAGCCGCGACGTCGCTCCGGACCTGGCAGCCACAGCCTGGGCGCGCCCCTCACCGGCCACCACGCGGCCACAAGGCCCAGCCACGGGGCCCACGGGGCCTTCGCGCCCCACAAACCCGGGCTACTATTACTACCACGCACGGTTCGGCGCCAGGGCACAACGGTGCACACCTCCCTGCTCCTTCAAGTCCGCCCCCGTACCAGCCCCCGCGATGGCCGTGGGCCACGCGGGCTCCCTGCTGTACGTCACGGATGACAAAACCGGCCGCCGGTTCCTGTGCGACACTGGAGCTCAGCACAGCATCATCCCGGCCTCCGCCCTCGACATCCAAAAGGGCGAACGAGGACAGGCGCTGGCTGCCGCTAACGGCTCGGACATCCGGACGTACGGCACCCGCACAGTCACCCTTGACCTCGCTGGTCGCCGCTACCGATGGGAGTTCATCACTGCCAAGGTACTCTCCCCTCTCATCGGCGCAGACTTCCTGTGCGCCCACGGCCTACTGGTAGACATCCCTCGACACCGCCTCGTGGACATGAACACCATGTCCCCCATCCTGGGCGCCATGGCCCCCCGTCAACCCGCCGACATGGCGTCACAGTGCCACGCCCGGGCCACGGATGACTACTCGGCACTCCTGGCCGAATTCCCGGCCCTCACCAACCCGACCTTCTCCGCGGAGGTCGCCAAACACGGGGTGGAACACTTCATCCCCACCACAGGCCCCCCAGTGTACGCCCACGCCCGCAGGCTGGACCCGGCCAAACTGGAGATCGCGCGGACCGAGTTTGCCACTATGGAACAGCTCGGCATCATCCGTCGCTCCAACAGTCCCTGGGCCTCCCCACTCCACATCGCCCCCAAACCAGGCGGGGGTTGGCGCCCCTGCGGGGATTACCGCCGCCTCAACGATGCCACCACCCCTGATCGGTACCCCGTGCCGCACATTCAGGACTTCTCGGCTAGACTGGCCGGCCGCTCAGTCTTTTCCAAAGTCGACCTGGTGCGCGGCTACCACCAAGTCCCCGTCCACCCCGCGGACGTCCCCAAGACGGCCGTAATCACCCCCTTCGGGCTTTTCGAGTTCCTGCGGATGCCCTTCGGCCTCAAAAATGCGGCCCAGGCATTCCAACGGCTCATGGACTCAGTCCTTCGGGACCTGAAGTTCCTGTTCGTCTACCTGGACGACATCCTGGTAGCCAGTTCCTCCAAGCAGGAACACCTCGAAAACCTTCGCATCCTGTTCGGGCGCCTCAGTGACCACGGGCTCATCCTCAACCCAGCCAAGTGCCAGTTCGGCCTGGACAAGATCGACTTCCTCGGCCACCACATCACCCATGCTGGGGCCATTCCCCTGCCCACCAAGGTGCAGGCCGTCCAGCAATTTCCCCGCCCCACCACCATCAAAGGACTCCAGGAGTTCCTCGGGATGGTGAATTTCTACAACCACTTCATCCCCAAAGCGGCGTCCCTCATGAGGCCCCTGTATGAAGCCCTCCGGGGCAGGAGCGGCAAGATGGCGGTCAAATGGACGGCAGACGTATCAGCCGCCTTCAACTCCACCAAGACCGCGCTCGCCGACGCCACCCTGCTCGCGCACCCACGGCCCAATGCCAGAGTAGCGCTCACCACGGACGCCTCCGACCACGCGGTCGGCGCCGTGTACGAGCAGTGGGTCGACAGCGCCTGGCAACCACTTGCCTTCTTCAGCCGCCAACTACGCCCCCCGGAGGTCAAGTACAGCACCTTCGACCGCGAGCTCCTCGCGCTGTACCTGGCGGTCCGCCATTTTCGGTTTTTGCTGGAGGGCCACCCCTTCACTGCGTTTGTCGACCACAAACCCCTGACATTCGCAATGGCAAAGACAACCGACCCCTGGTCCGCCAGGCAGCAGCGCCAGCTCGCGGCAGTGTCCGAGTTCACCACGGACATCCAACACGTCTCCGGCCGAGACAACGTGGTAGCCGACTGCCTCTCCCGCCCCGCCATCCACGCCGCACACCTGGCAGTCGACTACGCTCAACTCGCAGCAGACCAGCTCATGGACACTGATCTGCTCTCCGCACCTACCAACCTACCAGGGCTACGCCTGGCCGACGTCGCCTGCGGCCCGACCGCAGTCACGGTCAAGTGCGACATATCCCTATCTCAACCTCGGCCCGTCGTCCCAGCGTCCTGGCGCCGCCGGGTATTCGAGATTCTCCACAACCTCTCCCACCCCGGCGCCCACGCATCCATCAAATTGGTAGCCAACCGCTTTGTCTGGCGTGGACTTCGCAAGGATGTGCGTACTTGGGCCAACTCCTGCCTAGCCTGCCAACGGGCCAAGGTGCAGCAACACACGAAAGCACCCCTCGAGGAGTTCACCGTCCCTTCACGTAGATTCAACCACATCCACGTGGACATCGTCGGGCCCCTGCCGCTGTCGCAAGGCCACACGCACTTGCTGATGATCGTCGACCGCACCACGCGCTGGCCCGAGGCAATTCCACTGACCTCTACCACCACCGCCGACATCGCCAGAGCCTTCATCAGCACCTGGGTCGCACGGTTCGGCGTCCCCTCCGACATGACGTCGGACAGAGGTCCGCAATTTACCTCTGAACTCTGGACCGCCATCGCACGCAATCTCGGGGTGACCATTCACCGCACCACAGCGTACCACCCCCAAGCCAACGGACTGTGTGAGCGGTTCCACAGATCCTTGAAGGCATCTCTTCGAGCCAGCCTCCAGGACGGCGCCTGGACCGACCGACTCCCGTGGGTCCTCCTCGGCCTGCGCTCCACGGTTAAAGAAGACCTCCACGCATCGGCAGCAGAGCTCGTGTACGGCCAGCCGCTGCGCGTACCCGGCGAGTTCCTGCCCACCGCCACGACACCCTGGTCAGCCGACTAGCAACGCCACGACTTCGCCTCACCGGCGCTACAGTTCGCCCCGGTGCCCATTGCCCGGCATGGCGAATCCACCTCACACGTCCCGCTAAGCCTGCACCAGGCACGGTTCGTTTTCGTCCGGCACGATGCCCACCGCGGACCCCTTCAACCCCCGTACGACGGGCCCTACAAAGTGCTACAGGCTGGGGACAAATTTTTCGACCTACAAGTGGGCGACAGGACTGAAAAAGTGTCGGTTGACCGACTCAAGCCAGCACACTCGGAGCCCGGTGAGCAGGTCCCAGTATCTCGTCCACCGCCACGCGGCCGACCTGCCCTCAAGCCAGTACACCCGGCTGCTCCACGTCCACCGGCGTCCTACAAGAGCCGCTCCGGCCGGCCCATCAGACCGCTGCACCGTCTCGTCCACACCTCCTAAGCGGATTCTGGGGGGAGCTGTGTGGCGGATCGCCACCTAAACGGGCGCAATCCACTTTTCCGTCCGTGGACAATAAATCGGGCACCTTGCCTTTAAGAAGCATGCTGCCTTTAAGGCATGACAAAGGAGCGGGCGTCGCCCTCAGTGTGTACTCAAAAGTGCGGGCGTGGCCCTCAGTCGGTTTTCGGGTTTAGCAGAGAGAGGAGCTGGGGCAGCCATCTCTCAAGAGAATGTAATAAAAGCCATGTGTTCCTCAGATCGGTTCGGCCTCCATTCGTGTTCCGTGGCAGCCGCAACACCTTATTGATTGTGTTAAACAAATAATCAATGCATTATTGAGTGTGTGACGTGAAACATTCAGAGAGACGCTAACGGCGTGTGACGGGGCTGAACCTGCGAGGAGCCGCACTCACTCTGGGTGCTCTGGCCGGGAAATCGCGGACCCAGATTCTCTTCCCATGCAGATTACTGGGCATCAACTGGGCGCTGTGATTGTTTCCCCGGTGTTCTGGCCCCTCTGCAATTGGGAACTGCGCTATCTCGGCTGAGCAACCCCCTGTGAGCGCCAATCCTTGCGGGGCATCAACATGAAAAGTGGAAGTACAAGTTAACTGCTAACCCAGATTGTATGTACATCTTTCGGTGATGTTGGACTTGATGCTCATGCAAAGCATTCCAGGGAAATCTTTCCCCCCTCAACCAGCCTGATTGGTAATCATTGTATTGGCAAATAAATTAGATGATTGCAGCATCAAAAATGCATTATTAATGGCCTAGACTTTCCACTCATTCATAGGGGGAACATCTCCTGAAATGTTGATAGGCAGCTCTTCAGATCGTTCAGCTTCCGACTCGGGAGAGGGCTATTACTCCAAGGGGCTGGGGCTTTGACCGGCTGAGAGATGGGTGAAGGGGGCTCCATCAGAGAATGATAGAGGCCATTCGGCCCATGGTAGCCGTGCCATTCATGGCCAGGCTGGGGGAAGCGAGCTCCAGCTCAATGAGTTGCCCAAGTCACTCGATAACTGGCCAGCGTTGCACTGTGGGGAGTGGGTGGGGGCCGAGGGAGTGTCAGAGCCGCCTCGGGGGGTTTAAATGCTGTTTAATGCTGTAGAGAGAACGGGAGAGAGGCAGAGCAGCGGCGTGGGATCATCTCCAGAACCGACTCAGTCAGGTTGGAGAACGCAGGAAGGCACACGGTCAGTAGCACATTTTAAAATGTTCATTTATAGAACACTGGCATCGTGCACACATTTAATATACGAGAAATCTTACATTTCCAGGGACTATATGCGTTTATCCAGTTGGTTCAGTTACAGCACACAGAGAGGATGCTTACCATTTAAAGTATGCGTTTATTTTAAATCAGAGTGGGCTGAGAAATAAGAGGGAAGATGCTAACAATGCGTGATATGTATGTAAAGTGGAACTATTAATTAAACACTAATTCTGACGCAGCAAGGGGATGGTTGGTTGATGGACTTGTGCGACCTGCACCTGCAGAATGGTGGTGTACCCAACCTGGGAGAGCTGAGGCTTTGCTGGCTCCTTGTGTGTGTGTCTGTGTGTGTTATCAATGGGATTTTGTTATATTACTGAGACAGCTGGGTGAAGGGACAAGGCTCACAGACAGCAGCAGCGGGACTGAGAAGATGAGCTAAAGCCCCTTCAGAAACAGCTGGAATAAGCTCGATCTCTGACGTACTGTTAGAATGATTCGGTAGGGCGAGTGATTTATCCTGCAGATCCGCTCAGAAATCGTCGTTGTCCCTGTTTTAGCGGCTTCTGGTGCAAAGATGCAGGACACAGGCAGGAGATGGTCCTGCACCCAGTCAGTCAAAGTGCAGCAAGATGCCGGATGCTGCAGCTCCGTTTGTCCCAGTCCTGACAGACGGTGCCAAGTGTCACAGACTCAGTCGGAAAGTCCCAGACATCCTGACAGATTTTTTTAGCATTTGTAAGATGTGCTGCATTGCACTGGGGCTGCGCAGCCTGGTGTTATAACGTTGCACTGGCAATAGAATAAGATGAAGCTTGTCAACAACATGACGATTCCAATCACGCCCAAAAGCAGCGAAACGGTTATTTTAGCAGAAAGTGCTGTGAAATGAGACTGAACGGATAGAATCCGCTTGTTCAATCTGCGCTGATAGGTTTGGCCAGGTTTACATGGTTTTTTTTGGAGCAGTCCTTGGTTTAAAAAAATAGTGAATGTGGGAAATGGGAAAGGAAACGCAGAAATCACTGGAAAAGCACAGCAGAGGAGTCAGCAGCCGGAGAGACCAGAGAAGCTGGGCGTGTTCTCAGGAGGTTAAGAGGAGAATTACTGGAGGGGTTCAAAATGATGAAGGGTTCTGATAAAGTAGATAAGGAGAAATTGTTTCCACTGGGGAGGGTCGGTAACATACTGAAGGTAATTGGCAAAAGACCCAGAGGGGAGATGACTTTTTTTACCCAGCCAGTTGTTGTGATCTGGAACGCGCTGCCTGAGGGCGGTGGAAACAGATTCAATCGTGATTTTCAAAAGGCAATTGGATAAATGGAGGGGAAAAAAAATTGCAGGGCTATTGGGAAAAGAGCTGGGGGGAGTGGGACTGATTGGAGAGCTCTTTCGGCACAAACACAGTGGGCTGAATGGCCTCCCTCTGAAAGAGAACAAAAGTTAACATGGAAAGTGCCAATTAATAATGGAGCTGGCCATGTATTTTCAGCATTTCCTTATTTCTGGGCAGCCAGACAGCAATCTTCAGCAAGATTTAATTTAAAAATGGATCAAGTTTGAACATACAGCGTGCTACCACGATGCATATGTAAGTGTGGGAAATCAGATTTCTACTTAGGGGAATTAACTTTCTGGGCGAATTTTCAACTTAAAATTGGATGGGAGGCGCAGAAATGACTGCCCATCCTCTGCACAAGTTATTTTAGATTTTTCTGTTTGGGAGTCCCTCTGCTTTTTAGCTGCTATTCCCCCCCCCCCCCCTTCCCTCTTCTCCCCGCACCACCTCCCTCCAGGCCTCCCTCAGTCCTGCTTCTACCTGGTTTCTGAGGAGGTTTCATGACACCAACCCGGGGTTATCGCCACCACCGATAAGCCTCTGTCTTCCTTTGCAGAATGCCTGGCCTCCATTCAGTCCCTCCCTGCACCAGCGAGGCTGGCAGTGACACGCAGGACAGAAAGGGTTGACTAGCCACAGGTGAGGCTACGGCAACACCGATTTAGCCACATATTTTAGTAGAAAACACAATACAGGGAAATGTACTTCATATGTGCATATTTACTTAACAAACATCATTACCCAACTGACCGTGTGCCTTCCTCTCAATAATCAAAAAACACTTTGCTTTTCATTTTACTATTTTACCAACAAACGGACACAAAGATTAATATACACATCTTTGCAGATATGAGTATTGAGATCACATGCCCAATGATGGTGTCCATTATTCATTTTCTATTTAAGAACATAAGAAATAGGAGCAGGAGTCGGCCATTCGGCCCCTCGAGCCTGCTCCACCATTCAATAAGATCATGGCTGATCTTCGACCTCATCTCCACTTTCCTGCACTATCCCCATATCCCTTGATTCCCTTAATATTCAAACATCTATTGATCTCAGTCTTGAATATACTCAATGACTGAGCCTCCACAGCCCTCTGGGGTAGAGAATTCCAAAGATTCACCACCCTCTGAGTGAAGAAATTCCTCCTCATCTCAGTCCTAAATGGCCGACCCCTTATCCTGAGACTGTGACCCCTGGTTCTAGACTCTCCAGCCAGGGGAAACATCCTCCCTGCATCTACTCTGTCAAGCCCTGTAAGAATTTTGTATGTTTCAATGAGATCACCTCTCATTCTTCTAAACTCTAGAGAATATAGGCCTAGTCTACTCAATCTCTCCTCATAGGACAATCCCCCCATCCCAGGAACCAGTCTGGTGAACCTTCGTTGCACTCCCTCTATGGCAAGTATATCCTTCCTCAGGTAAGGAGACCAAAACTGTACACAATACTCCAGGTGTGGTCTCACCGGGGCCCCATATAATTGCAGTAAAACATACTCAAATCCTCTTGTATTAAAGGCCAACATACCATTTGCTTTCCTAATTGCTTGCTGTACCTGCATGTTAACTTTCAGTGATTCGTGTACAAGGACACCCAGGTCCCTCTGAACACCAACATTTCCCAATCTCTCACCATTTAAAAATTACTCTGCTTTTCTATTTTTCCTACCAAAGTGGTTAACTTCACATTTCTCCACATTTTATATTCCAGTTGCCATGTTCTTGCCCACTCACTTAGCCTGTCTATATCCCCTTGAAGCCTCCTTGCATCCTCCTCACAACTTACATTCCCACCCAGCTTTGTATCATCAGCAAACTTGGATATATTACATTTGGTCCCCTCATGCAAATCATTGATGTAGATTGTGAATAGCTGAGGCCCAAGCACTGATCCTAGTTACAGTCTGCTAACCTGAAAATGACCTGTTTATTACTACTCTCTGTTTTCTGATCGTTAACCGATCCTCAATCCATGATAGCATATTACCCCCAATCCCATGAGCCCTAATTTTGTTTAATAACCTCTTGTGTGGCACCTTATCAAATGCCTTCTGAAAATCCAAATACACCACATCCACTGGGTCCCCCTTATGTATTCTGCTAGTTACAACCTCAAAAGACTATAACAGATTCGTCAAACACAATTTCGCTTTCATAAACCTGTGTTGACTCTGCCCAATCCTATTATTATTTTCTAAGTGCCCTGTTACCACGTCCTAGAACATAAGAAATAAGAGCAGGAGTAGGCCATACGGCCCCTCGAGCCTGCTCCACCATTAAATAAGATCATGGCTGATCATCGACCTCAACTCCACTTTCCTGCACAATCTCCATATCCCTTAATAATAGATTCTAGCATTTTCCCTACTACTGATGTCAGGCTAACTGGTCTGTAGTTCCCCGTTTTCTCTCTCCCTCCTGTCTTAAATAGTGGGGTTACATTTGCTACTTTCCAATTTGCAGGAACCGTTCTAGAATCTATGGAATTTTGGAAAATGACAACCATTGCATCTACAGTACTATCTCTATAGCCACCTCTTTCAAAACCCTAGGATGTAGGCAAAGGTCCGGGGGATTTATCAGCTTTCAGTCCCATTAATTTCTCCAGTACTACTTTTTTACCAATACTAACTTCTTTACTAACCAGAAATGCATTTAACCACATCTGGATTTCCAATTAAAATGAAAGAAAGACTTATATTTATATAGCACCTTTCACCACCTCAAGACATCCCACAGTGCTTTACAGCCAATTAATTACTTTTGAAGTGTAATCACTTGTAGGAAACACAGTGCACAGCAAGCTCCCACAAAGAGCACTGAGATAATGTGTTTTAGTGATGTTGATTGAGGGATGAATATTCTTCAGGACACCAGGGAGAACTCCTATTTTCAAATTAGTGCCATAGGATCTTTTACGTCTACCTGAGAGAGCACATGGGGCCTCCATTTAGAATCTCATCTGAAAGACGGCACTTCTGACAGTGCAGCACTCCCTCAGTACTGCCCTGGAGTTTCAGCCTGGATTTTGTGCTCAAGTCTCTGGAGTGGGGGACTTGAACCCGTGACCTTCTGACTCAGAGGTGAGTGTGCTACCCACTGAGCCGCGGCTGACACACGTGGCTAATATATTGGACAACACTGATGTAGGACCTCACAGGTGCGAATCTAAACCTCACTGCTCTGAGTAGAGCTCATTGCTGCTCTTAGAGGCGACGATTGTACTTGGAATGAACCAGCTGGTACACCCATTTAAACACAGGCACCAGGAATTTCCTGGGGGCTTCTCCCAATCGGCCGTCGCAACTGTGGCGGAAACCCCAGGTAGACCGTTAACAGGGTTTTCACCGATCTCTGCTGAAGTTGCGGCAGCCAATCAGAACTCTGAGGAAACGAGTGACTGTCGCACCTTATGGGTGACATTTGTTAGTTCTGATCATTGCTTATTTTTAAAACTGATATCCTCTCCTCTATTTTTGTCTACTTTCTCCATTTTTGTCGGCATCAAGCAGCAATAGGTAAGGTACAGCATGGCTAGAAATAGAATGAAGCTGTTTCTACTCTGCCCCAACCATATGCCTTAACTTCAACCTCAAAACAGCTCCCACACCAAACATCCTGTGGCCTCTATGGTGTAATCCTATGCCTTTAGTGTTTCCAGGACAGAGTTTCACCTACACTGGAAGTACTTTTAAATTTACCCAGGTGAGTGAAATTGCCAATTTCTGCTGAATTTGAATCCTACTGGAATTTTTTGAGGATGTAACTGGTAGAATAGATAAGGGAGAACCAGTGGATGTGGTGTATTTGGACTTTCAGAAGGCTTTCGATAAGGTCCCGCATAAGAGATTAGCGTGTAAAGTTAAGGCACATGGGATTGGGGGCAAGGTACTGACTTGGATAGAGAACTGGTTGGCAGACAGGAAGCAAGGAGTTGGAATAAACGGGTCTTTTTCCAAGTGGCAGGCAGTGACTAGTGGGGTACCACAGGGATCAGTCCTAGGATCCCAGCTATTCACAATATATATATTAATGAGCTAGACGAGGGAACTAGATGTAATATCTCCAAGTTTGCAGACAACACAAAGCTGGGTGGGCAGTGTGCTGTGAGGAGGATGCCGAGAAACTCCAGTATGATTTGGACAGGTTGGGTGATTGGGCAGATGCATGGCAGATGCAGTATAATGTGGATAAATGCGAGGTTATCCACTTTGGTGGCAAAAACAGGAAGGCAGATTATTATCTGAATGGCAATAGATTGGGAAAAGGGGAAGTGCAATGAGACCTGGGTGTCCTTGTGCACCAGTCGCTGAAGGTAAGCATGCAGGTGCAGCAGGCGGTTAAGAAGGCAAATGGTATGTTGGCCTTCGTAGTGAGAGGGTTCGAGTACAGGAGCAAGGATGTCTTGCTACAGCTGTACAGGGCCTTGGTGAGACCACACCTTGAGTATTGTGTGCAGTTTTGGTCGCCTTACCTGAGGAAGGACGTTCTTGCCATGGAAGGAGTGCAGCGAAGATTCACCAGGCTGATACCTGGGATGGCAGGAATGACATATGAGGAGAGATTGGGTCGATTGGGCTTATACTCGCTGGAGTTTAGAAGAATGAGAGGGGATCTCATTGAAACTTATAAAATTCTAACAGGACTAGACAGACTAGATGCAGGAAGGATGTTCCCAATGGCGGGGGCGTCCAGAACCAGGGGTCACAGTCTAAGGATAAGGGGTAAGCCATTTAGGACAGAGATGAGGAGGAATTTCTTCACCCAGAGAGTGGTGAACCTGTGGAATTCTCTACCACAGAAGGCAGTTGAGGCCAATTCATTAAATATATTCAAGAAGGAGTTAGATATATTTCTTAAGGCTAAAGGGATCAAGGGATATGGGGAGAAGGCAGGGACAGGGTACTGAGTTTGGATGATCAGCCATGATCTCATTGAATAGCGGAGCGGGCTCGAGGGGCCGAATGGCCTACTCCTGCTCCTATCTTCTATGTTTCTATGTTTCCTACACTGAAGGAGGCCATTTGGCCCACTATGCCTGTGTCAGTTTGGTGCAGTGATCCTATATGCACTAGGAACTGGGTTAAGACTACCCCGATCGCATCCTTACAGATAGCACCGAGGAAATTGGTTTCAAATTTAGTTCCTAGATTGGAAACTCCAGTATGCAGACCCACTACACGACACCTACCTCCTTTCCCCACTGCCGCACAGAAGCATTATCTGGGAAATCTAACACAGAGGCACAATAACTACAGAGGACTAATACAAGAAATGCTCTCTTCATAACTTTGCAGCCAGAAGATTAGGAGTGAGTGTCATCCTCAGTTTCTCATTAAATGTTAAAGTGCTGCACTGCCGCAGGTCCGGCCCTTTGGATGAGACGTCAAACCGAGGCCACATCCGCCTTCTCAGGTGTACGTAAAAGATCCCGTGGCTGCTATTTTGAAGAAGAGCAGGGGAGTTTTGGTCATCTGTCCTAATAACTCCTTACGTGGTTCATTGTCAAATTTTTGTCTAATAACACTCCTGTGAAGCACCTTGGGACTCGTTACTATGTTAAAGGTGCTATATAAATGTACGGTGTTTTTGTTGTACATCACCAATGCACTGCAACAATAAATTAGATTTTCAGAGATAATATGTAATGCTCAAACATGCTCCAAGAATCTGGACAGCTGGTTTCTGGAGCAGTGCTCATTAGTTCTGAATCGAGGAGGTCCAGTGAGACTCTGGGAAAGGAGATGCAGTAAGGGGAAGGAGAGTGAGAAGGCCTAGGAAGAAAGTAGCAAGAACACAGCGAACAGAAGCATGGTGAAAAACAGTAAATTATAAATCTTGCATCAAAATTTTATGCTGCATATAAATATGAAAGCAGGAAGCAGTTTGATCATTTTTACGGCTTCTGCTTCTGTAGGCGCTGACTCACGCTGGCATGGTTCCACATTCACCCAGTACCTCACCAAAGTGGCCATTCATCATATGTAAGCCTAGATAGTGAGTATTGCCAGACTCTTCCACCATGCGGAGCATCACAGTTGAGTCTGTAGTTAAGTCAAAAGATCATGGAGAGAGGCGGTGAGGTTAAGAGGGAATTCCAGAGCTTAAGGCCTAGGCAGCTGAAGGCATGGCCACCAATTAGTGATTAAAATCAGGAATGCGCAAGAGGCCAGAATTGGAGGAGCGCAGAGATTCCGGAAGGTTGTAGGGCTGGAGGAGGTTTCAGAGATAAGAAGGGGGCGAGGCCATGGGGGGATTTGAAAACAAGGATGAGAATTTTAAAATCAACTCAACTCAACTCAACTTTTATTGTCATTGTTAGTGCACAAGTGCAGTACAACGAAATGTAGGCTTGCGGCTCCCGAGAGTGTACATTTAGATTAAGACATTTAAACATTCAACATACATTTGGCTTGTAATACATTAACATAAACATAACCATAATAAAGTGCATTGGCAGATGTGCAGGCTTTAGAGTTTATTTGTGGAGTTCAGTAGGATGACAGCCCTGGGAAAGAAGCTGTTCCTAAATCTGGTCGTACGGGTGCGAATGCATCTGTAGCGTCTCCCAGATGGCAGGAGGGCGAACAGACTGTGGCTGGGGTGGGTAGGGTCTTTGATGATGGATTGTGACCTCCGTAAACAGCGTTTCTGGTATATGTGCTCTATGGTCGGTAGCCGGGTACCGGTAATGCGTTGGGCAGTTTTGACTACCCGCTGCAGGGCTTTCCGGTCATAGTAACTACAGCTGCCATACCATACTGTGATACAGTTCGTCAGGATGGAGGTGTTCTGCACCAGAGGTGCTATATCATTGCTTAGAATAGGATGACAATTTCTACACTAATGTCAGATAGGATGGTCATTTCCCACACTTGCACACTTTTCAGCACCGACCACTAGATAATGATCAGGAGTCGAAATCCTGGCTGAAATGTATTTGCTCCTCAGCCCTGGGGCTAATTTCAGCTTGCTCATTGTTCGGATCCACTAGCTCAGCTGGGTTAGAACTGGCTCACTACTCTGAAAGCTTATTTCTTTAAAAGCATGGTGCCCTCCTTTCCATTTCTATCTCTCATGTTCTGCAGCATTAGTGATTAAGGTTTTCAGTGAGTTGCCATAAGCAGGAAAATATATTACAAGCGCCTAAGGCTCGCTCTATCTGTTCCCTGCCCTCCTGCTCAGCCCTGGACTTGTCATCAGTTACCAGCTCGACAGCTCAGTGCCTCGTGGCATCCACTGTCTTCACTGCAGCAGTCCAAGGACGTGACTCTGCAGCATTTTGCAAGTAGTCAGGAAAGGTTAAGCAGTCGTGCAGGATCAGATCACAGTTATTATCGTTTGCAGCAAGGTAAATCCGTCAATATTTATGAACCAGCTAACAGCGACTACAAAGGGAGGCCAGAAGCAAAGCTAATATCGACATTTGCATCGCAAAAATGCGCGATGTGCACACAAAGAAAATGAGCTTGACAACACAAACGGCAAAACCGTGCAGTGAAACAGACAGGGTGCTCGAATCCTGACGCAAAGCAGAGAGACCGAGTGCAATGCGGATGAAGATTGGTAATGTCGTGTTGTAATTAAAGGGTCCCAGCTGGTCATCAAAGGTCAAAGCTCAGATGTGCATGGGAAGACTGCAATGGAAGTTTTAGAACGGGTGGACAGCTACAGGAGCTAGAGAAGCGGAGAGTGTGACAGGGACATCTTGTGGGATCCGTAGCCAGTCTAGTTCTGACTGAAAGGGCTGAAACAGAGCATAACTGTGGAAGATGTTCTGGCCCGATGACCCTCCCCACCCCATACCCATATCCCTTCACAAGTACTTAATTCTTTCTTTCTTGTCATTATATCTAGTGTTCATCAATAATGGAACAAATACGTTATAACAGACCCTGATGCATCATTATAGCTGAGCTGCTAAATGCACCTCCCACACTGGCCGGTACGCTCCAGGTTCGGTCCCTGTCCTGTGCTGAATTTCCAGCTACTCAGTAAGTGTGCTACAGTTGTCTCAGTGCCCCTGAGCTAGGGAGGGGGAACAGTAGCCAAGGTTCTCCCCGATAATTATCCACTGACTCCTGTCGTGCGTTGATGCTCTGATGCACTTCACGGTTCAATCACTTGCTGGGCCCCCACATGAAGACTGGCTGCTTTAGCCATGTACTCTCAGGCTGCTGGGCCTGCAGAATTGTACACTTAAAGTGGTGCAGTGACACTGTAGGACGGGATTTTACCAGCCCTGAGGAGGCGGGTTTGGAGGCGGGACTGCCAGGAAAATGGCAGAAACTGGGAGCGGGTACTAACCCCGCTCCCAACCTGCCTCCATGCCATCTTTCCGGGAGGCGGGTCCCCGAGTCATGCAGGGACCCGTCTCTGCAAGGCAGGAAGGGGATTAGAGACAATTAACTGCCTGTTAACAGGCAGTTTTGAGGCTTTTCCCCATTTTACGGCAGCAATTGCGGGCTTCCCGATGGCTGCGAACCTCGCCAGGGTCAGCAAGGCGAGCAGTGGGTCTGCGGGGGTGAGAGAGGTCGAAATGTCAGCTGTAGAGGTGAGTGATGGGTGCAAGTGTAGACAGGTAAGTATGAGAGGTGCGTGTAAAGTGTTGGAAAAAGTTTCCTTACCTTTGCTTCTTCCTGCAGGCTTCAACTTTTGAGGATCCGGAGGTGCCTCATCTCAATGGCAGAGATGACAGAATGGCTGCTGCATTCTCAGATGCAGCAGCCATCTGTTTTCTGCTGAGGAGAGAGGTCTTGGTGAGCCTTTGTGCAAGGGCTCACCTTAGAACAGAGATTATCAGTGTTTGACAGCTTCTCAAAGCTGTCAAACGCTGACAATTCATCTGTCAAAATGTTTTTGACAGATGAAGCGTCCTACGCTGACGTCAACTGTCACTGGCTTTCCCTTAATTAGCCGGTAAGCCCGCAGGGCGGGGCTTAACAAGGTCAATCAAGGGAAAATAGCGTGGGTTGGTCAGACGTCGCTGGGAGCGGGACTAAACCCCAGAAGGCAGCAGTCCCACATCCAACTCGTCTCGGCTGGCAAAATCCAGCCCAATGTAATGGAGTCATGAGGTGTAGGCTCATGCTTGTGAACATGAACAGAGGAGTGACAAAAGACAACTGCATTACTGTGGGAAAACACTAATGGAGGTCCGATCCTCCCCTGTAGGAAGGGGAATCAGAGGGAGATCCACCACTCAGCTCCTGGCAGCTGATCTCTGAGTAGTGCTGATGACATTTATGGGAGGCTTACTTGCCCATAAGCTTGGCCTCAGGGGAGGGGCTGCCTGCCTCTCTTCCATGCCGGTACACTTAAGGCCTTCCGCGACCGATGGGCACCTCGAGAGTATAGAGACACCGGCATTAACGTCACGGTTTAGCTGTTAAGGTTACTTTTGGTTTTGTTGGGGCTTTGCTGCTTATATCTTTTAATTTGAGTAGACCATATGTTTGTTTATTACATTAGTGGGTTTCCTCCAAGGGGCTCTTGTGGTGCTGACTCCTGTCAGGTGACACTGGGGCGATGCAACTCCTATTGGTCCAATTAAAATAGGCCCATATGCTTGGGCAGGGATGGCTCAAAGTTAGAGAGACCTAACGGGAAGCAGAAGAAAAAGAAAAATGTGCATTTCTATAGCACCTTTCACCTCCTCGAGGTCCCAAAGCTCGTCACAGCCAATGAAGTACTTTTGAAGTGTAGCCACTGTTTTATAGGCAAAGAAGGGAACCAATTTTGCACACTGCAAGGTCCCATTAACACAATGAGATTACTGGCCAGTTAATCCATTTTAATGGTGTTGGTTGAGGTTGAATATTGACCATAACACCAGAGAAAACTGCCTATTCTTTAATTAGTGCCATGGAACCATTTACATACAGTTAGTCAGGTAGACAGGGCCTCAGTTTAACATCTCATCTGAAAGGCAGCACTCCTGACAGTGCAACACTCCCTCCGTACTGCACCATAGTGGCAGCCTAGATTATACACTCAAGTCCTGAATTTGGGTGTGAACCCATGATCTTCTAACTTCAGAGGCAAAAATGCTACAGTCTTGGTTGCGATGCCCCTACAGTTGAGTAGCCTGCAATCCTTCATTGCCTAAACCCATGCATGAAGAAATGGCCATTTGGGGCAAAGCACCACAGGGCAAATGGTGCAGATGGAACCAGAGCCCAACAAGATGCCAGTGCCTTTAGGATAGGGGTGAGTAAATTGGAAGGGACAAAAAAAATGTCCCTTAACTACTTTAACTTTGTTTTTGCACAGATATTTCACATTTAGCAGATAGAATCATAGAATAGTACAGCACAGAAGGAGGCCATTTGGCCCATCGAATCTGAGCCGGCTCTTTCGAAGAGTAATCAGTTTTACACAGGATTACATCGGATATACAGCACAGAAACAGGCCATTCGGCCCAACCAGGCCATGCTGGTGTTTATGCTCCACACGAGCCTCCTCCAGTCTTTCCTCATCTAAATCTATCAGCATAACCCTCTATTCCCTTCTCCCTCATATGCTTGTCCAGCCTCCCCTTAAATGCATCTATACTATTCGCTTCAACCACTCCCTGTGGTAGCGAGTTCCACATTCTCACCACTCTCTGGGTAAAGAAGTTTCTGCTGAATTCCCTATTGGATTTCTTGGTGACTATCTTATATTGATGGCCTCTAGTTATGCTCTTCCCCACAAGTGGAAACATTGGGGTCGATTTTCCTGGAGCCGTCAGGCGGGGTTTCAGGCGTTGGGGCGGGGGGGGGGGGAAATCCCGATTTCGGGGGTCCCGACACCATCCCGCCCAAAACCCGCCTCCACGTAAGTTTCAAAGGAGGCGGGTACCCACCCCGCACTGGGACCCGCCGACCCGAGGCGGGAAGGGATTAGTGCCAATTAACTGCCTGTTAACAGGTAATTAACAGGCAGTTTTTAGCCTAATCCCTATTTTGAGGGGTGTCGTGTGGGATTCCCAACGGCTCCAAACCACGCCAGGTTAGAGGAGTCAGGCCGTCGGGTTGAAGGACTTGGAGGGGTCGCGATGTCGGTGTTCAGGTGAGTGATGGGTGCATGAGTGCAAAGGTAAGTGTGTTTGGTGTGTCTAAAGTGTGTAAAGAAGTTTAAATTACCTGTACTTACCTTCACAGCCTTCCTTCTTCTAGGTTTCGGGAGTCCATCACTCAGCCGGCACTGAAAGCAAAATGGCTGCGAGCTGTCAAAAGTGACAGCCTTCAGCTTTCATTGCCGGTGAGACTTCCAACTGAGTCTGTGTAGAAGGACTCAGGTTAGAAGTCAGACTGTCAGTGTTTGACAGCTTCAAACAGCTATGAAACATGATATTTCATCTGCCAAGACCTCTTGACAGATGAAATTTCAGTCTGTAACATCACCTGTTGCCGGGTGGCCCTCAAGGTCAATCAAGGGAAAATCACGTGGATCGGCCGAATATCGAAGTAGGCGGGACTAAAACCCGAAAGTTGTAGTCCCGCCTCCTTCCCGACAGCTTTATGAAAATTGACCCCATTCTCTCTGTATCCACTCTATCAAAACCCTTCATGATTTTAAAGACCTCTATTAGGTCACCCCTCAGCCTTCTTTTTTCAAGAGAAAAGAGACCCAGCCTGTTCATCCTTTCCTAATATATATACCCTCGCATTTCTGGTATTATCCTTGTAAATCTACCCTACACCCTCTCCAGTGCCTCTATATCCTTGTTATAATATGGCAACCAGAACTGTACGCAGTATTCTAAGTGTGATCTAACCAAGGTTCAATACAGGTTTAGCATAGCTTCCATACTTTTCAATTCTATCCCTCTAGAAATAAACCCTAGTGCTTGGTTTGCTTTTTTTTATAACCTTGCCAATCTGTGTGGCAACTTTTAGTGATTTGTGTATTTGTACTCCGAGATTCCTTTGTTCCTCTACCCCACCTAGACTCGCACCCTCCTAGTAATAAGTGACCTCCCTATTCTTCCTACCAAAATGTAATACCTCACATTTATCTGTGTTGAATTTCATTTGCCAATTATATGTCCATTCTGCAAGTTTATTAATGTCCTCCTGTAACTTGTTGCAGTCCTCCTCAGTATTGACTATCCCCCCCAATTTGGTGTCATCCACAAATTTAGAAATTGTGTTTTTGATTCCAAAGTCTAAATCATTAATGTAAATTGTGAACAGCAGTGGTCCCAGCACTGATCCTTGTGGAACACCACTACCCACCTTCTGCCACTGTGAATAGCTACCCTTTACTCCTACTCTCTGCTTTCTGTCTTGAAGCCAGCCAGCAATCCATTCTGCTACTTGTCCCCTGACTCCGCATTCTCTGACCTTGTTCATCAGTCTATTATGGGGTACCTTATCGAAGGCCTTTTGAAAATCTAGATAAATTACATCTACTGCATTACCCTTGTCTACTCTCTCTGTTACCTCTTCAAAAAATTCAATGAGGTTGGTCAAGCAAGACTTTCCCTTTTGAAATCCATGCTGACTATTCCTTATATTTTTGGTTTCTAGATGTTCTTCTATTTTCTCCTTTAGTAGGGATTCCATTATTTTTCCTACCACCGATGTTAATAATTCCCTGGACACGTTCTATCCCCCTTCTTAGTCTCACTCCCCCACTCTTTCCCCATATCCCTGCAATTGCTTCTCCTTCAAGTATTTATCCAGTTCCTTTTTGAAGGCTACAATTGAATCTGTTTCCAGCACCCTGTCAGGCAGCACATTCCAAATCCGAACCATTCATTGCGTAATAAAGTTTTCCCTCATGTCGCCTCTGGTTCTTTTGCCAATCACCTTAAGTCTGTGCCCTCTGGTTACTGACCCTTCAGCCATTGGAAACCGTTTCTCTTTATTTATCTGAGGCCTGTATTGGTTCACAAGTGTGAGCACTGAGGGCAGTGACATGAGTCTGTGCGTGTCGGTGACAGGTGGCGAACTGAGGGTGGATTGAATTGCAGCGTCTGCAGCTGGGCCGGTTGCATAGAGCACATTTCCTGCCAGTAACGGTACCCGTATTGAGATGGAAGCGAAATTCTCCCAGTAAATTAGAGCAGTGCTGTCGATGGCCCATTCATCACCCTGACGCAGGAGCTGCATTCATCGTAGGGGGGAAGAGGGTTGTCGCTGCAGCATTGCCGTCTTGGGAGCAGCAAAATAGATTTATAAATCCCATTTGTGCGGCGAATGAGTGACTCTGAGCTAGCGCCGTCAGCCTTAGTACACACCTCACTGAAATACAGCGAGCCGTGTGCTGGAAGACTGCCATTTTCCTGAAGTGCTGCAACCTATTATTCTTCACCACTGATCTGTTTTAGTGATCAATGCACCACGGACGTGCTGAAGGTGTTAATTTGATCTCGCGCCTGAAGTCCTTCAGATGTTCTAGAACTCTTCAGTTCAGAGTCTAGCATAATATTATTAACCCCAAAGCCTGCTTTGTGCTAGATTTTAAACAGTAACATATTCTGCATTGTTTTTTTCCTGTAGAATATTTCAATATTTCCAAATCATACAACTCACATAATCCGTCTTGAAATTACTTTTTTTTTAAAGGGGCCGTGGTTTGTTTTTAAAGGCTCAGGTCCACCTGTGTGGGGTTGCTCTCCTGAAAAAAAGACTTGCATTTCTATAGCGCCTTTCATGAGAACCGGACGTCCCCAATGTGCTTTACAGCCAATGAAGTACTTTTTGAAGTGTAGTCACTGTTGTAATGTAGGAAACGCAGCAGTCAATTTGCACACAGCAAGCTCCCACAAACAGCAATGTGACAATGACCAGATAAACTGTTTTAGTGATGTTGGTTGAGGGATAAATATTGGCCCCAGGACACCGGGGATAACTCCCCCTGCTCTTCTTCGAAATAGTGCCATGGGATCTTTTACGTCCACCCGAGAGAGCAGACTCGGTTTAACGTCTCATCCGAAAGATGGCACTTTCGACAGTGCAGCACTCTCTTAGCACTGCACTGGAGTGTCAGCCTAGATTTTTGCGCTCAAGTCTCTTGGCTGGGTCTATGAACCCACGACCTTCTGACTCAGCAGTGAGAGCGCTACCCACTGAGCTACAGCTAACACTTTGGCAATGAAGGTTAAGGGGAGAGTTAATAGAGGTGTTCAAAATTCTGAGGAATTTTGATAGAGTAGATCGGGAGAATCTGGTTTCAGTGGCAGGAGGGTCGGTAACCAGAGGACACAGATTGAAGATAATTGGCAAAAGGACCAGAGGGGGAGATGAGGAGAATGTTTTTTACGCAGCGAGTTGTTGTGATCTGGAATGCACTGCCTGAAAGGGCGGTGGAAGCAGATTCAATAGTAGCTTTCAAAAGAGAATTGGATAAATACTTGAAAAGGAAAAATTTGCAGGGCTGTGGGGAAAGAGCGGGGGAGTGGGACTAATCGTAGAGCTCTTTCAAAGAGCCGGCACAGGCACGATGGGCCGAATGGCCTCCTTCTGTGCTGTACGATTCTATGTTTCAGGCGATGCTCACTCTCTGGGCTCACACACATTATTATAAATTGGAAAACGTAGGTGAAGGGTCAAGACTCAGAATACAGGTCAAAGTTGATAAATGTAGGAGAGCAGATGAGGTAAATCAAGAAATGGTTATTGGTTGTCAGCAAGCTTGGATTTTAAAAGCCGGTAGATAATAGGAGGAATGAAAGCCTAAGGATGGGGCGGGGGTTAACGAGTTCCATAGTTTAGAGATCGTGGAAAAGGTTTAATTGCTGTAAATAACGGTGAGATGAGTCTTGGCTTGACACAGGAAGAATGCAGCAAGGTGGCAGCCAGCACACTTACAGTTCAAGTGTTATAAGGGAGGGAAGTTCAGAGAAGAAATAACCGCAGTCGATATTATCAGGTGATTAGTTGTTTTTCTAATCTGGTGGAGAAGTGTAAGAGAGGTGAAGAGCCTGGCCAGATATGGAAGCAGTGAGACTTGATTGGAATTAGGCTCTGTGGAGAGTTGAGTTGTTGAGGGAAAAACAGCATTTGGCACATGAAAGGAACCCAAACTGTGGAGGCAGCTTTAGCAATGGAGGGGATTTTTTTATTCATCCTTGGGATGCGGGCGTCACTGACAAGACCGGCATTTATTGCCCATCCCTACAACTGAGTGGGTCGCTAAGCTACTTCAGATGGCAGTTAAGAGTCAATGACATTGGTGTAGGACTGGAGTCACATATAGGGCCAGAACAGGTAAGGATGGCAGGTTTCCTTCCCAGTTGGGTTTTTCAACAACTACATGCTCACTTTTACTGATACCAGCTTTTTAAAAAAGCTGAATTCAAATTCTCACACTGCTATGGTAGGAATTGAACTTGTGTTCGTCAGGATTACTAGCCCGGTAACATATCAACTGTGCTACTGTGGGAGTTCCATTTTTGACCAAAGGTTAAACTTAGGCCAAGAATATGAAAGAAGTACTAAAGGTAAGCGGTGGTAGCTATTTCTTGAACTTGGGAGAGATATGAAGAACCTTTGCTCTATCGAAGAACACAGAGGAGATCAAGATGCAGTGTGAAAAGAATGAAGTTTGTGTGTGGCTCAGTGGGTAGCACCCTTGCCTCTGAGTCAGAAGGTTAGAGTCATAGGGCTGGATTTTGTCATTGGAGGTGGGACTGCTGCTTGTCGTGTCAATGTCCCGCCTCCATCCTTGCCTGACCATTCAGAGGGATTTTCCCTTGATTGAGCTTGTTAAGCCCGCCCGGCGGGCTCAGCAAGCCAATTAGGGAAGAAGTCACTGACAGATTACGTCAACGTCAGACGTACTATCTGTCAAGACTTCTTGAAAGAAGAAATGACAGCGTTTGACAGCTCTGTGAACCCTACTTCCAGGTGCCTCCGACCGCCGCAGACCTCCTCCACGTCTCCTCGAACCCGGCAGGGTTCTCCAAGGTCGGGAAGCCTTCACCTGTGAAGGTAAAATGGCACTAATCGCTTTTTCTGCCTGTTAACTACCTGTTAACAGGTAGTTACAAGGATTAAAAGCCTTTCCCGCCTCCAGGAGATGGGACCCGAAGCTGCACATCCTCCCGCCTCCTGGCAAAAGGGCATGGGGGCAGGTTTGCCACCCGTCTCCAATTTCTCCGATTTTACGTGCTGTCCCGCCTCCATGCCATCCTTCTCGGGGCTTGGAAAATCCAGCCCATAGAGTTATACAGCACAGAAAGAGGCCCTTCGGCCCATCGTGTCCACGCCAGCCATCAAGCCCTCTCTAATCTAATCCCATTTTCCAGCACTTGGTCCGTAGCCTTGTATGCTATGGCATTTCAAGTGCTCATCCAAATGCTTCTTGAATGTTGTGAGGGTTCCTGCCTCTGCCACCCTTTCAGGCAGTGAGTTCCAGATTCCAACCACCCTCTGGGTGAAAAAGTTTTACCTCAAATCCCCTCTAAACCTCCTGCCCCTTCCTTACCTTGAAACTATGCCCCTTGGTTATTGACCCCTCTACTAAGGGGAAAAGTTCCTTTCTATCTACCCTATCTATGCCCCTCATAATTTTGTACACCTTAATCAGGTCCCCCCTCAGCCTTCTCTGCTCCAAGGAAACCAACCCCAGCCTGTCCAGTCTCTCTTCACAGCTGAAGCGCTCCAGCCCAGGTAACATCCTGGTGAATCTCCTCTGCACCCTCTCCAATGCAATCACATCCTTCCTATAGTGTGGCAACCAGAACTGCACACAGTATTCCAGCTGTGGCCTAACTAGCGTTTTGTGCAGCTCCATCATAACCTCCCTGCACTTATATTCTATGCCTCGACTAATGAAGGCAAGTATCCCATATGCCTTTTTAACCACCTTATCTACCTGTCCTGCTGCCTTCAGGGATCTATGTACATGCACACCAAGGTCCCTCTGATCCTCTGTCCTTCCTAGGGTCCTACCATTCATTGTAATTTCCATTGCCTTGTTAGTCCTCCCAAAATGCATCACCTCACACTTTTCAGGGTTAAATTCCATTTGCCACTGTTCTGCCCATCTGATCAACCCGTCTATATCGTCCTGTAGTCTGAGGCTTCTCTCCTCGCTATTTACCACTCCACCAATTTCCGTGTCATCTGCGAACTTATTGATCATACCTCCTACATTCATATCTAAATCATTAATGTACACTACAAACAGCAAAGGACCCAGTACCGATCCCTGCGGTACACCACTGGACACAGGCTTCCAGTCACAAAAACAACCTTCGACCATCACCCTCTGCCTCCTGCCACTAAGCCAATTTTGGATCCAATGTACCAAATTGCCCTGAATCCCATGGGCTCTTACCTTCTTGACCAGTCTCCCATGCGGGACTTTGTCAAAAGCCTTACTGAAGACCATGTAGACTACATCAACGGCACTACTCTCATCCACACACCTAGTCAGCCCCTCGAAAAATTCAGTCAAATTGGTTATACATGATCTCCCCCTGACAAAGCTATGCTGACTATCCTTGATTAATTCTTGCCTCTCCAAGTGAGGACTAATTCTGTCCCTCAGAATTTTTTCCAATAATTTCCCTACCACTGATGTTAGGCTCACTGGCCTGTAATTCCCTGGTTTATCCCTACTACCCTTCTTGAAGAATGGTACTACGTTAGCTGTCCTCCAGTCCTCTGGCACCTCCCCTGTGGCCAGAGAGGATCTGAAAATTTGTGTCGGAGCCCCTGCAATCTCCTCCCTTGCCTCACATAACAGCCTGGGATACATCTCATCTGGGCCTGGGAATTTATCCACTTTTAAGCCCGCTAAAACCGCTAGTACCTCCTCCCTCTCAATACTAATTTGTTCAAGTATATTACAATCCCCCTGCCTGATTTCTATGCCTACATCATCCTTCTCCATAGTGAACACAGATGCAAAATATTCATTTAAAACCTCACCCACATCTTCCGGCTCTACACACAGATTGCCACTTTGGTCCCTAATGGGCCCTACTCTTTACCTGGTTAATCTCTTGCCCTTAATATACTTATAAAATACCTTGGGATTTTCCTTTATTCATGCCCCTCTTCGCTCTCCTAATTTCTTTTTTAAGTACCCCCCTGCACTTTCTATACTCCTCTAGGGCTTCCACTGTTTTTAATCCTTTGTATCTGCCAAAAGCCTCCCTTTTTTTCCTAATCCATTCTTGTATACCCCTTGACATCCAGGGATGTTGTTGGTCCCACCCTTGACCTTTACAGGAACATGTTGGCGTAGTAATCTCTCTATTTCCTTCTGAAAGACTCCCACTGCTCTGATGTGGATTTTCCTACAAGTAGGTGATCCCAGTCCACTTTGGCCAGATCCTGCCTTATCATATTAAAGTCAGCCTTCCCCCAATTTAGAACTTTTATTTCCAGTCCATCTTTGTCCTTTTCCATGACTACCTTAAATCTCACCAAATTATGGTCACTGTCACCAAAATGCTCTCCGACTGACACTTCTACCACTTGGCCAGCTACATTCCCGAGAATTAGGTCCAGTACTGCACCCTCTCTTGTAGGACTTGCTACTCAAAAAGCTCTCCTGGATGCACTTTAAGAATTCCGCACCCTCTAAACCTTTTACACTCTGACTATCCCAGTTAATATTGGGGAAGTTGAAATCCCCTACTATTATTACCCTATTATTTCTACACTTCTCTGAGATTTGCCTACATATCTGTTCCTCTATCTCCCCCTGACTGTTTGGGGGCCTATAGTACACTCTCAGCAAAGTGCTTGCCCCCTTTTTGTTTTTAAGTTCTACCCATATGGCCTCATTAGAGGAACCTGCTAAGATATCATCCCTCCTTACAGCAGTAATTGACTCCTTGATTAATAGTGTGACACCCCCCTCCTCTTTTACACCCCCTCTGTCTCGCCTGAAGATTCTATACCCCGGAATATTGAGCTGCCAGTCCTGCCCCTCCCTCAACCATGTCTCTGTGATAGCAACAATATCATACTCCCATGTGTTCATCAACACCTTCAATTCATCTGCATTAAAATAAATGCCATCCAGCCTCACCATACTCCCTTGTGCCGTTACATATTTGCTCTGCCTTCCAGGCTGACTTGTTTTTTCCTCTATATTTGGCTGTACATCACCCCCTACTATAGCTCCACTCCGTATCCCATCCCCCTGCCAAGTTAGTTTAAAACCCCCCCCAACAGCACTAGCAAACCTCCCCGCAAGGATGTTGGTCCCGTTCCAGATTCAAGTCACACTGGAACACAAAAATTTAGACTGACACTCCAGTGCAGTACTGAGGGAGTGCTGCACTGTCGGAGGTGCTGGCTTTCAGATGAGATATTAATCCGAGACCCCACCTGCCCTCTCAGGTGGACGTAAAAGATCCCACAGCACTATTTTGAAGAAGAGATAGGGAGTTAGCCCGGTGTCCTGGCCAATATTTATCCCTTAACCAACATCACTTAAAAAACATTATCTGGTCATTATCACATTGCTGTTTGTGGGAGCTTGCTGTGCGCAAATTGGCTGTCGCGTTTCCTACATTACAACAGTGACTACACTTCAAAAAGTACCTCATTGGCTGTAGAGTGCTTTGGGACTTCTGGTGGTCGTGAAAGGTGCTATAGAAATGCAAGTCTTTCTTTCCTGCACTGAGGGTGTGCAGTTTGAAGGAAGTTTATTAATGTAGAGTGGAATCATCAGAAGAATAAAAAGGGTTGAAAGCTGAGTGGAAGAGGCCATTTATATGGAGATGGAAAGATTGAAAGGGAGAACATAGCATTGGTGGAAGATCATACGATGGTAACTTGTTTAAAAGTACACAGTGCCAGTCCAGACCCCGTCAAAGAGTTTCGGGATCTTTAAATCAATCACGGGTGAATCAGCAAAGTGTTCAAGCACAAAGTTCCAGAGGCACATAAAGAGTAACCACTTTGGTGAGGTAGCGGAAGACCACTGGTACCTGTGAAACTTTTACCCCGGCACCAGCCACTGCCTTTAGAGGAGGGGAGAAAATTGTGAAGATTTCTGAGCGGCAGACCTCCTGCTCCTGGCTGCTGTTTTCTTGCCGTTTTCAGTGCTGGCAGCTTAGCCTTGGCCCTCAGCGACCCCACGTTGATTGTTGTGCATGTGTTAGCCATCTAATGCATGGAGGTAAATATTTGTTTGCTTTTGTTTCCAAATTTCTCCATTCCCCCTTTAAAGGCAGCTGCGTCAAAAGACTTGCATTTATCTACCACCGATCACAACCTCAGGACATCCCAAACTCTTTACAGCCAATGAAGTACTTTTTGAAGTGTAGTCACTGTTGTAATGTAGGAAACGCGGCAGCCAAATTGCACACAGCAAGATCCCACAAACAGCAATGTGATATTAAAGTAGTACTGAAAAACAACCATCTGTTTGAGTGATAAATGTTGGCCAGGACACTAGGGATAACTCCGCTGCTCTTCTTCAAAATAGTGCCATGGGATCTTTTATCTGAGGGGGCAGATGGGGTTTAATGTCTCATCTGAAAGACAGCACCTCCCACAGTGCAGAACTCCCTCAGTACTGCATTGAAGTGTCAGCCTATATGTTGTGCACAAGTCTCTGGAGTGGGACTTGAACCCACAACCTTCTGACTCAAAAGCAAGTGCGCTACCCACTGAGCCATGGCTGTACTCTTCACTCAGGTTCAGTCCCACTCATGGCAGCCACTCTCTGGTACCTCGTTTAAGGGACTTGGGCCTAAAAATTCGGTGGCGCCAAGCTCGCCTGGGCGCCAGAAGTCCCGCCCCGGAAGGAGCCGGGAGCACCAGCGAGATATTCAGTTTGAGCGCCCCAAACGAAAGCAGGGCGCTGCTCGAGGCGCCCCGCGTCCGTCTTGGGGCGCTGAAACTGAATATCGCAGCGCCACACGCTGCGGCACGCTGCGGTACTGCAGGCCTTCCTCCCCTTCTTAAAGGGGAGGGGCCTGCACCAGCGCGATCTCCGATCGCGAGTGCCAGCAAAAGAGCCCGGCACCGAGGAGAGGTGCCAGGCTCTCAGGACACAGCCGGAATTCCCCGGGGGGTGGGGGGATCAGGAGGCCGGGGAAGGCGGCGCGAGGAGGTGCTGGCAGGCGGCCACCGAAAAAAATGGCCGCCCCGCACCTCCCCTTTAATTTGCCCCACTACCGCCACAGGTAGGCCCCCCTGAACTGGTCGCGATTTGCGACCGGCGCTACAGGGGGGGGGCGCGACCCAATATCGTGTTCGGGGTGGTAGCGGGGCGCTGCGCACACCGATGACGTCATCGGTGGCGGCGCAGCGCTACAGGCTAACGCCGCCATTAGCGCCCCACTAAATTACGCAGGAGGCGTGGCCAGGGGCGCTAAAGCCACTGAGTGCCCTCTTTAGGCGCTAACTGGTGGCGCAGCCCACTGAATTTCTAGGCCTTGTTCTATATGTGCGATCCTAGGGAGTGAGTGTTGGCAGGCTGTTCAACCAGAAAAAGGGCTTCACAGCAGAGCCCATTCCTGTCCTCACCCAATGTCCACCCAACAAACTTTTCACAGCAGGGTCAGTGGATAGTGATCAGGTTCAGGAACCCCAAGTGACTTTCCCCTCTTGTAGCCAGGAGTCCTGATGCCATCGGCTGCACCTTTACAGCAGCTGGTAGTGATTGATTAGGGAGGAAGACAGCAGGCAAAACAGAGAAAATCTGACTGAATCCAAACAATATTTATTCTGAACCCTTGGAAGGGACCCCATTTCGATTTGCAGAACAGAATGCTTAGCTTGTCGAGGCAATCAGAGGTCTGATCCCAGCCTATCCAACTTCTAATTACAACCATAAATGTCGGATTAGTGTCAACCTGCTATGCAGATATACAATAGACTGAGCAAGTGGCACTCCTAGCAAAAGAGCAATACTTGAGAGCAGCAGAAGTGGTGTTAGGATAAAAGGTCCTTTCTTATCTTCATATTTATATTTAATTTGGTAAGTCCATTGATGGGCATGTTTTCAGTATAGTCCCCTGTGTATACACCGTTAACCCAGTGCCTGCTGCTCTAACACAGCAGCTCACTCCTAAACAACTCTGGTTAACCCATTGCCTGCCATATAATAGGGACCTCTGTTGAAGTGAATTTCTTTTGGGTAGAAAGAAAAATCTCCCAATGAGTGCAAAGGGTTAAACCTATTGCAACAGAGACTAGGGGGGGAATTTTCCCAGCCCTGGGGAGGCGGGACTGCCGGGAAAATGGCAGAAACTGGTACCGAACCCGCTTCCAAAACGCCTTTGTGCCATCTTCCCGGGAGGCGGGTCCCCGAGTCGCGCAGGGACCCGTCTCCTCGAGGCGGGAAGAGGATTACAGCCATTTAACTGCCTGTTAACAGGTAGTTAACAGGCAGTTAAGAGGCTTCTCCCCATTTTACCCCTGCAAGTGCGGGCTTCCCGACAACTGCGAACCTCGCCAGGGTCAGCAAGGCGAGCAGTGGGTCAGCGGGGGTGAGAGGGATTGAAAAGTGCGCTGTGGAGGTGAGTGATGGGTGCAAGTGTGGAGAGGTAAGTATGAGAGGTGAGTGTAAAGTGTAAGAAAAACTTTACTTACCTTTGTTTCTTCTTGCAGGCTTCAACCCTTGGGGATCCGGAGGTGCCTCATCTCAATGGCAGAGATGACAGAATGGCTGCTGCGTTCTCAGATGCAGCAGCCATCTGATTTCTGCTGAGGAGAGAGGTTTGGTGAGTCTTCAGTACAAGGACTCACCTTAGAACAGAGATTGTCAGTGTTTGAGTGACAGCTTCTCAAAGCTGTCAAATGCTGACAATTCATCTGTCAACATTTTTTGACAGATGAAACGTCACACGCTGATGTCCTCTGTCACCGGCTTTCCATTAATTGGCTGGCTAAGCCCACAGGGCGGGCTTAACAAGGTCAATCAAGGGAAAATAGCATGGGTTGACCGGACGCCATTGGGAGCAGGACTGAATCCCAACAACCAGCAGTCCCGCCCCCAACGTGCCCCCATTGACAAAATCCAGCCCTGTGACATCATTTGAAAGGGAACTGGCTAGGTATTTGAAAGGAAATGGAGGGAAAAGCTCAGGGATTTGGGATTAGAGTAGATAGCTACAGTTAAAGAGCTAGCACGGTATAGATTCAATGGCTGGGATTTTGCTGACCTTGGCGGGTTTGGTACAGGCGATGTCGGTGGCGGGTCGCAGCCCCGCTGCTGGTTCCATCCCGCTGTCCAAAATGAATTTACGTTGATTGGGCTTGTTAAGCCCGCCCAGCGCATTGCCCGGCCCAATTAGAGGAAGTGGGTCTGGTGACGTCATTTGATGACGTGTCATCAGCCGGTTTCCTTAGAGGGACCATGCCCAACTTACTTTTGACGTTTGTGCTGCCAGTGTTCTACAGCATTGAGGTGCTGCAAACACTGACAGTCACTGCACAGAGGTGCAGGGCTGCACCCACGCTCTCCCTGACTCCCTCCATAAGCTTATGGAGGGAGTTACAGCATGCAGGGAGATTCTCTTCCCTTCCCTTGGGCAGAAGAGACCTCCCCAGGAGACCAACACAGCCTGGTTGCACATTGCACAGGAGGACACAAGCAGGGATGTCATCAGGAGGACCAGGGTGCAGTGGCGCAAACCTTTCAATGATCTCAGTAGATCACGAAACATTAGTACAAAGCCACATACACCTTCATCTTCCTGTGCCTCTCATCACATCCCCATCACCCTGCCTTCTCTACCCTACTCTTGCACATCGTTACTCCCACCAACTTACCTTGCACCTCCACCCATCCCTCTCTCTCTCTATCTACATTATCACATCCCCATCTCACTAGCCACCCCTCACACTCACCCTCATCCTAGTGCAGTCATACCAACTAACAACACACAAGGGTAGCCACTTGGGTGTTTTATCCAATGTTCATGTAAAGTTTCTGTTAATGTGCTGTCAAACATTGAAACCTTTATTTTCAACACTTTGCCTTCTTGGACAGATTTGTGTGCACCTTTGAAAGTGGCTTAGTGAGTTGCAGTAAATGGTGAGACATAACGGTACCCCCCGCAATGGTGGTGAGTGTGAAAGGAATGGCTTGGACATTGTAAGGATGCTTTATGGTGTTGGTGTGGGGTGGTGCCAACCTGGTGCATCATGTGGCAGCCAGGGTGTACAGCGTCAAGTGAAGTAAATCTGGCCATGGTGAGGCCATCCCTGGCCTCCCGGGCAGCAATGTGGTCGGGTGCTGATGCCCTCTGTCCTGTGCAGCATCAGGTGATTGCGAAGAAGGTTGGTGTTGTTGTTGGTGCTGTTGGTATGCCTGGTGCTGCTGGTGTTGGGGCTGATCGTGGTGGGATTCTGAGGACCAAGGTGAGATAGTATAAAGGGATGTTGATGGATTAGATGGCAGGTGAAGTAGAGAAAACAGAAACATTCTGTCAATGGTGAAAGAGTTCTTCCAATGAGGTGAGACTGGATGGAGAGTAGAAAGTGGAAAGCCTGCAGAATCTGTGCTGGAAATCGACTGAGAAACAGCTTGCGGCTGAGGAAAGTGATGATGTCAGTGGGAGCTTTTACTGTACATTTGAAGCTGTCAAGTAATCAGCTGGAGCAATGGCCACAGAACTCCCGCCTCAGTTTGGCAGATGTGGTCCCCGAACAACGTGGTTCCCGTGGCCATGAAGTTAAAGTTAAAAAGTAAGCTAAAAAAGCCTGTTAAGGGTCTGTTAAGTACATTATAATGAGTTTAATTGTGTTGCTCGCCGCTGCCTGTCAGGTCTGCTCAGCGCTGACAGACCCGACACGTGTTGCGGCGGGATCCCGAGCACTTTCCCACCCGACCCGCCACCGATCCCGCCCGCTGACACCCCGGAAATTTCTGGCCAGTGGGTTGAATGGTCCACTTTTGTGCAGTAATGTCTTGGAGTTTCTAGCCTACACTCACAAATATCAGTGGGCCTGACGAGGAGATTCTCTCTGATCATAGCATGGATGGAAGTAACACAGCAGTAGCCAGTTGACACCGTGGCAATGGCAGTTCTGGCCCATTACATAGTCACACCCAAAGCCACTTCCTGAAAACAATAAGCCCATGGTAACCCTTACAAAGGAGATGACTGGCATTGATTGAGGAAAATTAGGGGTAATTCCAGGTATAGGTGTTGGGCCTTCTGTATCCCATGAAGCTCACCATTTGGTTGTGTAGGCATCCACTAGCGATACATCCTCAGCTAGGGGAGCACCGAGTAACAGGGCACATCTACAAACAATGCAGACATTCACGACACACAACAGCAAAACAGATTAAAGAAGAAAGACTTGCATTTATACAGCGCCTTTCATGACCTCAGGATGTCCCAAAGTGCTTCACACCCAATGAAGTACTTTTTTAGTGTAGTCACTGTTGTAATGTGGGAAATGACTCCCAGCATCTATTCCAGCCACAATGCACCTCCCCTTTAACTGCCTTTAAGTAACGCTAGCCACTCGCGATATCGGGCCCCCTGCTGATGTGTGCATCCAATGGACAGCGCGGGTAGAATCAGAGAGGTTTACAGCACAGAAGGAGGCCATTCGGCCCATCGTGTCTGTGCCGGCTGAAAAGGTGCTATCATGTCTAATCCCACTTTCCAGCTCTTGGTCTGTAGCCCTGTAGGTTACGGCACTTCAAGTGCAAATCCAAGTACTTTTTGAATGCGAGAGGGTTTCTGCCTCTACCACCCTTTCAGGCAGTGAGTTCCAGACCTCCGCCACCCTCTGGGTGAAAATATTTCTCCTCAATTCCCCTCTAATCCTTCTACCAATTACTTTAAATCTATGCCCCCTGGTTATTGACCTCTCTGCTAAGGGAAATAGGTCCTTCCTATCCACTCTATCTAGGCCCCTCATAATTTTATACACCACAATTAAATCTCCCCTCAGCCTCCTCTGTTTCAAGAAAACAACCTCAGCCTATCCAATCTTTCCTCATAGCTAAAATTCTCCAGTCCCGGCAACATGCTCGTAAATCTCCCCTGACCTTCTCCAGTGCAATCACGTTTCTCCTGTAATGTGGTGACCAGAACTGTAAGCGGTTCCTAGCTATGGCCTAACTCGTGTTTAATACAGTTCAAACATAACCTCCCTGCTCTTATATTCTATGCCTTGGCTAATAAAGGAAAGTATCTCGTATGCCTTCTTAACCACCTTATCTACCTGTCCTGCTATCTTCAGGGATCTGTGGACATGCACTCCAACTGTTCCTCAACATGTCTCAGTGTCCTACCACTTGTAGTGTATTCTCTTGCCTTGTTAGCCATCCCCAAATGCATTATCTCACACTTCCCTGGATTGAATTCCATTTGTCACTTTTCTGCCCACCTGACCAGTCCATTGATATCTTCCTGCAGTCTGCAGCTTTCTTCCTCACTATCAACCACATGGCCAGTTTTTGTATCATCTGCAAACTTCTTAATCATACTTCCTACATTCAAGTCCAAACCATTGATATATACCACAAAAAGCAAAGGCCCCAGTACTGAACCCTGCGAACCCCAGTGGAAACAGCCTTCTTGTCACAAAAACGCCCTTCGGCCATTACCCTTTGCTTCCTGCCACTGAGCCAATTTTGGATCCAACTTGCCACTTTCCCTTGGATCCCATGGGCTTGTACTTATCTGACCAGTCTGCGATGTGGGACCTTGTCAAAAGCCTTGCTAAAATCCATGTAGACTACATCAAACGCGCTACCTTCATCGACCTTCCTTGTTGCCTCCTCAGTCAAGTTAGTCAGATACGGATAGTGCTGGCTGCCCACAGAAATCATTTAAAACAGCAGGAAGCACAAATTTAACGTGCTGCCTGCATCCCAGTCATAGAGTCATAGAGTTTTACAGCACAGAAAGAGGCCCTTCGGCCCATCGTGTCTGCGCCGCCCATCCATCCCTGTCCAATCTAATCCCATTTTCCAGCATTTGGTCCATAGCCTTGTATGCAATGGCATTTCAAGTGCTCATCCAAATGCTTCTTGAATGTTGTGAGGGTTCCTGCCTCTACCACCCTTTTAGGCATTGAGTTCCACATTCCAACCACCCTCTGGGTGAAAAAGTTCCTCCTCAAATCCCCTCTAAATCTCCTGCCCCTTACCCTGAATCTATGCCCCCTTGTTATTGACCCCCCTACTAAGGGGAAAAGTTCCTCTTTATCTACCCTATCTATGCCCCTCATCATTTTGTACACCTCAATCAGGTCCCCCCTCAGCCTTCTTTGCTCCAAGGAAAACAACCCCAGCCTGTTTAGTCTTTCTTCATAGCTGAGGCGCTCCATCCCAGGTAACATCCTGGTGAATCTTCTCTGCACCCTCTCCAAAGCAATCACATGGGCGCGGGTTAATCGCACATCACGATCCCTGCACTCGTTTTCAGGGGTTATCCAATTTAACCCCCAATATCTGGTCATTATATCATTGCTGTTTGTGGGAGCTTGCTGTGCGCAAATTGGCTGTTGCGCTTCCTACATTACAACAGTGACTACACTGCAAAATTCATTGGCTGTGAAGCACTTTGGGACGTCCTGAGGTTGTGAAAGGCGCTATAGAAATGCAAGTCTTTCTATCTTTACATGGCCCAGGTGGCACATCTCATCACAGCCTCTCTGGTGAGTGAGCCTTCTGATGTGTTGCTCCTCCGCCGTTGCCCATTTATCTAGTCTGTTGCGGAATACTCACTGCCTGGGTTAGTACCAAGATTTTAGATCCCGGCCCAGAACTTCGGGTCTCCACGGGTGACGACGCACGGGGTACTCACCCGTAGGCCCGATAGAAGTGACGGTTTCCTGCATGCACTGCGCATGCGCGGGAAACCGGCACTTCCGTTCCTCTGAACGAAGAGGCTCAGAGGTCGAACGCGTGCGCGGGGGAGGCTGCGCGTGCGCATGGAACGTTGTTTTTTTTTACAGGTTTTCCCGGGAGGGTAAGCCTGCAGAATTTAGAAATATAAAAACCAGGCGTAAGGCCTGCTTTTTACAAGGTAAGTGGTGAATTAATTAAAATTAAAACATTTTTTCCACAGGTTTATTATTTTTAAATACTTTAAAGCAAGGTAAGTTTATTTTTAGCCCCGTTAGAAAATAAAATTATTTTTTTCAAAAATTTAAATTATTGTTTAAAATAGTTATTTCATGTAATTTATAGTTTATTTAAAAAATGTGATTTAAAGAAAATGTATTTGAAGATTTAGTGCTATTTTGGGGCCGTAGTATTTATAAGCCTTGACAGCACTTCCTGTCAGACTTATGAATGGAGCATTCCTTGCTCCGATTGGCTGCCCATGGCCCACGTGCTCCCAGGGGATGCATCGAACTAACTGCGCCCCTGGGATACGCAAGCACAGCGTGCCGGCAGCTGGGCCAGGCCCCGGATCGGAATCCCACGGGGCCCTACAGCTCAACGGCCGGCGCGCAAGGTAAGTGCAGGTTGGGGGCTTGCACCCGCGGGAAGCCCCCGACCCAAATTTCTGGGCCCATATCCATTCCTGACGGAGTGCTGCTTTGACTCTAGGCTGATGTTTGATATTTTGCATGAGTTTTATTCAAATTAAAGTTAAATCATATGTTGATCATTGTTAAGCGTATCGCTGCACCCAGCTCCATATCTGAATGCAGTCAAGCTTCTGCAAAGACACTTTGCACGATAGCACGGCCCCTTTTAACCCACAGCACAGGCTTGTACTGGAGATACATTACTCAATTCCTATTGTACACACAGAGCTCTGCTGCAAAGTGTCACCACGGGTCTCGCAGAATGCTCGGTTCTAGCCAATTAACAGCATGGGTTGTGAATTGCCTGGCTCATTTAGGGATTGCTGCCAAGTCCCACCTTCGGTGCACAGATGACGTCAACCATCGCCACTGACGTCTTTAAGCTGTCTGACCAGCCAGCCTGCGAGAGCATAGCGCTGGCAATCCAAATAACTCATTCAGTAGGTGTTCTGACTTTGCTAAGACCTTTACCAGCAAAAGACCATTGATGTGCTTAGACTGCAGAGTGGAATCATTGCTGTGGGTAGTCGGTAAAGGGGGATTTCTTAAACCTCAATTTTACTTAATATAAAAGTACTGGAGGAGCCAAAGCAGCAGCACATATTTTTAAAATGTCTCTTGTGATTTATCTCCTGTTCTGTACAGAGAGCTTGATGTTTACTGAATGAAATACCTTATCTATTTTAATATTACATGGATTTACATCGAATTTACAGCACAGAAACAGGCCGTTCGGCCCAACTACTCCATGTTGGTGTTTATGTTTCACACGAACCTCCTCCCACCCCTCTTCATCTAACCCTATCAGCATAATGTTCTATAACCTATTCCTCTCTCCCTCATGTGTTTATCTAGCTTCCCCATAAATGCACAATATATTGCAGTGTGACCAAACTCCAGCAAGGCCGGTGGGCCGAATATCTTTGCTGGTAGTACATCAGAAAATTGGCCTGAATAAGTTTTACCAAACTTTCCTTCTCAATATAAACTAAAGGGTACAATCCTAAAGGGGGTGTATGAACGGGGAGACCCGGGGGTATATATGCTCAAATTGTTGAAGGTGGCAGGGCAGGCTGAGAAAGCGGTTAAAAAAGCTTACGGGATCCTGGGCTTCATAAATAGAGGCATAGAGTACAAAAGCAAGGCAGTTACGATGAACCTTTATAAAACGCTGGTTCAGCCTCAACTGGAGTATTGGGTCTAATTCTTGGCACCGTACTTTAGGAAGGATGTGAAGTCCTTAGAGAGGGTGCAGAAAAGATTTACGAGAATTATTCCAGGGATGAGGGACTTCAGTTACGTGGATAGACTGGAGAAGCTGGGGTTGTTCTCCTTGGAACAGAGAAGGTTGAGAGGAGATTTGATGGAGGTGCTCAAAATCATGAGGGGTCTGGCCAGAGTAGGTCGAGAGTAACTGTTCCCATTGGCAGAAGGGTCGAGAACCAGAGGACACAGATTCAAGGTGATTGGCAAAAGAACCAAAGGCGACATGAGGGGAAACTTTTTCCTGCAGCGAGTGGTGAGGATCTGGAATGCACGGCCTGAAAGGGTGGTGGAGGCCGACTCAATCACGGCTTTCAAAAGGGAGTTGGATAAGTAGCTGAGGGAGAAACATTGGCTGGGCTCCGGGGGAAGGGCGGGGGAGCGGGACTGGCTGAAGGGCTCTTGCAGAGAGCCGGCACGGGCTTAATGGTCGGGGGGGGGCTGCTAAATATGCAGAACGCGACCCCAACCCGACGTGTACACGCCTGCCGCCATTTTTACGGTGGCGATTAGTGTGCCGTGTGAGTGTCCCACCTTGGAGGCGGAACACTTTGTTGACATATTTAAATGGGGCTCCCACAGTGCAATTGGGGCCATAATCCAGGCTGACACTCCCAGTGCAGTGCAGAGGGAGCGCTTCACTTTCGGAGTGGCCGTCGTTCAGTTGAGACCTTAAACCGAGGCCCCATCTCCCTCTCAGGTGGATGTAAAAGATTTCACTGCATTATTAGAAGAAGACCAGGGGAGTTCTCCCCAGTGTCCTGGCCAATATTTAACCCTCAACCATCACTGAAAAACAGCAACTAGCATCTTCCTACAGGGCACAACAGAAATCTGATGAACAAATTACTTGGTCTCAGCCAAGATGTTGGTTCAATTCTGGATTCTTGAACTATTTCCTGTTGTAATTTTTTTTCATTTTGTTCATGGGATATGAGCGTCGCTGGCGAGGCCAGCATTTATTGCCCATCCCTAATTGCCCTTGAGAAGGTGGTGGTGAGCCGCCTTCGTGAACCGCAGAGGGCAGTTAAGAGTCAACCACATTGCTGTGGGTCTGGAGTCACATATAGGCCAGACTGGGTAAGGGCAGCAGATTTCCTTCCCTAAAGGACATTAGTGAACCAGATCCGGTAGTTTCATGGTCACCATTACTGATACTAGATTTATAATTCCAGGTTTATATAATTAACTGAATTTAAATTCCCCAGCTGCCGTGGTGGGATTTGAACTCATGTCTCTGGATCATTAGTCCAGGCCTCGGGATTACTAGTCCAATAACATAAACACTATGCTACCGTTCACTGTAATGTAGGAAATGCAGCAGCCAATTTGCACACAGCAAGAGCCCACAAAAAGCACTGTGATAATGGCCAGGTAATCTGTTGTAGTGATATTGGTTGAGGGAAAAATGTTGGCCAGGGTACCAGGGTGAATTCCCCTGCCATGGGATTTTTTTTACATCCATCTGGAAGGGCAGACGGGGCCTTGGTTTAATGTCTCATCCAGAAGAACAACGGAGAGTGCAGCACTCCCTCAGTACTGCACTGGGAGTGTCAGCCTAGATTTCATGCTCAAGTCTCTGGAGTGGGACTTGCACCTGCAATCTTCTGACTCAAAGGCGAGGGTGCTACCCACTGATCTGCAGCACTGATACTGGACTTTGGTAGCAGAGATGTGTATACACGCTAAGCTGGCTTATCTTTTCCCAGCTCTATAAAAAGATGTGAGAAAGCAGGCCATTACTGTGATGTAGCATGTTGGAACTCCAGTAATAGAGATACATTAATAAGAAATAATGGAATTCTGAAATAATAACAGAAAATACTGCAAATGCACAGCCTGTCAATCAGCACTTTAAGGAGGAATTTATTTCTGGTTCGTTGGGTGCCTGACATGAGGAGAAACCCATCACCTTGCTACTGAGAAATCCGTGGCAGTCTTTCTCTGCCTGGCGCTCTCCCCTCAGTTGACAGCTCTTGTCACTGGCTCAGAAGACTCTGGATTTGAGGCCCAATCCTGGACCTCAGTTCGTAGGTAGGTAGATGCTCCAGTGTAAAACTGAGTGAGTGCTGCATTGTCGAGTGTGATGACCTTCTGATGTGATGTCAAGCTAAGGTCCGCTCTGTCTGCTTAGGTCAGCACCTTTACAAAAAAAAAAGCACTGTAATAGGCTTGGCCTACAGAAAGAATGAAATTAACTGGACTAATTGACCTTCATTTGAACCTACCTTGTGATCAAACACAGGGCTTCCCTGCAATATTAACAGCCTACGAAAGAAAAGCTAAGAAAATTGAGAAAGTACGAGAAGAGGGGAATGCTGAACAACCCGGAATTAGAAGAACTGGAAAGACTCAAATTAATGGAACAAGTGCCTAGAATGGAAAACAGCTTCATTTCATTTCCTGCTGCTGTAGCAGCCTCACCTCTGAGACAGAAGGTTATGGGTCCAAGTCCCACTCCAGAGACTTGAGCACACAATCTAGGCTGACACTCCCAGTGCAGTACTGAGGGAGTACGGTACTGTTAGTAGTTCTTCTGGATGAGACGTTAAACCGAAGCCTCGTCTGCTCTCTCAGATGGACGGAAAAGATCCCACGGCACTATTTCAAAGAAGAGCAGGGGATTATCCCCGGTGTCCTGACCAATATTTATCCTTCAATCAACATCACTAAAACAGATGTGGCCATTATCACATTGCTGTTTGAGGGAGCTTGCTGTGTGCAAATTGGCTGCTGCGTTTCCCACATTACAACAGTGACTACTCTTCAGAAAGTACTTCATTGGCTGTAAAGTGCTTTGGGACATCTGGTGGTCATGAAAAGCACTATAGAAATGCAAGTCTTTCTTTCTTTCATTCCTTTCCCTCAAAGTTCAACTCCTCACTGAGATATGGACCCACAGGCACAGTTCTTCTTATCGTGTCCACAGACAGTCTATACACAGCCCAGCCAGAACTGGACACATTTTTGCGCCTTGTTGTTGAATTCGGCAAGATCTGCAACAGTGCAGGGTTCCTCTAACGATGGACATTGCAGGAGATGTTGCATAGTCTGTGCCTCAGTTCCACATTCACAAGTTGTCACAGGCACAGTGACTCCCTGTAACCTCGTCGATTATTCATTGTGCACCATGACAGTGAGTGCACCAGACTATTGAGCTGCATAGACTTCAGGGTGATTTGATGAAGGTATATACAATACTTAAAGGACTAGACTCTGTTTCTCTTGATAGATTATTTCAATTTGATAGATTGGGGAATACCAGGGATCATGCACACAAGTTAAGGAGGGCTGGGTTAGATGTTGGGCTGTTCCTCTTTTCCCAGAGAATAGTAGACCTATTATAGTAGACTCGTGCAGTGAGTGCTGATTCTCTGCATACTTTCAAAAGTGAGCTGGACCAGTTCCTGGCTGCAGTGGAGATCACGGCTTATCAAAAGTGGATAAAATAAGCACAGCCAACATGGTCTCCTGGATAGGCTTTGATTGCCGAAATAGGTCAAAGAGGAATTTTCCCCCCAAATTTTCTCTAATTGGCCTTGCCTCTCCCAGGAGATTTATTTTAATTCATTCACGGGATGTAGGTGTCGCTGGCAAGGCCAGCATTTATTGGCTACTGGTGGGTAGGGGATGTGTAATAATGATGCTTTAAGCATCATGAGTGTGGGGCAGGCTTGCTACATCAGATAGTCTTTTCCTGCCCATCATTTTCATATGATCGTACATACTTTGACTCTGGGAGGGGGGATGTGGGTGGCGAGAAAGCAGCTAAGCTTGATCCTGATCCTGTCCTCCCCTGACATCCACACACACGCAGGGGCACGGTTCGACAGGACCGGGGTTTTCAGCTGTGATGCGGCCCTTTAGGGGCAATATTAAATAAATGGTACAATTTTAAACGGGGTGCAGGAACACAGAGACCTGGGGGTGCACGTACACAAATCTTTGAAGGTAGTAGGACAAGTTGAGGAGAGAGTTAAAAAAAACATGGGATCCTTGGCTTTATTAATAGAGGAATATTAATCCTCTATTAATATAGGATTATTAGCAAGGAAGTTATGCTAAACCTTTATAAAATACTGGTTAGGCCTCAGCTGGAGTATTGTGTTCAATTCTGGGCACTGCACTTTAGGGAGGATGTGAAAGCCTTAGAGAGGGTGCAGAAGAGATTGACTAGAATGGTTCCAGGGATGAGGGACTTCAGTTACGTGATGAGACTGGAGGAGCTGGGGTTGTTCTCCTTAGAACAGAGAAGGTTAAGAAGAGATTTGATAGAGGTGTTCAAAATCATGAATAGTTTTGATCGAGTAAATAAGGAGAAACTGTTTCCAGTGGCAGAAGGGTCGGTAACCAGAGGACACAGATTCAAGGTGATTGGCAAAAGAACCAGAGGCGACATGAGGAAACTTTTTTTCACGCAGCGAGTCGTTGTGATCTGGAACGCGCTGCCTGAAAGGGCGGTGGAAGCAGATTCAATAGTAACTTTCAAAAGGGAATTGGATAAATACTTGAAGAGAATTTTTTTTACAGGACTATGGGGAAAGAGCAGGGGAAGAGCCGGCACTGACACGATGGGCCGAACGGCCAACTTCTGTGCTGTATGATCCTATGACAGATCACTAATTCTGCACTGTAGTAATTTGTTGCTCAGGTTCTGCTGTTTTGCATAAAATGGTCCCACGGGCAATGAAAATTCTCAGCAGGTCTCAACGATAACAAATCACTTGCCTTCTTTATGAGGTAAAATGTTCCCATAGAAACTGGAATTCCTGTATTTTGCAAGAAAAGTGGGCCTGAGTTGAATACTGGAAATCACGTAGTAAATCTGCAATCAGTAGGCGTTCAGCTACCTGCTGTCTTCTGCACAATTCCGTATTGTTGCCTCGTGTCTGGAATCTAAAATGGAGCCACAGGTTCCCAGTGTCACACAAATCATATTGCAGACTGATTAATTGTTTGGCGCAATGTTAGCAGGTTTTACTTGGTTCAATATTTTGCAAAATGTGGCTTCCCTGATGGCCAAGTGATAAATGCTTTGTGCAGTGTGGTTCTGAGCCATGCAGACTGGGCAAATGCCAGATTTTATTGCTGCTCTGGGCTGAGTTAGCTGAGCTTGGCTGGGTTGTAATCGGCAACAGTACTTGTTTGAGGGGGCGATAGTTCCCAATCCCCGGTCACTGCCAGTGATCCCTGTCCAAAAAAACAATCAGCGAGATTGACAATGCCTGCACATTGCTCGCTGTATATGCGTGGCATTGCAGCTTTAAGAGGGCTCTGCAGTATTTGCTAATCAATACAGTGCGACTGCATCAAATGGATCCACCTGCTGAGTTAGCTAAATCTCAGTGAGGGTATCCGTGGGGAAGGGGTTAAAATTGCCCTGAACTCCCTTGTGCTAAGGAAGGGTAAAATGATCAATGTTTCCTGCTCCTTACTGGGAAAATAAAGATTGTATTTATATAGCACCTTTCCCGTCCCAAAGTGCTTGACAGCCAATGAAGTACTTTTGAAGTGTAGTCACTGCTGTAATGTGGGAAATGCGGCAGCCAATTTGCGCACAGCAAACTCCCACAAACAGCGATGTGATAATGACCAGATAATCTGCTTTAGTGATGTTGGTTGAGTGATAAATATGGGATCTTTTACATCCACTTGAGAGGGCAGATGGGGCCTCGGTTTAATGTCTTATCCAAAAGATGTCACTTCCGACAGTGCAGCGCTCCCTCAGTAGCGGCACTGGGTGTGTCAGGCTGGATTATGCGCTTCAAGTCTCTGGAGTGGGCGCTTGAACCCACAACCTTCTGACTCAGAAACACGAGCACCACCCACGGAGCCACAGCTAACATGGCTGGGAAACATGCACGTGTGGCTATCGGACATAACAGTTGTTATGCCCTCTACGATCTAGGAGCTTCCCAATATTCACGGGACGAGTTCACAACTGAAGAATTGAAGGAGGTACCGGGGGAAGCTGGCAAATGCGGAGCTGTTGTGTGGCTTGAATCTCTCGCCTTCGTTAGAGGGGAGAAAATTACAGGATTATCTACGGGAACACTAGGAATTATCGGACCAGTCTTAATGTTCCATACGTTCCTTTGTTATTTACACCGTAGGATTCCTGGCAGAGATTCCGCTGAGCTGGCAGAAGCACAGCCGTGCCCAAAGCCCTAAAGCCCACCCCAAATAGTGGAGACGGAGTCACCGCATGGCGGGAAGCAATCACCGACCTCTGCATTAGCTGGACTCGCCCCGCTTCACCCAGTGGAAGCAGAATGGCCAAAAGCCGCGCTACTCGAGGTCTACCCAGTGGCCTCTGCTTGATAAAGGGTGAGGCCTTTTAGAAGACCTCAACCGGACTCACGCCAGCACCGAGCTGGCAAGAGTATCGCTTAGGGGTGGCCAACCCCCCCCGGCTTGTCCTGGGGTCGCCGGGAATTAAAGATTAATCTGCTGGACATGGCGGCCAGCAACACCCGGGAGAACAATCATTCAACAAAATTGTGTGTTTTTTTTCATTTTTCTTTGAACATTTTCCATTATTAGGTGTAAGAATACTGGGGGTAGATTTTTTAAAAAGGCTGCATGACCGGGCGGGGCGGTTGGAGGTGGGAGGTCATGTGATGAATCCTCCAGGAATACGTCCAATGGGAGTTGGCGACCCGAGTATCGCTGAGGCCTTCTAAGGTGTGCTGGCGAAATTCCGGGGAAGTCCCCTGATGCACATGGAAGATTTTCCCACAGACTCCTGACTGGAAAATGGCTGTCTTGTGAAATGTGGGATGGAATCCCCTGGTGTCATTTTCCAGCCCCTTGATCTGAAGATTGGCTGGGATTCCATCTTGGCCCTGATGGTAATTTAAGGGGCTAATGTATTTTACAGGAAAACCCCAACTCCGGTTGTCATTTTCTGCTGACCCTGGTGCAGTTTGATGCTGTGGACTAGCACGCACTAGGACCTGTGCTGTACCTTCCCCAAGCTCATTGTTACCAGGCACCGTTACAGCTGTCGGAGAGAGGCTGCCACAGTCTCGGCTGCATGTGTACCCAGGGCCCAGACGTGTAAAGAGCGCTGACCCGCTGGGGCACTGAGGGCTGCTCTTGGGGAACACAGCTCGTGTGTGTGGGAAAGTAGAAGGACCTTTCTTATTTTTTCAGACCTGCGGAAGCTCTCACATTGTTGAGCACACGATTCACCCCGAACTTGTGCTGCAGCACCAGTGAAGCAGTGTTCGATGTTCCCTGCTTTCTTGCTTGAAGTTCAATTCCAATTTTAACTTGCGCTTACTCAGTTAAGGACACCTTTACATTGACATTGTGCCTTCACTGCTGGGTCAATGGTACTCCCTCTGATAAGGCACACGATAATATAAAGGAAGCAAAATGTGTGACTGCTGTCACAGATCACAGCATTAGAAAGAGGGGATATCAGTAAGGGTGAGCAGGCTGTAGAAACTCTCTGGGTAGAACTGAGGAATAGAAAAAGATGTAAGACTTTGGTGGGAGTTGTCTACAGACCTCCTGATAACTGTGATGAAAGAGAGGAATGCATAAATACGGAGACCAGCGAAGCTTGCTGAAAAAGCAGAGTGGTTATAATGGACCACATAAAACACTACCGGGCAATGTTCCCACGAAGCTGCGCAGTCACGCAGCGGTCTGGAGGTCCTGCCCGGACTGCTCACCGGCTTCTACAAGGAAGGAACCGCGCCTGCACGAAAATTTGAATGGGCCGTGCACCCAGTTAAAGGGACCGCTCAGTAAAAAAAATGAGGGAGAACATTGCTACCGGCTCCTGCTCTCCTCTGCCAAAACTGTTCACTAATCCAGAATCATCCTGGAATGCAAGGATAACTCCCGGCTTCTCTTCACTACAAACCGTCGTCTTAAACGCCTTTCCCATGCCTCTTCCACCCTCACCTTCAACAAGTGTGAGGAGCTCATGGACTTCTTTGTCACACAGATTGAGACCATCCGTTCAGCTGCCACTGCCTCTTCCCTCCCTTCCCCTAGAACACTGGGCAAAATTTCCTCTCGGGCTCCTCCCTTGCCCTAGCCCTGAACTTGCATCTTTCTCTAGTTCCTCTCCTATCTCCCATCATGACCTCTCCGAGCTCAACTTGTCCATGAGACCCACCTCCCGCTCCCTCGACCCTATTCCCACCAGACTACTGACCACCCAACTTCCCTTCCTCGCCCCCATGTTAGCTGATACTCCGGTACTGTCCCCCTCCCCTTCAAATCTGCCGTCATCACCCCTCTCAAAAAACAACCCTTGACCCCTCTGCCCTTGCAAACTACCACCCCATCTCCAACTTCCCTTTCCTTTCCAAAGTGCTTGAACGTGTTGTCGCCTCCCAAATCTGTGCCCATCTTTCCCACAACTCCAATCAGGTTTCTACCCTCGCTACAGTACTGAAACATCCTGTGTGTTTGTGTCCATGGTAAACTATCCCTCCTCATCCTCTCGACCTGTCTGCAGCCTTCGATACAGTTGACCACACCATCCTCCTCTAACGCCTCTCCTCCATCATCCAGCTGGGTGGGACTGCCCTCGCCTGCTTCCATTCTTACCTATCCAGCCGTAGTCAGAGAATTACTTCTCTGCAATGGCTTCTCTTCCCCCTCCCACACCGTTACCTCTGGAGTCCCCCAAGGATCTATTCTTGGCCCCCTCCTATTTCTCAGCCACATGCTGCCCCTCAGCGAAATCATCTGAAAACACGTCAGTTTCCACATGTACACTGATGACACTCAGCTCTACCTCACTCTCGACCCCTCCACTGCCCCTGATTTGTCCGACTGCTTGTCCGACATCCAGTACTGGATGAGGAGAAATTTCCTCCAACGAAATATTGGGAAGACCGAAGCCATTGTCTTTGGTCCCCGCCACAAGCTCCATTCCCTGACCATCAACTCCGTCCCTCTCCCTGGCAACGATTTGAGGCTGAACCAGACCGTTCACAACCTTGGTGTCGTATTTGACACCGAGATGAGCTTCCGACCACTTTTCTGCTTCATCACCAAGACTGCATATTTCCCCCTCCGTAACATCGCACGACTGTGCCTCTGCCTCAGCCCACCTGCTGCTGAAATCCTTATCCGGCCTTTGCTACCTCTAGACTTGATTATTCCAGCACACTCCTGGCCTGCCTCCTATATTCCACTCTACATAAACTGGAGTTCGTCTAAAACTCTGCTGCCCGTATCCTAACTCGCACCAATGCCCATTCTCCCATCACCCCTGTGATTACTGGTCTGGCAATGCCTTAATTTTAAAATTCTCATCCTTGTTTTCAAATCTCTCCAGGGCCTCGCCCCTCCCTATCTCTGTAATCTCCTCCAGCCCTACAACCCTCCTAGATCTCTGCGCTCCTCTAATTCTGGCCGTTGAGCATCCACGATTTTTATCTCTCCACCATTGGTGGCCGTGCCTTCAGCTGCCGAGGCTCTAAGCTCTAGAATTCCCTCTCTAAACCTCTCCACCTCGCATCCTCTCTTTCCTCCTTAAGACCCCTTAAAGCCTACCACTTTGGCCATCTGTCCTAATATCTCCTTATGTGGCTTGGTGTTAAATGTTGTTTGATAACACTCCTGTGAGGCGCTTCAGGACGTTTTACTACATTAAAGACGCTATATAAATGCAAGTTGTTGTTGTTCTTGTTGAGACGTTAATTTTCACACGGACTGGGAGAAGCAAAACAGCTTGCGTCCCAAAGGCAGCAGATCTTTTGAGTGTATTCGGGACAGCTTTCTGGAACAATATGTTCTTGAGAACAGGCTAGATTCGATTTAGTGATGAGTAATGACCCTGAATTAGAGAACAATCTAACGGTAAGGGATGACCGAGCTGACAGTGACCATAATATGATTGAATTTGATATTGTGTTTGAGAGGGAGAAGGGCGAGTGGTGGAGGGAGTGACTGTTCAAGGTGGTGGATGGGGTGCCAATCAAATGGGCTGCTTTGTCCTGGATGGTATCGAGCTTCTTGAGTGTTGTTGGAGCTGCTCTCATCCAGGCAAGTGGAGAGTATTCCATCACACTCCTGACTTGTGCCTTGTAGATGGTGGAAAGGCTTTGGGGAGTCAGGAGGTGAGACACTCGCCGCAGAATCCCCAGCCTCTGGCCTGCTCTTGTTGCCACAGTATTTATGTGGCTGGTCCAGTTAAGTTTCTGGTCAACGGTGACCAGAAGATTAAGGTGTGATCTAATCGAGGTCTTTAAGATGATTAAAGGATTTGATAAAATTAGAGCAAGGCTGTTCAGGGGTGATGTCAAGAAGTGCTTCTTCAGACAAAGAGTAGTGGAAATCAGGAACTTTCTCCCCCAAAAAGCTGTTGAGGTTGGGGGTCAATTGAAAATTTCAAAACTGGATAGATTTTTGTTAGGCGAGGGTATTAATGGATACGGAACTAAGGTGGGTAAATGGTGTTAAGATACAGATCAGCCATGATCCAATTGAATGGCAAAACAGGCTGCTGAATGGCCTCCTCCTGCTCCTATGATGGCATCCTGGACCTGGCTTTTAGTGCGTACCCGGAGCAGAAAATGTGGACCTCTTTTTATTAGTCTCAACACAGACTGGCATTGTACAGGTGCAGCAAAGAGCGGCACTGAGAGATTGTGGAGCCCGGGCACCACCGGGAAGCTGCCGAATCTCCGACAATCCAAGGACCACAATATTTACTATCTGCCTGACTGAATTTTAGCAATTTCGTGTTCCCCTAAATATAGATTTTTGTTGCATGCCCTTAAGCCAAGTACATTGGGTCCTTAATGTAATGCTGCATCGCAAATGCTACAATCAAAAGCACTGCAGCAGGAACTGGCTCCAGTTCCCCTGGAGAAAGCAACAGACCAGCCTGTATTCAAATTGCTCAGCACATCCTGCAGCTAGCACTTACTGAGAGGCATCAGGTCACGCACGATAGACCATGGAAAAGTGATTGCTTCTCTAGTGCCTGTGCTCGGGACCACTCTGCGTTTATTGATTAACCTCCCACCTTTCGACTGTGCAACCTTTCAGCAGTTACAATGGTCCCATTACGTGTCTCGATGCTCTGGAGTCACCTTGTTTGTGCTTAAGGTGACTCCCAGGGTAACCGACAGCAACAGGGAAACACAGCCACAGTCATTGAAAAGTCACATTCTCAACTTTAATTTCTTGACTGTGGACTTCCCCTAATGTTAAGTGAAGGCATGTAGAAAGGAAGAAACTTGCATTTATATAGCGACTTCTACCACCTCAGGACGTTCCAAAGTGCTTTACATCCAATGAAGTACTATCGAAGTGTAATCACTGTTGTAATGTAGGAAACGCAGAGCCAATTTGCACACAGCAAGACCCCACAAACAGTAATGTGGCAATGACCAGATCATCTGTTTTTAGTGATGTTTGTTGAGGGATAAATATTGGCCCAGGACACCGGGGAGATCTCTCCTACCCATCTTCGAAATAGTGCGACGCAATATTTTACGTTCACCTAAGAGGGCAGAAGGGGTCTTGGCTTAACGTCTCATCCAAAAGACGGCACCTCTGACAGTGCAGCACTCGCTCAGCACTGCCACTGCAGTGTCAGCCTGAATTATGTGTGCTAGTCTCTGGAGTGCGGATTGAACCCACAGCTTTCTGGTCTCAGAGGTGAGAGTGCTACCCACTGGGCCACGGCTGTAAAACCAGACAAGGCGAAAACAGCATTGCAGGTCTGTAACAGTGGGGGGTCGACAGCTGCGCGTAAGTGCTAGAGAGACAGCCCCCGCAATACATACACCAAGAATTGGGATAAATAGAAACCTGACCGTACATTGCCAAATTGTACCCAGCTCCTCCACAGAAACTTGAGCTGAGTTTCAATCAGAGACTCAGAGAATTGTTGCAGCACAGTAGGAGGCCATTCGGCCCGTCAAGCCCGTGCCGGCTCTCTGCAAGAGCCCTTCAGCCAGTCCCGCTCCCCCGCCCTTCCCCCGGAGCCCGGCCAATGTTTTTCCCTCAGTTACTTATCCAACTCCCTTTTGAAAACCGTGATTGAGTCGGCCTCCACCACCCTTTCAGGCCGTGCATTCCAGATCCTCACCACTCGCTGCGGGAAAAAGTTTCCCCTCATGTTGCCTTTGGTTCTTTTGCCAATCACCTTGAATCTGTGTCCTTTGGTTCTCGACCCTTCTGCCAATGGGAACAGTTTCTCCCGATCTACTCTGTCCAGACCCCTCATGATTTTGAGCACCTCCATCAAATCTCCTCTCAACCTTCTCTGCTCCAAGGAGAACAACGCCAGCTTCTCCAGTCTATCCACGTAACTGAAGTCCCTCATCCATGGAATCATTCTCGTAAATCTTTCCTGCACCCTCTCTAAGGCTTTCACATCCTTCCTAAAGTGTGGTGCCCAGAATTGGACACAATACTCCAGTTGAGGCTGAACCAGTGTTTTATAAAGGTTCATCATAACTTCCTGGCTTTTGTACTCTGTGCCTCTATTTATGAAGCCCAGGATCCCGTAAGCCTTTTTAACTGTTTTCTCAACCTGCCCTGCCACCTTCAACAATTTGTGCACATATACCCCCAGGTCTCTCTGTTCATGCACTCCTTTAGAATTGTACCCTTTAGTTTATATTGCCTCTCCTCGTTCTTCCTACCAAAATGTATCACTTAGCACCTTTCTGCGTTAAATTTCATCTGCCACGTGTCCGCCCATTCCACCAGCCTGTCTGTCCTCTTGAAGTCTATCACTATCCTCCTCACTGTTCACTATACTTCCAAGTTTTGTGTCATCTGCAAATTTTGAAATTGTGCCCTGTACATCCAAGTCCAAGTCATTAAGATATATCAAGAAAAGCAGTGGTCCTGGTACCGACCCCTGGGGAATACCACTATCTACCTTCCTCCAGTCTGAAAAACAACCATTCACCACTACTCTCTGTTTCCTGTCACTTAGGCAATTCCGTATCCATGCTGCCACTGTCCCCTTTATTCCATGGGCTTCAACTTTGCTGGCAAGCCTACCATGTGGTACTTTATCAAACGCCTTTTGGAAGTCCATGTACACCACATCAACCGCATTGCCCTCATCAACCCTCTCTGTTACCTCATCAAAAAACTTGATCAAGTTAGTTGAACACGATTTGCCTTTAACAAATCCGTGCTGGCTTTCCTTAATTAATCCACACTTGTCCAAGTGATTGTTAATTTTGTCCCGGATTATCATTTCTAAAAGCTTCCCACTACCGAGGTTAAACTGACTGGCCTGCAGTTGCTGGGTTTATCTTTCCACCCTTTTTTGAACAAGGGTGTAACATTAGCAATTCTGAGGAGGATTGGAATATTATGCCCAGTACCTCCATGATTTCCTCCTTATCCTCCCTCAGCATCCTAGGATGCATCCCGTCCAGTCCTGGTAACTTATCTACTTTAAGTACAGCCAGCCTTTCTAGTACCTCCTCCTTATCAATGTTTTTTATCTCATCCAGTATCTCCACTGCCTCCTCTTTCACTATGACTTTTGCAGCATCTTCTTCCTTGGTGAAGACAGATGCAAAGTGCTCATTTAGTACCTCAGCCATGCCTCCATGCATAGGTCTCCTTTTTGATCCCTAATGGCCGCCCCCTCCTCTTACTACCCATTTGTTATTTATGTGCCTATAGAAGACTTTTGGATTCCTTTTTACGTTCGCTGCCAATCTATTCTCATACTCTCTCTTTGCCCCTCTTATTTTTTTTTCACTTCCCTCTGAACTTTCTATATTCAGCCTATAATTTTAAAAAAGTGCTGAATTTTAAAGAGCAAGTCCCACCAACAGAAAACAATTCTAATTGTGCAAAGAAATAATAATAACAAGTTATGTGGCCAACGGTGGCTCAGTGGGCAGCACCCTCGCCTCCGAGTCAGAAGGTCTTGGGTTCAAAGTCCCACTCCAGAGACTTGAGCACAAAATCAAGGCTGACACTGCAGTGCAGTGCTGAGGGAGTGCTGCACTGTTGAAGGTGCTGTTTTTCAAATGAAATGTTACATCAAGGCCCCTGCTGCTGATCGAGTGACTCCTGCTGCTGATCGAGTGACTCCTGCTGCTGATCGAGTGGGCCGCTGCTGTCTATCGAGTGACTCCTGCTGCTGATCGAGTGGTCTCCTGCTGTCTATCTAGTGACCCCTGTTGCTGATCAAGTGACCCCTGCTGTCTATCGAGTGACCCCTGCTGTCTATCGAGTGACTCCTGCTGCTGATGGAGTGACTCCTGCTGCTGATGGAGTGACTCCTGCTGTCTATCGAGTGACTCCTGCTGTCTATCGAGTGACTCCTGCTGCTGATCGAGTGACTCCTGCTGTCTATCGAGTGACTCCTGCTGCTGATCGAGTGACTCCTGCTGTCTATCGAGTGACTCCTGCTGTCTATCGAGTGACCCCTGCTGCTGATCGAGTGACTCCTGCTGCTGATGGAGTGACTCCTGCTGCTGATCGAGTGACTCCTGCTGTCTATCGACTGACTCCTGCTGCTGATCGAGTGACTCCTGCTGTCTATCGAGTGACTCCTGCTGCTGATCGAGTGACTCCTGCTGTCTATCGAGTGACTCCTGCTGTCTATCGAGTGACCCCTGCTGCTGATCGAGTGACTCCCGCTGTCTATCGAGTGACTCCTGCTGCTGATCGAGTGACCCCTGCTGTCTATCGAGTGACTCCTGCTGCTGATCAAGTGACCCTGCTGTCTATCGAGTGACTCCTGCTGTCTATCGAGTGACTCCTGCTGTCTATCGAGTGACTGCTGCTGCTGATTGTGTGAGCCCTGCGTGTGTAGATGCCCACAGGACCAGGCTTGACCACGATGGTGGCGGGCCCATTGAAACTGGTGACGTTGGTCACTTTGGCGAGGTGCCAGAGAGCTGTGGTCCTGATGGAGCCGAACTCCAACAACTTTTGATATAATTCGGACGGCTTTTCTTCAGCCTCTTTCCAAAATCTCTGTTTAAACAGTGATGGTGTCGGTGAGTTAGTGCACGCATAAGTGCCAGTGGCCAAAATTAGTGACGCACCCTGAATAGATTGCTGATGTTACTTCAACTCCTCACACTGTCGGGGCCAGTGAAACCCCCAAACAAGTTGATGCAATGAAGAGCATTTGGTGTTTTATGACTTTTTTAAACCTAAATTTCGTGCTCCTTAAGGTGAGGTGTCAGCATCGAGCACTCTAGGTTACCTATAGTACAACTTGGTCTCGAGTAGAACTCCCTCAGCAGTGTGTCTCACCTCCGCTGATGTTATTCCTGTGTATATAAAAAGGGAGATAGAAAAATCCAGGGAATTATGGACCAATTAGCTTAATGTCGGTGGTCGGAAAGATAATGGAATCTTTAAAAAGAAACACTTGCATTTCTGCAGCGCCTTTCATGACCACCGGACGTCCCAAAGCACTTTACAGCCAATGCAGTATTGTCACTGTTGTAATGTAGGAAACGCAGCAGCCAATTTGCGCACAGCAAGCTCCCACAAACAGCAATGTGATAATAGCCAGTAAATCGGTTTTAGTGATTTTGGTTGAAGGATAGAGATTGGTCAGGGCACCAGGGAGAACTCCCCCTGCTCTTCTTCGAAATAGTGGCCATGGGATCTTTTGCGTCCACCTGAGAGCAGACGGGGCCTCGGTTTAACGTCTCATCCGAAAGATGGCACCTCCGACAGTGCAGCACTCCTCCAATTGAGTGTCAGCATGGATTTTGTGCTCAGGTCTCAGGAGTAGGACTTGAACCCACACTTGTCTGACTCAGAGGTGCAAGTGCTGCCCACTGAGCCACAGCTGACACTTCCTTACGTAAACATGTAGTAGAAAAACATCGAGAAACCGAAAATCTAATCAAATATAGTCAGCACGGATTCCAAAAGGGACGGTCATGCTTGACCAATCTTATTGAACTATTAGAGGAAGTAACAGAAAGAGTGGACAAGGGTAATGTAGTAGATGTAATATACTTGGATTTTCAAAAGGCCTTCAATAAGGTGCCACATAGGAGACTCATGACTAAGGTCAGAGCATGTGGAGTCAGGGGACAAGTAGCAGAATGGATAGCAAGCTGGCTACTAAACAGAAAATAGAGAGTAGGGGTTAAGGGCAGCTACTCAGACCGGCAGAAGGTGGGAAGTGGTGTTCCACAAGGATTGGTGCTGAAACCACTGTTGTTCACCATTTACATAAACGATTTGGACTCGGGAATTGGAAATACAATCTCAAAATTTGCGATGACGCCAAATTGGGGGCGGGGGTTCCAATCCCCACTTGGAACTGTGTTAAAACTGCCTAAATTCAACTCACACAGGCCCCTAACAGCCATCACACAGAGGAGGCTTTCATCGGGCAGTGTGGCTAGATTTGAGGTTATAGGGATCAGAGATACAGACAGCACCCAGTTAACCCCGAGTCCAAAGATGTGCGGGTTAGGTTGATTGACCATGATAAAAATTGGCCCTTAGTGTTAGGGGGGTTAAATACGTGGGGTTACGGGGTTACAGGGATAGGGCTTGGGTGGGATGGCTGTCGGTGTAGGGACCGGGTGCTAGGGTTTGGATGATCAGCCATGATCTCGTTGAATGGCGGGGCAGGCTCGAGGGGCCGAATGGCCTACTCCTGCTCCTATCTTCTATGTTTCTATGTATGTTACTCATTAGTTCCGTGAAAAACATTTGACAAACCTTGTTTTATTTGATCCTAAGTACAAAGTGCGATGATGTAAGATCTGTTGAAGCACATTGTGCCTCTCTGGCATGTGACGTTATTGTGACAAAGATGATAACAGGATGCTCGGGCTCTTTGCCCGCACCAAACAAAACATTTTTTTTTGCCAAATTCCCCTTCAAGAAGATAGTGTCCCTTTAAACATCTCAAAACGATTCAAGGGATTTTTCTTAAAGGAATGAAACATTTTTTGCCAGCTCCTCTCTTGAAAAGCATTGCCTCCTGGCTGGGGTAGGCTTCCAAAGGTTCCCGGTGCCCCCGATACCTCATTATATATGTGCATGCTTTGATTGCGAGTGTTGGCAGGCTACACAATATGGGGGGCATCACAGCATTGCCCAATCCTGCCCTGTGCTCATGTCAAACATGCACACTTCCAGCAGGGGGCAATGACCAGCTAGCCTCCCTCCCACATGATTTATTTTTTGATAAAAAGGGAGCAAATCAAATTTTTAATTGGGCCAATTTCAATCTTGTACCGTCAACAAAAGCGGGAAGTGGCTGAATTCAGTGCAGCTCGGGTTGTGCATTTGCCTCCTTCCCTCTGCCTCTTTGCCTTTCTCCGTTCACTGGTGCGGTAGGAAATCTCTTTATGCCGAGTGCGTTCAAGATGCTCAGTCTTTGTGCAGAGGGCGCAGCGCTGTCACAACACATCAAACTACATCGGCATCCAAATGGAAAGTGACTCTGGGCTTGGCAGCTTTGCAAAGCCTCACTCTAATAATACAAGCTGTGAAATAGGCCAACAGCAAACCTCTCTTCCCAGGAGGATTGAGTTGTCTGCACAGCAAGGCCTTTTGAGAGATGAACTGGTTGCTGCAAAGGAGTGGAATTTTCTCTATTTTACTTTGCTTGCATTGGTACTTGGAGGTCAGGCCGTACTTGAAATCCAGCCTCTCAGTAACGCACCAAACTCAGTGCTGTTTAAACTGGGCCTTACCAGCACACCTTTCATGGCCTTCAATATCAGCAGACAAATCAAGGCTCGTCACACTATATCCGCTCGATTCTTGGCCAGGACCACACCCTGTGCAGCTATTTATCGCTCTCCCCTCAGTCTCCTCCTTTCACTGCAGCAATTCAAAGCCCAAATCTTGGTTCACCAAACCATTACCTCCTGATTCACCTTGTCTCCCCTCCTACTGTTTTCAACCTCCACGACAGGCTTCGATCGTTCACTTCAGTTTCTCAATCCACAAAAGGATGTGGACTCACCCCCGCCACCTCCTTCCGTGGCTCCACCAATCACGTTCACCAGCTACAAGCTGCCCATCTCGCCATTCCACCTGACATCCGCTTTTACCCAAATGCAGTGGGGGGGGGGGGGGGGGTCATTTTTAACTTTGCCTGTCGGGCGGGATTCAATCGGGATCAGGTAGGATCATGCAGGATCGGGTGGGATTGGGTTAGGATCAAGTGGGATCGGACAGGATTTGATAGGATTGGGTTGGGATCAGGTTGGGATTGGGTCGGGATCAGGTTGGGATCAGGTTGGGACCTGGGGGATCAGACGGGATGGGGTTAGGACTGGGCGGAATTGGGTGGGTTTGGGTTAGGATCGAGTTAGAACTTGGTGGGGTCGGGTGGGGTCGGGTTAGGATCGGGTTAGGACTGGGTGGGATCGGGTTAGGACCGGGTGGGATCAGGTGGGGTCAGGTTAGGATTGGGTTAGGACTGAGTGGTGTCGGGTTATGATCGGGTTAGGATTGGGTGGGATCGGGTGGGGTCAGGTTAGGATTGGGTTAGGACTGAGTGGTATCGGGTTATGATCGGGTTAGGACTGGGCGGGATCGGGTTAGGATCGGGTTATGACTGGGTGGGATCGGGTTAGGACTGGGCGGGATCGGGTTAGGATCGGGTTAGGACTGGGTGGGATCAGGTGGGATCGGGCGGGGTCAGGTTAGGATTGGGTTAGGACTGAGTGGTGTCGGGTTAGGATCGGGTTAGGACTGGGTGGGATCGGGTGGGGTCAGGTTAGGATTGGGTTAGGACTGAGTGGTGTCGGGTTATGATCGAGTTAGGACTGGGCGGGATTGGGTGGGGTCAGGTTAGGATTGGGTTAGGACTGAGTGGTGTCGGGTTATGATCGAGTTAGGACTGGGCGGGATTGGGTGGGGTCAGGTTAGGATTGGGTTAGGACTGAGTGGTGTCGGGTTATGATCGGGTTAGGATTGGGTGGGATCGGGTGGGGTCAGGTTAGGATTGGGTTAAGACTGAGTGGTGTCGGGTTATGATCGAGTTAGGACTGGGCGGGATTGGGTGGGGTCAGGTTAGGATTGGGTTAGGACTGAGTGGTGTCGGGTTATGATCGAGTTAGGACTGGGTGGGATCGGGTGGGGTCAGGTTAGGATTGGGTTAGGACTGAGTGGTGTCGGGTTATGATCGGGTTAGGACTGGGTGGGATCGGGTTAGGATCGGGTTAGGACTGGGTGGGATCGGGTTAGGACTGGGCTGGATCAGGTTAGGATCGGGTTATGACTGGGTGGGATCGGGTTAGGACTGGGCGGGATCGGGTTAGGATCGGGTTATGACTGGGTGGGATCGGGTTAGGACTGGGCGGGATCGGGTTAGGACTGGGTGGGATCAGGTGGGATCGGGCGGGGTCAGGTTAGGATTGGGTTAGGACTGAGTGGTGTCGGGTTATGATCGAGTTAGGACTGGGCGGGATCGGGTTAGGATCGGGTTAGGACTGGGTGGGATCAGGTGGGATCGGGCGGGGTCAGGTTAGGATTGGGTTAGGACTGAGTGGTGTCGGGTTATGATCGAGTTAGGACTGGGCGGGATTGGGTGGGATCGGGCGGGGTCAGGTTAGGATTGGGTTAGGACTGAGTGGTGTCGGGTTATGATCGAGTTAGGACTGGGCGGGATTGGGCGGGGTCAGGTTAGGATTGGGTTAGGACTGAGTGGTGTCGGGTTATGATCGAGTTAGGACTGGGCGGGATTGGGTGCGCCGCCTGTTTCCTATCCGCTGGTTCTACTCTCCATTGAAGTCGATGGAAAGTAAAATACGGCGGGGGGTAAAACGGGCGGCCTGAACCTGTCAGCTTCCTGCTGGGAGCCTTAGGTTAAAATGACCCCCAGCATCTCTAGTGGGTGCTGCAATTGGCCTGACTGCCCTGGGTTAAAGAGGGGGAAGGCACCCAGGTCCCCAGCTCCTGATTGCTCTTCAGCAGACCTGGCTGAAGGTGCACTTGGGTGGAGCACCGACCTCAGTGGTGATGCCTCCATAGTCAAACAGCCTGCTGGCATTGACTGCCAAGGCTCAAAAGAAAGGATATACCTAAGAAAGGATATACTTGTCATAGAGGGAGTGCAGCGAAGGTTCACCTGACTGATTCCTGGGATGGCAGAACTGTCGTATGAGGAGAGATTGGGTCGACTAGGCCTGTTTAGAAGAATGAGAGGGGATCTCATTGAAACGTATAAAATTCTGACAGGGCTAGACAGACTGAATGCAGGGAGAATGTTTCCCCTGGCTGGGGGGTCTAGAATGAGGGGTCACAGTCTCAGGATACGGGTTAGGACATTTAGGACTGAGATGAGGAGAAATTTCTTCACTCAGAGGGTGGTGAACCTGTGGAATTCTCTACCACAGAAGGCTGTGGCGGCCAAGTCACTGAATATATTTAAGAAAGAGATAGATAGATTTCTAGACACAATAGGCATCAAGGGGTATGGGGAGAGAGTGGGAATATGGTATTGAGATAGAGGATCAGCCATGATCATATTGAATGGCGGAGCAGGCTCGAAGGGCCGAATGGCCGACTCCTGCTCCTATTTTTCTATGTTTCTAAATATGAATGTGTTTGAGGTGCAAGGATGCAGACATTCGATGTCTAGACAAACACAGTGTCTAATGGGGAAAGAGCCTGAAGCACATGATCACATATGACAATGAACCAAACTGTACCAAGACAATCTCAATATTTTGAGTGGTGCATTTGAGGACAAAGAAATCAAATGCTAACAATCTCTTTTCCAAAGTGGATAAAGCGAAAATGTCACATCCAAAACGTCTGTCAAAATAACTTAAAGTGAAACTCTTCTCTCCTCCCTCCCCAGTATAGCAACTGTGTATGCCCTCTGAGCAATTGTTCAACATACCCTGGTTAAGAACGTCACAGTTACAGGAGCAATCACAATTCTGTGGTCTTGCAACCAGATAGACACTGTTTAGTCGCCCGGCTGTGAGATGACTTAAAATGAGACAGATCAATGCAATCTACGCATAGAGACCTGAATACATAGCCCAGCTAACCACACTGGGCTATAGTTTGAAAGAGACAGGAAAACTGTTCCCACTGGCAGGAGGGTTGGTAACCAGAGGATATGGATTTAAAATAATTGGCAAAAAAGCCGGGGGTGATATGATGAGAATTTTTTTTATGCAGCGAGTTGTTGTGATCTGGAATGCGCTGCCTGAAAGGGCGGTGGAAGCAGATTCAATAGTAACTTTCAAAAGGGAATTGGATGAATACTTGAAAAGGAAATATTTGCAGGGCTAAGGGGAACGAGCAGGGGGGAGTGGGACTAATCAGAGAGCTCGTTCAAAGAGCCGGCACAGGCACGATGGGCCAAATGGCCTCCTTCTGTGCTGTAAGATCCTCTGTCCCAGCGTTCCCGTGCAGCGGTCTGGAGATCCCGCTCAGGCTGTTCACCAGTTTTTACAGGGAAGAAACCGCGCGTGTGTGAAAATTTGAATGGGCCCGCACCCAATTAAAGGGACTGCGCACGAAAAAAAGAAAATTAGAGGAAACATTGCTATGTCGCCATAAGAATTTCATTGCAAATGACAGACACGTCTCTATATTATCACAACAGTCTGGAGGGGGTAAGGAGCTGGGAGATAATGAAGGCGACAGCTGTGTGGTAATTCACTGCCACAGGCGTTCTGTGATAAGGTGAGCGGGAACTCCGTTATCTGGCGTGGGTTGTTTTCCTCAGAAAACAGTCTTCTTTTTTGTTTTAGTGGGGGGATTTATTTCCGTCTGGTTTTCTGCTCTCATCTTCTGAAAGCATTGAGTCATTCTGGATACAGATCGCGAAGGCGTCGATCATCTACCAGCCCCAAGGGGAACATCCTCATTTGTGAGTCACACAGTGAGTGTTCGCAGGGATATCACAACTGAGCGTAATCCTATCCAGAACAAGGGGGCATATCCTTAAAATAGAGCCAGGCCGTTCAGGGGTGATGTCAGGAAGCACTGCTTCACACTAAGGGTGGTGGAAATCTGCAACTCTCTCCCCCAAAAAGCTGTTGAGGTTGGGGGTCAATTGAAAATGTCAAAACTGAGATTGATAGATTTTTGTTCGTTAAGGGTATTAAGGGATATGGAACCAAGGCGGGCAAATGCTGTGAAATACAGATCAGCCATGTTCTAATTGAACGGCAGAATAGGCTCGAGGGGCTGAATGGCCTCCTCCTGTTCCGATGATCCTTATTCAGGATTCACATGCAGACACTTTTGAGCAGGGGTCTCACTGGAACGAGATCAGGTGCAGGAACCTTGACTGATTTCCCCTCCCTCGGCCTGGGGCATTAATGCCATCTGTGGTGCCCTGCTGCTGTCAGGGCTGAGACCTCTAACTCCGCAAACAAACTTGGGATCTTCCTGGCCCTAAAGTTTCAGTATGTGACTCAGTAGCAGAGTGAGAATGCCTCAGCTTCTCGCTCTTCAAAGACCTTGAGCCATCGGAACGCCTGATAGGACAGGAACGTTTGAAAGAAGTTCTGATGATGCGGTTGTCTACGGTGAAGCAATAGGCTTTAGGAATGGGCTCATTTCCCAGGACATAAGCCCCTTATGGCAACAGACACAGGAGACTCGCATCACAGTTTGGGCTGGAATTGAACCCAGATTCCAGAGACAACGGGCTGGATTTTGTCAATGGGGACGTGATGGAGGCGGGACTCCCACTTTTTGGGTTTAGTCCCGCCTCCATCGATTTGTGGCCAACTGTGGTAAACCACTGTTATTGTTGTTCACCGTTGTTGTTGTTGTTGCACACTGTTGTATCTATGCATGCCTCAGCTGGCTCCGCCCCTGGCTCCACCCACATGCCCAGGTATAAAGGTGACTGCTCTGCAGCCCCCTGCCTTCTTGGAAACCAGTCAACCACGAGAGGCATGCTCTGTTCTTTGCTAATAAAAGCCTTTTAGTTACTCTCCTAACTCTCCGTCTTTTATGAGTAATTGATAGCGCATCAATTTTATTAGCAAAAACAAAATGTCGGCATCAAACGCTGAGCAGCAGGCGCTGCAGCAAAGGACGGCACCAAACGCTGAGCAGCAGGCGCTGCTGCATGCCCTCAGACCAACATGCCTGCACCTAGACCCTCAAGAGGCGGGTTCGTCTACCAAGTTCGCACAATGGCTGCGTTGCTTCGAAGCTTACCTGGAAGCCTCAGCCGTGACACTAGATGGAAACAAACTAAAAATCCTGGCCTCCAAGGTGGGCCACCAAGTCTACACGCTCATCCAGGACGCGACTACCTACGCGGCGGCTATCGATCTGCTAAAAGGACAATACACACGCCCGGTAAATACGGTTTATGCCAGACACCTCCTGAGATCCCGCAAACAGCAGTCCGGGGAATCAGTGGAGGCATTCCTACGGGCACTACAGATACTCGGCCGAGCCTGCGATTGTAAAGAGGTATCGGCCGCGACACACACGGAGGGACTTATCCGAGATACTTTCGTTGCGGGCCTCAAGTCCGACTACTCCCGGCAGAGACTGCTGGAGAAGGGCGAAATCGACCTGAAGAAAGCAGTGTCCCTCGCGCTCTCGCTCGACGCGGCCCACCGGAATATGGACGCATTCTCCCCTAACCGCTCCGCACCGTGGACGCCGCAACCTTGGGTCATGGGACCGCCACCCCCGGCACCAACTGCTGCAGCGATGTCCAAGGGCCCGAAATGTTACTTTTGTGTCCAGGCAAAACACCCCAGAGCACGCTGCCCGGCAAAAAACGCTACCTGCTCTGGCTGCGGGAAGAAAGGACACTACGTCAGCGCCTGCAAAGGTAAAACCGCTAACGCCAGCAGCGCCGCGTGTGAACCGTGGGGGCAGCCATCTTGTCCGCCATCTTGGACACCTCCAGCCGCGTGGGGATCGGGATCATGGGCGCAGCCATTTTGTCCGCCATCTTGGACGCCTCCAACTCCAATCGCGGGTGACCCGGACTCAACCACCGCCTCGTCTGACGACCACAGCGACTCGCTCGACCATATGCTGGCCTCCGTGACGCTGGACCAATCTCTCCCTCACCAACTGTCCAGGTCCATGATGGACATTACGGTAAACGGCCGCGCCACTACCTGCCTTTTCGACAGCGGGAGCACGGAGAGCTTTATCCACCCCGACACGGTGCGCAGTTACTCTCTCCCGGTCCTGCCAACACGCCATCGGATCTCTATGGCTTCCAAATCCCATTCAGCAGATGTCGGTGGCTACTGTGTAGTGACCCTTTCAGTAAGGGGCACAGAATACAAAAATTTTGAACTTCTTGTCCTGCCCCATCTCTGCGCTGCCGTTCTACTGGGGTTGGATTTTCATTGCCACCTTAAAAGTGTCACATTAGCGTACGGCGGACCCCTCCCCCCACTCACAGTCTGCAGCCAGCAGCTTTTAAATCGCCCACCGCGCACCATTTGCAGCCTCTCCACGCTTAAAGTCTCCCCCCCCCCCCCCCTTGTTCGCTAACCTCACCCGCGACTGTAAGCCCATCGCTACCAAAAGCAGGCGGTACAGTGCCGGGGATAGGAGCTTCATTAAATCCGAAGTAGCAAGACTCCTGAAGGAAGGGATTATTGAGGGTAGCACTAGCCCATGGCGAGCACAAGTGGTGGTAGTGAAGACTGGCGAAAAACAGCACCTAGTTATTGACTACAGCCAGACGATCAACCGCTACACCCAGTTAGATGCATACCCACTCCCCCGCATATCTGACATGGTCAATCAGATAGCACAATACCGGGTGTTCTCGACGATTGATCTGAAGTCGGCATACCACCAGCTCCCCATCAGGGCTGAGGACCGCCAGTACACAGCTTTTGAAGCTGACGGTCATCTCTACCACTTCCTCCGAGTCCCTTTCGGCGTCACCAACGGGGTTTCGGTCTTCCAAAGGGAGATGGACCGAATGGTTGACCAGAACGCGCTGCAGGCCACCTTCCCCTATCTAGACAACGTCACCATCTGCGGCCACGACCAGCAGGACCATGACGTTAACCTAGAGAAATTCCTCCGTACGGCCCAGCGGCTGAATCTAACATACAACAAGGACAAATGTATGTCCCGCACCACGCGCCTCGCCATTCTTGGCTGCGTAGTGGAGAACGGAGTCATCGGCCCCGACCCCGACAGAATGCACCCCCTTATGGAGCTTCCCCTCCCCCACTGCCAAAAAGCACTGAAGAGATGCCTAGGGTTTTTCTCTTACTATGCTCAGTGGGTGCCCAACTATGCGGACAAAGCCAGACCCCTCATCAAGCCCACCTCCTTCCCCCTGACAGCAGAGGCATGTGCAGCCTTCACTCTCATAAAAAGAGATATTGTGAAGGCCACAATGCACGCAGTGGATGAGTCCATCCCTTTCCAAGTGGAGAGCGACGCATCCGACTTCGCCCTAGCTGCAACCCTTAACCAGGCGGGGAGACCCGTGGCCTTTTTCTCAAGGACCCTCCAGGGCCCCGAGATTCGACACTCCTCTGTCGAAAAGGAGGCCCAGGCCATTGTGGAAGCGGTGCGACATTGGAGGCATTACCTGGCCGGAAAACGATTTACCCTGCTCACTGACCAGCGTTCAGTAGCTTTTATGTTTAACAATAAACAGAGGGGCAAAATCAAGAACGACAAGATCTTGAGGTGGCGAATTGAACTCTCCACCTACAATTACGATATCTTGTACCGGCCCGGGAAACTCAATGAGCCCCCAGATGCCCTATCACGTGGTACATGCGCCAACGCGCAGGCTGATAGACTGCAGACCCTCCACAATGACCTCTGCCACCCGGGGGTCACCAGGTTCTTCCATTTCATCAAATCCCGTAACCTGCCCTACTCCATCGAGGAGGTCAGGACCATGACCAGGAACTGCCAAATCTGTGCCGAGTGCAAACCGCATTTTTATAGGCCAGACAGAGCAAGCCTGATCAAGGCCACTCGCCCCTTCGAGCGCCTGAGCGTCGATTTTAAAGGGCCCCTCCCCTCCTCTGACCGCAACGTGTACTTCCTCAACATAATTGATGAGTACTCCCGTTTCCCGTTTGCCATCCCTTGCCCAGACATGACCAGTACCACGGTCATTAAAGGTCTGAATGACCTTTTCGCCTTGTTCGGCTTCCCTAGCTATATCCATAGCGACCGGGGCTCATCCTTTATGAGCGACGAACTCCGTCAGTACCTGCTCACGAGAGGTATTGCTACAAGCAGAACCACCAGCTACAACCCCCGGGGGAACGGCCAGTTGGAAAGAGAGAACGCGACGGTTTGGAAGGCCGTCCTCTTAAACTTAAAATCTAAGGGCCTTCCGACCTCTCGCTGGCAGGAGGTCCTCCCTGCGGCGCTCCACTCCATTCGGTCACTGCTTTGTACGGCCACCAATACCACCCCCCATGAAAAAATTTTCACTTTCCCCAGGAAGTCCACATCGGGGACCTCGCTACCGACATGGCTGACGTCTCCAGGACCCGTCCTACTGCGGAAGCACGTGAGGTCCCATAAAACGGACCCCCTGGTCGAGAGGGTGAGCCTCCTCCACGCCAACCCCCAGTATGCTTACGTGGCGTACCCGGACGGGCGGGAGGACACAGTCTCCATACGAGACCTCGCACCTTCGGGTGCCCCTGAAACACTACCATTGCCATCCACCACTACCCACAACCCAACCCCTGTAGACGGCATGCCGCAGCCCCAGGACCCGTCATTGACCACCCAACCACTCAATGAGACACCAGATCCAACGTTGGATGCTGCACCATCACCGCCGCCACCACGACGATCAGGACGGCATACAAGGCCACCTGATAGACTTACTTACACGAACCTTTAGTACACTTCACCCCGCCGGACTCAATTTTAAACAAGGGGTGAATGTGGTAAACCACTGTTATTGTTGTTCACCGTTGTTGTTGTTGTTGCACACTGTTGTATCTATGCATGCCTCAGCTGGCTCCGCCCCTGACTCCACCCACATGCCCAGGTATAAATGTGACTGCTCTGCAGCCCCCTGCCTTCTTGGAAACCAGTCAACCATGAGAGGCATGCTCTGTTCTTTGCTAATAAAAGCCTTTTAGTTACTCTCCTAACTCTCCGTCTTTTATGAGTAATTGATAGCGCATCACCAACCCACGTGATTTTCCCTTGATTGACCTTGTTAAGCCCGCCCAGCGGGCTCAGCAGGCCAATTAAGGGACACCTGGTTACAGGTGACGTCAGGGATTGACATTTCATCTGTCAAGAGCTTTTGACAGATGAAATATCAGCGTTTGACAGCTCTGTGAAGCTGTCAAACACTGACAATCTGACTTCTAACTTGAGTCCTTCTCCACAGACTCAGTTAGAAATTTCTCCAGAACAGAAAGCTGAATGCTGCAACTTTTGACAGCTCGCGGCCATTCTGCTTTCTGTGCCGGTGAGATGAGGGACTCCCGAGACCTGAAGGAAGGAAGCCTGCATTAGTAAGTAAAGGTAAGCAAAACTTATTTAAACACTTTACACACACCAAGCACACTTACCTCTGCACTCATGCACCTATCACTCACCTGAACACCGGACATCTCGAACCCTCCAAGCCCGACGGTCCGCCTTGCTAACTTGGCGTGGTTTGGAGCCGTCAGGAAGCCCACACTTCAGGGATATAAATAGGGATTCGGCCAAAAACTGCCTGTTAACTACCTGTTAATAGGCAGTTAATTGGCACTAATCCCCTTCTCGTCTCGGGGAGGCGGCTCCCAGCACAGGTCGGGTACCCGCCTCCTGGGAAACGGGCATGGAGGCGGGTTGGGGGCAGGAAGGGTTCGTGCCCCCCGATTCTGCAGTTTTAACACCCCACACGCTTCCAATCCCGCCTCAACGGGGCTTGGAAATTCGAGCCCAACGTGTCCGCTGTCTAACATTGCACCACCACCAGTGCCCCTTTCGATTGTGCTTTGAGTTTTTGTTCAAGCAAGGTGCCCTTTCACATCTGGAACCTACATTCACATCTCTCTGTTGGCTGCAAGGCTGCTCTGTGAGATGAGATTGCGCTATCTCACACCAGTTAATGTGGACATAGGCCAACAGTTTAAAACTGCCTGTAATCCGATTAGCAGTCTCACTTGCAGAGTGCACAGGATGGTTAGTGAATGGTAAACGTTATACTATATCAGTAACCATCGATTGCACCTGCCACCCTAGCCACTCTCTGAGGCTGAACCAGACTGCTTGCAATCTTGGCGTCCCATTTGACCCTGAGCTGAGCTTCCGACTCCACATCCTCTCCAGCACCAAGACAGCCTACATCCATCTCTGTAACTCCACCCGACTCCACATCCTCTCCAGCACCAAGACAGCCTACATCCATCTCTGTAACTCCACCCGACTCCACATCCTCTCCAGCACCAAGACAGCCTACATCCATCTCTGTAACTCCACCCGACTCCACATCCTCTCCAGCACCAAGACAGCCTACATCCATCTCTGTAACTCCACCCGACTCCACATCCTCTCCAGCACCAAGACAGCCTACATCCATCTCTGTAACTCCACCCGACTCCACATCCTCTCCAGCACCAAGACAGCCTACATCCATCTCTGTAACTCCACCCGACTCCACATCCTCTCCAGCACCAAGACAGCCTACATCCATCTCTGTAACTCCACCCGACTCCACATCCTCTCCAGCACCAAGACAGCCTACATCCATCTCTGTAACTCCACCCGACTCCACATCCTCTCCAGCACCAAGACAGCCTACATCCATCTCTGTAACTCCACCCGACTCCACATCCTCTCCAGCACCAAGACAGCCTACATCCATCTCTGTAACTCCACCCGACTCCACATCCTCTCCAGCACCAAGACAGCCTACATCCATCTCTGTAACTCCACCCGACTCCACATCCTCTCCAGCACCAAGACAGCCTACATCCATCTCTGTAACTCCACCCGACTCCACATCCTCTCCAGCACCAAGACAGCCTACATCCATCTCTGTAACTCCACCCGACTCCACATCCTCTCCAGCACCAAGACAGCCTACATCCATCTCTGTAACTCCACCCGACTCCACATCCTCTCCAGCACCAAGACAGCCTACATCCATCTCTGTAACTCCACCCGACTCCACCCCTGCTCCTTCCAAAGTTCTCTCAATTCAGGAACCGTTCCTTTAGATTGGAAAATTGCGCGTGTCACTCCACTATTTAAGAATGGTGAGAGAGGCAAACCAGGAAATTAGAGACCAGTTAGCCGAACACTTGTTGTCGGGAAATTGCGAGAGTCTATAATTAAGGATAGGGTGGCTGAATACCTCGAAAATTTCCCGTTGATCAGAGAGAGCCAGCATGGATTTGTGAAAGGTAGGTCATGCCTGACAAACCCGATTGAATTTTTTGAAGCGGTGACTAAAGTAGTGGACAGGGGAATGTCTATGGATGTTATTTATATGGACTTCCAGAAGGCATTTGATAACGTCCCACATAAGAGATTGTTAACCAAGGTAGAAGCCCATGGAATTGAAGGCAAATTATTGACCTGGTTAGGAAATTGGCTGAGCGGCAGGAGACAGAGAGTAGGGATAATGGGCAGTGACTAGTGGTGTCCCGCAGGGATCTGTGTTGGGGCCTCAAATATTCACAGTATTTATTAACAACTTCGATGATGGGATAGAAAGCCATATATCCAAATTTACCAATGACACAAAGATAGGCAGCATTGTAGGCAGTGTAGATGAAAGCATAAAATTAGAAAGGGATATCGACAGATTAAGTGAATGGGCAGATGTGAGGTCATCCACTTTGGAGCTAAACAGGATAGAACAGGATACTTTCTAAATGGTGAAAGGCTAAAAACAGTGGATGTCCAAAGAGACTTGGGGGGTCCAGATACACAGATCATTAAAATGTCATGAACAGGTACAGAAAACAATCAAAAAGGCTAATGGAATGCTGGCCTTTATATCTGGAGGACTAGAATACAAGGGGGTAGAAGTTCTGCTGCAGCTGTACAGAGCCCTGGTTAGACCACACCTGGAGCACTGGGAGCAGTTCTGGGCACCACACCTTAGGAAGGATATATTAGCCTTGGAGGGAGTGCAGCGTCGGTTTACCAGAATGATAGCCGGACTCCAAGGGTTAAATTACGAGGAGGGGTTACACAAATTAATGTTGTATTCCCTGGAATTTAGAAGGTTAAGGGGTGATCTGATCGAAGTTTTCAAGATAGTAAGGGGAACAGATAGGGTAGATAGAAACTATTTCTGCTGGGTGAGGAGTCTAGGACTAGGGGGCACAGCCTAAAAGGTAGAGCCAGACCTTTCAGGGGTGAAGTTAGGAAACACTTCTACACACAAAGGGTGGTAGAAGTTTGGAACTCTCTTCTGCAAATGGCAACTGATGCTGGGTCAATTGTTAATTTTAAATCTGAGATTGATTAGGGGACATGGGCCAAAGGCAGGTATATGGAGTTAGTTCGTAGATCAGCCATGATCTCATTGAATGGTGGAACAGGCTCGAGGAGCTCAATGGTGTTGTGTATGTCCCTTTAAGGGAATAACGGGTCTCAGACTGCAGTACCGGCAGTGACCATCCCTGTATAAAAGGCCCTGGCAGGCTTCTGTAGCTTCAGTTTCCAGATTGTCTCCATTCAGTAAAGACTTGTTAAACCAACTCCTGCATTCCGTGTCTCCATTAACACACGGATTTAATACTGGCGACGAGTAAGAAACGAACTTACCTGCAACTCGGCAGCACCTCAGACGACGTTATTGAAGGTCGAAAGAAAAAAAAAATAATCCAACGAAACTCGAAAAACGGGCATCGACCGTGGGCAACCGCCCTCCAAATCATCGGATTGAAAACTTGCAGGGGAGACTGTCAAGAGCCAGGCTTGGTTCCCCAGTCTGTGGTTTCCCAGCTAATCGGGCTGGTAGCACGTAGTGCACTGATCCTTCCTGGGCTGCGGCGGGCTAGTGCTCGATCGGGTGGCTCTGCAACGGGGCCGGGCAGCGAGTCGGGAAGCAAAGAGAGAGAGAGAGGGTGGAGCACACAGGGCGCGGCCGGTGCTTCGCAGCCGGGCAGCGTTCGGACCTAAGAAGAGGGAGGGAAGTGTCCCAGAGGGTCCGCTCCACGATGGGAATGGTTAAAAATAAAAATACCGCGGAGAGCGGCGTTGACAGCAGCGGCAGCGGCGGAAAAGCGCGGGAGACGCCATCTTAGATTTTCAAGATGCCAAAGACTGGCGATATCACTGCCTTCGATAATGCAATAGAAGACTGGACCACGTATGTGGAAAGAGTCGAGGTATATTGCAAGGCAAACGAAATAGCCGAGGGGAAAAAGGCATCGGTATTGCTAAATTTAATGGGCGCAAGAACGTACGGCCTATTGCGGGACCTGATTACTCCAGCCAAACCGAAAGCGAAGAGTTTTAACGAAATTGTTGCTATCCTACAGGAACACCTAAATCCTACACCGCTGCTGATAGCAGAAAGATTTAAATTCCACAGGAGAAATCAGTATAATCGACTGGTATTCGGAGTAGCATCAGCTCCGGCAATATGGCAAAGAGCGATGGAACAAGTCCTGCAAGGGATTCCGAGGACTCAGTGTTACTTGGACGACATCCTAGTGACAGGTGAAGATGACAGTGAACGCCTTGCCAACCTAGAGCAGGTGCTCACTAGACTACATGAACATGGGCTACGAGCCAATCGCCCCAAGTGCGAGTTTTTTAAGAAACAGATATCGTATTGTGGCCACGTGATTGATGAAGAGGGGTTGCATAAGTCCCCTGACAAAATTGAAGCGGTAGTTAAGGCTCCAGCGCCTGAAAATGTGTCACAACTGACGTCATTCCTCGGATTGGTGAATTACTACCATAAGTTTTTGCCGAATTTGTCCACAATTCTGCATCCGCTGAACGCCCTACTACGAACGGGAGTAGCATGGAAATGGAGCAATGAATGTTATGTACTGTTTATCTAAAAGGGGAGGAATTGTTGTGTATGCCCCTTTAAGGGAATAACTGGTCTCAGACTGCAGTACCGGCAGTGACCACCCCTGTATAAAAGGCCCTGGCAGGCTTCTGTAGTTTCAGTTTCCAGATTGTCTCCATTTAGTAAAGACTTGTTAAACCAACTCCTGCATTCCGTGTCTCCATTAACACACGGATTTAATAAATGGCCTACTCCTGTTCCTATGTTCCTATGCCTCAGCTCATCTGCTGCTGTAACCTCGTCCATGCCTTTGTTACCTCTAGACGCGACTATTCAATGCTCTGCCCAGCCTCCCATCTTGCACCCACCATAAACTTGAGTTCATCCAAAGCAGTGCTGCCTGTATCCTAACTCGCACCAAGTCCTGTTCACCCATCAACCCTGGGCTCACTGACCTGCATTGATTCCCGGTACAGCAACACCTCAATTTTAAAATTCTCATTCTTGTTTTCAAATCCCTCCATGGCCTCGCCCTTCCCTAAATCTGTAACCTCCTCCTCCAGCCCTACAACCCTCCGAGATCTCTGCGCTCCTCCAATTCTGGCCTCTTGAGCTTCCCCGATTTTTGTCGCCAATATTGGCGGCTGTGCCTTCAGCTGCGAAGGTCCTAAGCTCTGGAATTTCCTCCCTTAACCTCTCCGCCTCTCTCTCCTCCTTTTAAGATGGTCCAAGTCACCTGTCCTAATATCGCCTTATGGGGCTCGGTGTCAATTTTTTTCTGATAACGCTCCTGTGAAGCGCCTTGGAACATTTTACTACGTTAAAGGCATTATATAGAGGCAAGTTGTTGTTGTTGATTGGTATTCTCACGTGGAAAGACTGCAGGATAGTTAGTGAATGGAAAACATTACAGTAACATTGTAGAGAATGTTCCTCTGATATTGAGGCTGAAGCACATTATTGGTGTAGTGCAGAGCGAGCTTCATTGAGCCATGCTACACCTGATCTGTGAGTGCTTAATGCTGACACTGGGTGCGGAAATGCGAAAGTGTTCCATCCCCAGCACTAGCAGCTGTCATCTTAATGAGCACAATACTCGACTACATAATGAGAACTTACTTAGTTGAGGTTTGTGCTCATTAAGATGAGAGATGTTAGCGCTGGGGACGGAACACTTTCCCATTTCTATGGTCCCATTATAGTTAATAGAGCCCTTTCCCTTGTGCTATGGAGGATGCGATAGCCTCACCTCCTAACATGTCAAAGTGCTTGTGCTTGTGATCCCAACAGACACTGAGTATCTTATACTGCTTTTACACTGGTGCTGTTTTGATTCAGATTCCAAGGAACCAGTGTCTGTGAGCCATCTCCTGGTATTTACACTGTGAAAACCCAATTGCCTTATCCCATTGGCTTTTATCAGAGTGAATAGTGACACCACTGTGTCAGCCACTGAATTGGAGGCGGGACTGGACTTGTGGTTTTAATTTAATCATAAACTACATCAGAGTTTCTGAACTCATGACTGAAACTACAGCAAACAGAGTCTCCAAACTCATGACCCAAACTACAGCAAACAGAGTCTCCAAACTCATGACCCAAACTACAGCAAACAGAGTCTCCGAACTCATGACTCAAACTACAGCAAACAGAGTCTCCGAACTCATGACCCAAACTACAGCAAACAGAGTCTCCATGACCCAAACTACAGCAAAGTCTCCTGACTACAGCAGGATTATTTCTCCAGCAAAATGCAGTGAGCGGAGGATAGTTACACAATACAAATGATGAGCGTAAAATCAATCCCCATCACTTACAGCAGTGCGGTCTCCAGGCGCGATTGACGGGGGGAATTATCCAATCATCTCCACCCTGGCCGGGAATAGTGGTATCGCTGTATGCAGCTCACTTTTTGTCAGGGGCTGTGTGAGTCCGGGGCCGGGATAAGGAAGTCAGAGTTATTCACGTAACCACCAGGCTTGCTGATACCAGTCTCCTAGAATCTGGATTTAAAACATGCCAATATAAGAGCAGCTCCAAAGAGAGAGAGAAAAAATCTGCTAGTAATTAGGAGGAATCTGAGCATGTTCTGGGAACATTTGTGAAGCTGGTGTGTTTCATTCATAAAGTGTAAGGCAGGTGTGAAATTGTATTACTCTAACCAAATGTGGAGGTAGTCATGCGCACTAGGTTACTGCAGCCTGTGCCTGCAATCGTCGCTCTAGTCTAAATGTATATTTCTATTGGTTAAAAGGTTAAGAGTTGTGGGGACCTGGAACGCTCGACCTGAAATGGTGGTGGAAGCCGATTCCAGAAATAATTTGAAAAGGGAGTTGGACGGGTTCTTGAGGATGAGGAACTGACAGGGTTACGGACACAAAGCGGGGGGTGGGACTGAGCACGACGGCTCTTTCAAAGAGCCAGCACAGACACGACGGGCCGAATGGCCTCCTCCTGTGCTGTAAGTCTCTATGATTCAATGAACAGTTAACAATCTCCTGTTGCCCTAGGAAGTAAGTGCATGATTCACTCGATCTCCAATTTGGGCTAATCTCAGCTGAAAGGCTACCATTGGCTTCAGAAAGAGAAAAAGAAAGACTTGTATTAATATAGCGCCTTTCACCACCTCAGGACGTCCCAAAGCAGGCATGGATCACTTTTTTTTTATTAGTTCATGGGATGAGTGTGTCGCTGGCAAGGCCAGCATTTATTGCCCATCCCTAGTTGCCTTTGAGAAGGAGGTGGTGAGCCGCCTTCTTGAACCGCTGCGGTCCGTGTGGTGACGGTGCTCCCACAGTGCTGTTAGGGAGGGAGTTCCAGGATTGTGACCCAGTGACGATGAAGGAACGGCCAATATATTTCCAAGTCAGGATGGTGTGTGACTTGGAGGGGAACTTGGAGGTGGTGGTGTTCCCATGCGCCTGCTGCCCTTGTCCTTTTAGGTGGTAGAGGTCGCGGGTTCGGGAAGTGCTGTCGAAGAAGCCTTGGCGAGTTGCTGCAGTGCATCTTGTAGATGGTACACACTGCAGCCACGGTGCGCCGGTGGTGGAGGGAGTGAATGTTTAAGGTGGTGGATGGGGTGCCAATCAAGCGGGCTGCTTTGTCCTGGATGGTGTTGAGCTTCTTGAGTGTTGTTGGAGCTGCACTCATCCAAGCAAGTGGAGAGTATTCCATCACACTCCTGATTTGTGCCTTGTAGATGGTGGAAAGGCTTTGGGGAGTCAGGAGGTGAGACAAGTACTTCAAACACAGAAGAGTCACATGGGGCTTACTAAGATGCAGGTTGGCCAATGGCCACGCCTGCTAAAGGACGAAAAAAGGAACTTGCATTTATATAGCGCCTTGCACAACCTCAGCCTTTTACAGCCAATGAAGTACTTCTGAAGTGCAGTCACTGTTGTAATATAGGAAACGCGGCAGCTAATATGCGCACAGCAAGCTCCCACAAACAGCAATGAGAAAATGACCAGATAATCTGTTTTAGTGATACTTTTAGTGATTCAGTGGCCCAGATGAGGGAGGGGAAGAAATACCAGCTGGGGCTCCAGCTCTCGGCCTCTGTCCATTGACCCCAGCCAGTCACTGCGCCCTGTGGTTGTTGGGTGTGGAGAAGCTTGGGTGTAATGCCTATGTGGTTAAATAGCCCCCCCAGTGACACTCACTGCTCAGGCTCACAAATGAAGAGTGGGCAGGATATCGAAGGGTATCTGGCGATCAGGACGTTGTACCTCAGTACGAGCTAATATCTTCAGGAGGAGGAAAAGAATGTTGTATTCTGCATCTGCTTCTTCAAAGAGCTGGCACAGGCACGATGGGCCGAATGGCTTCCTTCTGTGCTCCAGCATGCTATGATATAACATGGATATTCTATTAAATTTCAGCATAGCCCTAATGTTATAGTGTGAGATGCCTATATCCTTGCTGGGGCTCCTCAGTCCTCCCTTCTTTATGCGTTTTCAGCTGGTCAGAGGCTGACAGGGGGCAGACATGTTGTTTTGAATGTCCCTTTTTTTGCTGACCTCATCAAGTTCCTTTGCCAGTGTCGCCATGAATCAAGTGGGCTGCCTCTCGGCCTCGACGCTGCCCTGTGATAGCACAGGGAGGAGCTTCATGATGTCAGTGAAGAGGAGTTTCCACACACAATGTCAGCTCCCAGTCTCCACCTAAGCAGCAGCGTGAAGGAATAACACAGGAGAGCACCGAAGGACTGGAGGCACAGTAGTAAGTACAGAACCATCTTATTCTGCACAATAATCCGTTGGATTGTGTGGCAATTTAATACAACACCCTTCTCTTTTAAGGTGCTAGCCCTTATACTGGATGTATCTTATTTGTCTAACAGCGATTGCTCCAGTTTTAAAGGGTGGGATTGCTATGGCTGTTTAAATGATTAATTGCACCATTTCAGACCCTTCTGTCCTTTAGATGCAAGCATCAGTGTGGAGTGAGGAATTATTTATTCATGATTCACTGTTTGATGTTCACACCACAAAGCAAATCTCTGCTTCCGATCGTTAACCTCCCCCTCCCTGTGAATATCCCTTATGCAGCATTTCACCATGCACAAATCTGTCCTGAAACCGCTGCAGGACAAACATTCTGCAGGGTTCTTAATGTCATGATCAAACAGAGTGAGGGTGGAGGGAGTGAGGGTGGAGGGTGGAGGGAGTGAGGGTGGAGGGAGTGAGGGTGGAGGGAGTGAGGGTGGAGGGTGGGAGAGTGAGGGTGGATTGTAGGGGGAGTGAGGGTGGAAGGTCAGGGAGTGAGGGTGGAGGGAGTGAGGGTGGAGGGTGTGAGAGTGGATTGTAGGGGGAGTGAGGGTGGAAGGTCAGGGAGTGAGGGTGGAGGCAGTGAGGGTAGAGGGGTGGGCCAGTGGGAGAGTGAGGGTGGAGTGTAGTGGGAGTGAGGGTGGAGGGTAGGTGGCGTGAGGGTGGAGGGATGGGGGAGTGAGGGTGGAGGGATGGGGAGTGAGGGTGGAGAGTAGGTGGAGTGTGGATGAGGGATGGGGAGTGAGGGTGGAGGGTAGGAGGAGTGAGGGTGGTGGGAGTGGGGGAGTGATGGTGGGGAGTGAGGGTGGAGGGAGTGAGGATGGAGGGATGGGGGAGTGAGGATGAAGGGGTTGGGGAGTGAGGATGGAGGGTTGGGGGAGTGAGGATGAAGGGATGGGGAGTGAGGGTGGAGGGTAGGGGGAGTGAGGGTAGTGATGGGGAATGAGGGTGGAGGGTAGGGGAGTGAGGATGGAGGGGTGGGGGAGTGAGGGTGGAGAGTGAGGATGGAGGGATGGGGTGTGAGGGTGGAGGGTAGGGGGAGTGAGTGTGGAGGGGTGGGGGAATGAGGGTGGAGGGATGGGGAGTGAGGGTAGGGGAGTGAGGGTGGAGGGTGGGGGAGTGAGGTGTGAGAGTGGAGGGTAGGGGGAGTGAGGGTGTGAGGATGAGCGTAGGGGAGTAAGGGTGGAGCTTAGGGGGAGTGAAGATGGAGGGGGTGAGGGTGGAGGGTAGGGGAGTGAGGGTGGAGGGTAGCGGAGCGAGTGTGGAGGATGGGGGAGTGAGGGTGTAGGATGGGGAGTGAGGGATGAGGATGGGGAGTGAGGGTGGAGGGATGAGGGTGGAGGATGAGGAGTGAGTGTGGAGGGAGGGAGTGAGGGTGGAGGATGGGGATTGAGGGATGAGGATGGGCGAGGGAGGGTGAAGGGGTGGGGGGAGTGAGGGTGGAGGATGGGGAGTGAGGGTGGAGGATGGGGAGTGAGGGATGAGGATGGGTGAGGGAGGGTGAAGGGGTGGGGGGAGTGAGGGTGGAGGGAGTGAGGGTGGAGGATGGGGAGTGAGTATGGAGGATGGGGAGTGAGGGATGAGGATGGGGAGTGAGGGTGGAGGATGGGGAGTGAGGGTGGAGGATGGGGAGTGAGGGTGGAGGATGGGGAGTGAGGGTGGAGGATGGGGAGTGAGGGATGAGGGTAGGGGTGTGAGGGATGAGGATGGGGAGTGAGGGTGGAGGATGGGGAGTGAGGGATGAGGATGGGGAGTGAGTGTGGAGGATGGGGAGTGAGGGATGAGGATGGGGAGTGAGGTATGAAGATGGGGAGTGAGGGTAGAGGATGGGGAGTGAGGGATGAGGATGGGGAGTGAGGGTGGAGGATGGGGAGTGAGGGTGGAGGATGGGGAGTGAGTGTGGAGGGTAGGGGAGTGAGGGATGAAGATGGGGAGTGAGGGATGAAGATGGGGAGTGAGGGTGGAGGATGGGGAATGAGGCATGGGGATGGGGAGTGAGGGTGGAGGATGGGGAGTGAGTGTGGAGGGTATGGGAGTGAGTGTGGAGGATGGGGAATGAGGGATGAGGATGGGGAGTGAGTGTGGAGGATGGGGAGTGATTGTGGAGGGTAGGGGAGTGAGGTGGAGGATGGGGAGTGAGTGTGGAGGGTAGGGGAGTGAGGTGGAGGATGGGGAGTGAGTGTGGAGGGTATGGGAGTGAGGGTGGAGGATGGGGAATGAGGGATGAGGATGGGGAGTGAGTGTGGAGGATGGGGAGTGATTGTGGAGGGTAGGGGAGTGAGGTGGAGGATGGGGAGTGAGTGTGGAGGATGGGGAGTGAGGGTGGAGGATGGGGAGTGAGTGTGGAGGGTATGGGAGTGAGGTGGAGGATGGGGAGTGAGTGTGGTGGATGGGGAGTGAGGGATGAGGATGGGGAGTGAGTGTGGAGGATGGGGGTGAGGGATGAGGATGGGGAGTGAGTGTGGAGGATGGGGAGTGAGTGTGGAGGGTATGGGAGTGAGTGTAGAAGATGGGGAGTGAAGGATGAGGATGGGGAGTGAGTGTGGAGGGATGAGGGTGGAGGATGGGGAATGAGGGATGGGGATGGGGAATGGACCTGGTGCTGCAGTGTGTTGGTGAGGATGGGGGAATGGACCTGGTGCTGCAGTGTGTTGGTGGGGATGGGGATGGGGGAATGGACCTGGTGCTGCAGTGTGTTGGTGGGGATGGGGATGGGGGAATGGACCTGGTGCTGCAGTGTGTTGGTGGGGATGGGGATGGGGGAATGGACCTGGTGCTGCAGTGTGTTGGTGGGGATGGGGATGGGGAATGGACCTGGTGCTGCAGTGTGTTGGTGAGGATGAGGATGGGGAATGGACCTGGTGCTGCAGTGTGTTGGTGGGGATGGGGATGGGGGAATGGTCCTGGTGCTGCAGTGTGTTGGTGAGGATGGGGATGGGGGAATGGACCTGGTGCTGCATGTGTGTTGGTGAGGATGGGGATGGGGAATGGACCTGGTGCTGCAGTGTGTTGGTGAGGATGGGGATGGGGGAATGGACCTGGTGCTGCAGTGTGTTGGTGAGGATGAGGATGGGGGAATGGACCTGGTGCTGCAGTGTGTTGGTGAGGATGGGGATGGGGAATGGACCTGGTGCTGCATGTGTGTTGGTGAGGATGGGGATGGGGGAATGGACCTGGTGCTGCAGTGTGTTGGTGAGGATGGGGATGGGGGAATGGACCTGGTGCTGCAGTGTGTTGGTGAGGATGGGGATGGGGAATGGACCTGGTGCTGCAGTGTGTTGGTGGGGATGGGGATGGGGGAATGGACCTGGTGCTGCATGTGTGTTGGTGAGGATGGGAATGGGGGAATGGTCCTGGTGCTGCAGTGTGTTGGTGAGGATGGGGATGGGGGAATGGACCTGGTGCTGCAGTGTGTTGGTGGGGATGGGGATGGGGGAATGGACCTGGTGCTGCAGTGTGTTGGTGGGGATGGGGATGGGGGAATGGACCTGGTGCTGCATGTGTGTTGGTGAGGATGGGGATGGGGAATGGACCTGGTGCTGCAGTGTGTTGGTGGGGATGGGGATGGGGGAATGGTCCTGGTGCTGCAGTGTGTTGGTGAGGATGGGGATGGGGGAATGGACCTGGTGCTGCATGTGTGTTGGTGAGGATGGGGATGGGGAATGGACCTGGTGCTGCAGTGTGTTGGTGAGGATGGGGATGGGGGAATGGACCTGGTGCTGCAGTGTGTTGGTGAGGATGGGGATGGGGGAATGGACCTGGTGCTGCAGTGTGTTGGTGGGGATGGGGATGGGGGAATGGTCCTGGTGCTGCAGTGTGTTGGTGAGGATGGGGATGGGGGAATGGACCTGGTGCTGCATGTGTGTTGGTGAGGATGGGGATGGGGGAATGGACCTGGTGCTGCAGTGTGTTGGTGAGGATGGGGATGGGGGAATGGTCCTGGTGCTGCAGTGTGTTGGTGAGGATGGGGATGGGGGAATGGACCTGGTGCTGCAGTGTGTTGGTGGGGATGGGGATGGGGGAATGGTCCTGGTGCTGCAGTGTGTTGGTGAGGATGGGGATGGGGGAATGGATCTGGTGCTGCAGTGTGTTGGTGAGGATGGGGATGGGGGAATGGACCTGGTGCTGCAGTGTGTTGGTGAGGATGGGGATGGGGGAATGGACCTGGTGCTGCAGTGTGTTGGTGAGGATGGGGATGGGGGAATGGACCTGGTGCTGCAGTGTGTTGGTGAGGATGGGGATGGGGGAATGGACCTGGTGCTGCAGTGTGTTGGTGAGGATGGGGATGGGGGAATGGACCTGGTGCTGCAGTGTGTTGGTGAGGATGGGGATGGGGGAATGGACCTGGTGCTGCAGTGTGTTGGTGAGGATGGGGATGGGGGAATGGACCTGGTGCTGCAGTGTGTTGGTGAGGATGGGGATGGGGGAATGGTCCTGGTGCTGCAGTGTGTTGGTGAGGATGGGGATGGGGGAATGGACCTGGTGCTGCAGTGTGTTGGTGAGGATGGGGATGGGGGAATGGACCTGGTGCTGCAGTGTGTTGGTGGGGATGGGGATGGGGGAATGGACCTGGTGCTGCAGTGTGTTGGTGAGGATGGGGATGGGGGAATGGACCTGGTGCTGCAGTGTGTTGGTGAGGATGGGGATGGGGGAATGGACCTGGTGCTGCAGTGTGTTGGTGAGGATGGGGATGGGGGAATGGACCTGGTGCTGCAGTGTGTTGGTGAGAATGGGGATGGGGGAATGGACCTGGTGCTGCAGTGTGTTGGTGAGGATGGGGATGGGGGAATGGACCTGGTGCTGCAGTGTGTTGGTGGGGATGGGGATGGGGGAATGGTCCTGGTGCTGCAGTGTGTTGGTGAGGATGGGGATGGGGGAATGGACCTGGTGCTGCATGTGTGTTGGTGAGGATGGGGATGGGGGAATGGACCTGGTGCTGCAGTGTGTTGGTGAGGATGGGGATGGGGGAATGGTCCTGGTGCTGCAGTGTGTTGGTGAGGATGGGGATGGGGGAATGGACCTGGTGCTGCAGTGTGTTGGTGGGGATGGGGATGGGGGAATGGTCCTGGTGCTGCAGTGTGTTGGTGAGGATGGGGATGGGGGAATGGACCTGGTGCTGCAGTGTGTTGGTGAGGATGGGGATGGGGGAATGGACCTGGTGCTGCAGTGTGTTGGTGAGGATGGGGATGGGGGAATGGACCTGGTGCTGCAGTGTGTTGGTGAGGATGGGGATGGGGGAATGGACCTGGTGCTGCAGTGTGTTGGTGAGGATGGGGATGGGGGAATGGACCTGGTGCTGCAGTGTGTTGGTGAGGATGGGGATGGGGGAATGGACCTGGTGCTGCAGTGTGTTGGTGAGGATGGGGATGGGGGAATGGACCTGGTGCTGCAGTGTGTTGGTGAGGATGGGGATGGGGGAATGGACCTGGTGCTGCAGTGTGTTGGTGAGGATGGGGATGGGGGAATGGTCCTGGTGCTGCAGTGTGTTGGTGAGGATGGGGATGGGGGAATGGACCTGGTGCTGCAGTGTGTTGGTGAGGATGGGGATGGGGGAATGGTCCTGGTGCTGCAGTGTGTTGGTGAGGATGGGGATGGGGGAATGGACCTGGTGCTGCAGTGTGTTGGTGAGGATGGTAATGGGGGAATGGACCTGGTGCTGCAGTGTGTTGGTGGGGATGGGGATGGGGGAATGGTCCTGGTGCTGCAGTGTGTTGGTGAGGATGGGGATGGGGGAATGGACCTGGTGCTGCAGTGTGTTGGTGGGGATGGGGATGGGGGAATGGTCCTGGTGCTGCAGTGTGTTGGTGAGGATGGGGATGGGGGAATGGACCTGGTGCTGCAGTGTGTTGGTGAGGATGGGGATGGGGGAATGGACCTGGTGCTGCAGTGTGTTGGTGAGGATGGGGGAATGGACCTGGTGCTGCAGTGTGTTGGTGAGGATGGGGATGGGGGAATGGACCTGGTGCTGCAGTGTGTTGGTGAGGATGGGGATGGGGGAATGGACCTGGTGCTGCAGTGTGTTGGTGGGGATGGGGATGGGGGAATGGACCTGGTGCTGCAGTGTGTTGGTGAGGATGGGGATGGGGGAATGGACCTGGTGCTGCAGTGTGTTGGTGGGGATGGGGATGGGGGAATGGACCTGGTGCTGCAGTGTGTTGGTGAGGATGGGGATGGGGGAATGGACCTGGTGCTGCAGTGTGTTGGTGAGACGAGCCTGGGAGGGGCTTGTCTCCTGCCCTGTCACTCACTGATCGGTCTGCAACAGAAGGGGCGGGAGATGAATTACAAAAGAGAAATGCGGCGAAGCAGCAGCTGGCTCTGATCTTTTCCTTTGCAATCCTAACGAGCGTTTATGTCTTAGCAAATACTGAAAATAAAGAGGACCTGTCAACCCCCCCGTTCCACTCCTCAATGTTCTCTCCTGAAGGCGCGAGCCGGGTTGTGGTTGCGCAGATTCCAGCTTCCTTTCGCGATCTCGCCTAAACGGCCATTCTTTATGCCTGAGTTTAGAAAGCGAGCGTAGCGGGCTGTTCAACTATGGAAGGCGGCATTGCAACCCGGCCGACATGCACTCGCCGCCCGCCGGGAGTCACTGAATACTCAGTCGCGGGAGCCCCAGGGCGAGGGAGCAAACTGCTATCACAGCCACGGTCATGGTCATTTATCTCCAGCACAATGTGAAATAAGTGAAAGACTTGTATTTCTATACTGCCTTTCTCCACACTCCAAAGCCTTTACTGTTAGTCATGTAGGAAACACGACAGACAATTTGTACATAGCAAGATCCCACAAACAACAATGTGTTTTTTTCAGTGATGTTGATTGAGGGATAAATATTGGCCAGGGCAACAGGGAGAACTCCTCCTGCTCTTCATCGAAATAGTGCTGTGGGTTCTTTTACATCCACCCGAGAGAGCAGACGGGGCTTTGATTTAATGTCTCATCTGAAAGACGGCACCTCGGTCAGTGTAGCACTCCCTCAGCACCGCACTGGAGTGGCAGCCTGGATTATGTGCTCAAGTCCCTGGAGTGGAACTTGAACCCACAACCCATCTGACGCCCGGTTGAGAGTGCTGCCCACTGAGCCATGGCCGACACTTGACCATCGGCTCTTTCTTGCAGGAGTATAAGAGCGTCACGGGACAAGCCTCCCCAGACCTGAGCGGGCAACTCATAGATGTATCAAAAATAGTGAACAGCGTTCAATCCATCACGCTGTTAAACCGAGGCCCTGTCTGCCCTCTCAGGTGGACGTAAAAGATCCCACGGCCCTATTGGAAGGAGAGCAGCGGAGTTCTCCTCGGTGTCCTGGCCAATATTTATCACTCAATCAACATCACCAAAATAAGATTATCTGGACATCATCTCATTGCTGGTTGTGGGAGCTTGCTGTGCGCAAATTGGCTGCCGCGTTTCCCACATTACAGCAATGACCATTACTTCAAGAAGTACTTCATTGGCTGTAAAGCGCTTTGGAACATCCTGAGGGTGTGAAAGGCGCTATAGAAATGCAAGTTTTTCTTATAGTACAACTGAGATCAACTAGCTCAGCACGGATTGGAGAACAGAACCTGAGACCTTACTGGTCCATAGGACTTGGTGTCTTTACCTGATAGACCACCAGGGAGAACAAAATGTGTAATATCAAAACCTGACTGTTTCCTTTGGAGTCTCCAGTTCTTGTTAATATACTTCTTCAGAAGCACGGGCCGGCTTGTTCAAAATATGGTAAATATCCTAAAACATTCCCCTTTTTGCTTTTCAGACTCTCCTTGGAGATCACTGCCCTGCTGCACCCGTGCGACCCCACCGCTTCTGAGTGATTGCAATCGCATAGCGATCAACAACAAGAAGCACCATGGAGAACAACCTGGAGAACAATATGGAACCTAGGTCGGAGCAAGATGAGATGCAGCAATGTGCTGACCAGATCACGGATGAGGTGAGTGATAAATCCACAAAGGAGGGAATGCTTCATAGCAATAAAAGAGCAGCGCTGGACAAGTCTCCCAGACTACGGGGACCTCATAGATGTTCATAATATTAAAATCTTCTTCTTTTGTACAGTAGCAGCAAAGCAAATCAAATGTCAATATCTCAACAGAAAATGCTGGAAATACTCAGCAGGTCAGGCAGCATCTGTGGAGAGAGAAACAGAGTTAACGTTTCAGGTCTGGGACCCTTCATCGAACTGTTTCTCTCTCCACGGATGCTGCCTGGCCTGCTGAGTATTTCCAGCATTTTCTGTTGTTATTTCAGATTCCTAGCATCCACAGTATTTTGCTATTATATTATGTCAATATCTCAGTTGGATATCCAGGCCAAAGCTTCCGGTGTAACAGCGTGGATATCTTGTCGGCTGCCTGTGAATTTCCTCTGAGGGCAGTGCTCAATGATGTGCTCCAGGGTCTGATCAGGAGCTCCACAGTCACATGATGGGGACGCTTTAATCTTCCATCTATGGAGAAGGTGGCAACATCTACCATGGCCGGTTCTGAGGGGGTTGATTCTGCCCTCTTCGCTAATCCCTCCCCCACTCTGTCCCCTTCGTGTCTCACTCTATTTTATCCATGGACTATAATTGCCATTGCTCCTCTGTTGAGCCTGTCGGCTCATAGTGTCCACAAGACTATTATCACTTTGGAGAACCTTGGGCATATTGCAGTGTGGGGTATCACTTGGCTTCAGGAGCGTGCCAGAAAAAGTGCTAAATATCCTGTAAACATGCTGATTTTTAAAATATTTAATTATTTTTTCCCGTTGTGTACACTCTGCCCATGAAATATAAATGACTTAATGAAGTCTAACGATGAAATACAGTTTTCTTTATTTTTCTATTGAATTCCTTGTCTTGCGTTCAAAGCCTTAGAAGTTGCTGAATTTGTTTTGCTTGAAGGCAAGGAAATGAAGGTCTGATCTGATGATGCCGTTGGTGACCTTCTACATCACCATTGCTTGCCCGTGCGAACCCACTGTTACACTGCAGTGACCCCCACCACATGCCCCCTGAACTCTCCACTCCTCTGACTCTGGCCTTTTCTGACCCTACCCATTGCCCCACCATGAGCAGCTGTGCCTTCAGCTGCCTCGGTCCTACGCTCTGGAATTCCCTCCCTAAATCCCTCCACCTCTGCACTTCTCTCTCCTCCTTTAAGACCCTCCTTAAAACCCACCTTTTTGCCCTCCGAATATCTTTTTCTTTGGCTTTGTTACATTTCTGTGAAGCACTTTGGGTTAAAGGCGCCACATAAATGCCGATTGTTGTTCAGGCACCCCGTCAGGTGCTCGCTGACCTACATTGGCTCCCAGTCCACCAATGCCGTGATTTTAAAATTCACAGCCTCATGATCAAATCCCTCCATGGCCTCGTCCCTCCCTACCTCCTCCACATCAATGGGGCTGTGGTGGAAAGGGTGGACAGCTTTAAGTTCCTTGGAGTCCACATCACGGAAGACCTCTCCTGGTCCCTCAATACCTCCTCTCTGGTGAAGAAGGCCCAGCAGCGCCTATATTTCCTAAGGAGGCTGAAGGGATGTAACCTGTCACCCCTGATCCTCTCTAACTTTTACCGCTGCACTATAGAGAGCATCCTGACAAACTGTATCACAGTATGGTATGGCAGCTGTAGCTACTATGACCGGAAAGCCCTGCAGCGGGTAGTCAAAACTGCCCAACGCATTACCGGCACCCGGCTACCGACCATCGAGCACATATACCAGAAACGCTGTCTACGGAGGTCACGGTCCATCATCAAAGACCCTACCCACCCCAGCCACAGTCTGTTCGCCCTCCTGCCATCTGGGAGACGCTACAGATGCATTCGCACCCGTACGACCAGATTTAGGAACAGCTTCTTTCCCAGGGCTGTCATCCTACTGAACTCCACAAATAAACTCTAAAGCCTGCACATCTGCCAATGCACTTTATTATGGTTATGTTTATGTTAATATACTACAAGCCAAATGTATGTTGAATGTTTAAATGTCTTAATCCAAATGTACACTCTCGGGAGCCGCAAGCCTACATTTCGTTGTACTGCACTTGTGCACTAACAATGACAATAAAAGTTGATTTGATTTGATTTGAGTTGTACAACCCACCGAGATTTCTGTGCTCCTCCAGTTCTGGCCTCTTGCGCACGTCCCACTTCCTTCACCGCACTATTGGCGGCTGTCCCTTCAGCTGTCTGTAAGCCCTAAGCTCCGGAATTCCCTCCTTAAACCTCTGCCTTTCTACCTCTCTCTTTCCTCCTTTAAGACGCGACTTAAAACTTACCTCTTTGACCAAGCGTTTGGTCACCTGTCCTAAATTGTCTCCTTTGACTTGTCAATTTATTTGGCTAGTAACACTGCTGTGAAGCACTTTGGGATGTTTTACTATGTTAAAGGCGCTATATAAATGCAAGTTGTTGTGTCCTTCCACCTTTCTTCCAGTCTTTATCTCCTAGCCTCTCACTCACTGCATCTCTCCCTCTCTAGTACTTTTCTCTCATCCTTTTCACTCTCACGCCTTCTCATTCTTTATCTCTCAGTGTTGAATCATTTTGTGATGTTCATTTGAAGGTTGGAAGATGTAACTAATTGGTTTTCTGGAATCAGTGTTCTGCAATGCAGTGGAACATGAGGAGTGTTCCTGCCCGAGTTTGCTCGGGACAGCGCAGTGCCCATATACCTCCCATTATTTCGCAGTTCCATTATTTGTTCTCTATTAGTGTCCGGTCCCGGCAACATCTCGATTTTAAAATTCTCATCCTCGTTTTCAAATCCCTCCATGGCTTCCCCCCTCCCTATCTCTGTGACCTCCTCCAGCCCCGCAACCCTCCGAGATCTCTGTGCTCATCCAATTCTGGCCTCTTGCACATCACCGACTTCCTTCATCCCATCACTGGCGGCCGTGCCTTCAGCTGCCTAGGCCCATAGCTCTGGAATTCCCTCCCTAAATCTCTCCGCCTCTCTACCTCTCTCTCCTCCTTTAAGACGCTTTTTGACCAAGCTTTTGGTCACCTGTCGTAATGTCTCTAAGTGGCTCAGGGTCAAATTCTGTCTGATAAGGCTCCTGTGAAGCACCTTGGCACGTATTACTATGTTGTTGTAGAGCAGCTTGCATGTGATCCTCAGGAGCTGAACGGCCCACAATGTTTCACCATTTCATTGAAAAATTAAATGTTACCAATTGCCTGATAATTATCCAGCTGCAGCACCTCCATTGCATCTGCTTTGTCAAAGAGACCAGTAGCACGCTGACATGTTGTGCTTTGCGGTGCTAGTGCCAGTGCCACTTTGCTGTGTCCTCCTTTAATGGGCTCCGGGGAAGGATTAAGTGCGTGAGCAGGCATGGATCAACAAAGAGCCGCACTTCAACCACGGAAGAGTCACATGGGGCTTTGTAAGATGCAGGTTGGCCAACTCTGCTAAAGGAAGAGAATAGAACTTGCATTTATATAGCGCTTTTCACAACCTCAAGGCGTCTCAAAGAGCTTTATAGCCAATGAAGTACTTTTGAAGTGGCATCACTGTTCGCAACCTTGGTGTCATATTTGCCCTGGAATTGAGCTTCCGACCACATATCCGCAGCATAACTAAGACCACCTATTTCCACCTCCATAACATCGCCCGTCTCTACCCTTGCCTCAGCTCATCCGCTGCTGAAACCCTCACCCATGCCTTTGTTACCTCTAGACTTGACTATACAGCACTCTAGGATCCAACCATTTGAATTAAGCAACGTATACAACACAGCAACTTGACTCAGTCCGGCAACACCTTGATTATAAAATTCTCCTCCTTGGTTTCAAATCCCTCCATGGCCTCGCCCCTCCCTATCTCTGTAATCTCCTCCAGCCCCACAACCCCCCGAGATATCTGCGCTCCTCTAATTCTGCCTTCTTGAACATCCCTGAATATATTTGCTCCACCATTGGTGGCCGTGCCTTCTGTTGCCTGGGCCCTAAGCTCTGGAATTCCCTCCTTAAACCTCTCCACCTCGCTACCTCTCTTTCCTCCTTTAAGACGCTCCTTAAAACCTACCTCTTCGACCAAGCTTTTGGTCACCTGCCCTAATTTCTCCTTATGTGGCTCGGTGTCAAATTTTTTGTCTTATAATACTCCTGTGCAGCGCCTTGGGACGTTTTACTATGTTAAAGGCGCTATATAAATACAACTTGTTGTTGTAATGTAGCAGCCAATTTGCACACAGCAAGATTCAACAAACAGCAAGGAGATAATGACCAGAAAATATCTTTGCGATGTTGGTTAAGGGATAAATATTGGAGTGCCAGCCTAGATTTTATGCTCAAGTCTCTGGAGTGAGACTTGAACCCACAACCTTCTGACTCAGAGGCAAGCGTGCTGCCCACTGAGTCACGGCCAGTAGCATTCGATCGAGACCTTTCTCTGCTGCTGTAGAGGCTGACAGAGCTTCGCTTGCTCTCCAGCAAGAGAGAACACTAGAACATCCCTCGGCTACAAGATGGAGACGCAGATGCAGAACGAGAGATGAGAAAAATAATAAAAGAGGAACCACTTGGCCATGCCCTGCAGCTATTATGCAGATGCTGCTTGCTGCTTTTAACGATAGAATCTTACAGCACAAGAGGAGGCCATTTGGCCCACCATGCCAGTGCTGGCTCTTTAAAAGAGCCGTCCAATTAGTTCCTCTCCCCTGCTTTGCCCCATAGCCCAGCAATATTTCCCCCAAGTATTTATCCAATTCCCTTTTGAAAGCTACTCTTGAATCTGCTTCCACCACACTCTGTTCTTGGGGTACGTGTCTTGTGGTACGTGTCTTGTGGTACGTGCCTTGTGACTGGAAATCTCACAGCAGGATCTGTCTGGCGTTGACAACTCTTTTGTAGCTTAGGGCCTTGAAATATCACTCAGCCAATCACTGGCAGTGTTGCTGAGCAAGCGAGCCAATCATAGAACCCAGCGGCTGACGCAGTTACTGAATATTAACCAGCTTCATATAAAAGATTAATAACGGTCCATTAGTAACAGTCTAGCAGCCTTTCAGCAGCGGAGTGCTGCGAATATCAATGAACTGCTTTGAAGGACTGTAAAGAGAGCAGCATCCTGTTAATGACCAGTCAACAAACCTTCTGCATGCATATAGACAATTGGCAGTCGCTGCCTAATTCTGAGCAAGAAGCTTCTCATCTGACTGGAAGCCTTTAATCTCTATGGGCTTTTTACTAGACAAATGCCATTTGGAGATTTGATCTTTGACTATGTTACAAAGACGATGATTGCAGTAATAAAAGCTCAACTTGCGTTAGGCCGAGCCTCCCATGCCACAAAAGCCCAGCAAAGTGACCAAAGGCAAGGTCAAAGGTGTCAATTTAAGGAGACTTTTGTAAAGAAAGAATTTGCATTTATATAGCGCCTTCCAGAACCTCGGGACATCCCAAATCGCTTCGCAGTCAAGTACCTTTTAAAAATAAAGTGTAGTCACTGTTGTAATGTAGCAGCCATATTGCGCACAGCAAGCTCCCACAAACAGCAATGTGATAATGACCAGATAATCTGTTTTAGTGATGTTGGTTGAGGGATAAATATTGTCCAGGACACCAGGGGTGGGTGAGGGGAGGAACGCTCCTGCTCTTCATCGAAATAGTGCCATGGGATCTTTTATGTCCAGCTGAGAGGGCAGACGGGGCCTCGGTTTAACATCTCATCCAAAAGACAGTGCAGCACTCCCTCAGTACCGCACTGAGATAGATAGATCTTTGGACTCTAGGGATATGGAGTTCGGGCGGGAACGTGGAGTTGAGGTCGATTATCAGCCGTGATCTCATTGAATGGCGCAGCAGGCTCGAGGGGCTGTATGGCCCACTGCTGTTCCTATTTCTTAGGTTCTTATGGGGCGTCAGCCTGGATCTTGTGCTCAAGTCTCTGGAGTGGGGCTTGAACCCATAACCCTCTGACCTAGAAGTGAGAGTGCTTCCCACTCAGCCACAGCTCAACCTTATAGTTGTGGAGATAGGTAGCAAAGTGGAGTGGTGTGAGGGGGAAAACTGCGGAATCCTCTGCCATCAATATTGGAGCGAAGGAAGAAGGCACAGACAGTCGATAAGAGTCAGAAGACCAAGGGCGGAGGCTGGGCACATACGGCTGAAGAGCTGCAGAGGTAGGGTGGAGGGAGACCATGGAGTGATTCAAAGATGGGGGTGAGTGCACTGGAGGACTTCGACCTGAGCCCAAGACACAGTGATGTAGATCCAGTCCCACAGCACAGAGACATGCACAGAACAGTGATGACCTAGAGAGGTCATTATTGGACAAGTCCCAGGGCTGATGTTTGAGTTGCAAGCCATGTTAAGGGCAATTCCAACAACATCAACAAAACCGTACATTTATATAGCGCCTTTAACGTAGTAAAACGTCCCAAGGCGTTTCACAGGAGCATTAGCAAACAAAAGTTGACACTGAGCCACATAAGGAGATATTAGGACAGGTGAGCAAACGCTTGGTCAAAGAGGTAGATTTTAAGGGATGTCTTAAAGGAGGAGAGAGAGGCAGAGAGGTTTAGGGAGGGAACGCTCCCATTTCAAACTAGCATTTCATTGAATTGAAATCCAAGCCTTGGAGATTAAAGGCCAGTGCCTCGCCCATTGGACCATCCAGTCCCCCATGATTGTTATTTATGGTACATACTTCCCTGCATTGTCCCCTTGCCAGGTCAGGCACTACCCGTGCCCAACTGGGAACTGGCAACCTGCTCCAAGACCTCCACTGATGTTGTTCTTTGGCTTGTGATCAGGAGCTACACGAGAACATCTGGCAATGGCACAACCTCAGATTCTTTCTTTCCTAGCCTCCCACCCCCTCTCCTGCCCACAAAGAGGCTCCCGACCTCCACTAGACAATGTGGTACAGTGCTGTTAAGTTGAGGAACTCAAGAAAAGGAGGGATAAAACTTGCCCCCCTCCGCTGTAAATTGGCGTTCCAGTGTTTGATCTCACTGTGCCGTATCACTAGATCTAAAAGCAGAGACTGACTCCCTGGGACTCACAGTTTCAATCCTGGGTCACTGTGGAAAAATGTTGCCTAATAAATTGAAAACAAATATCAAAGAACTTTTCCCTCACTTTTCCCCCTTCTTCTCCTGGGAGCACAGGCACTAACAGCCTTCTGGAATTCTAGCCCAAATGACCAATCATATGTGAGATAACAAAATGTGCATTGGCACACTATTCAACTGTGGGAGGTGTTTTATCCATTCCCTAGCGCAAGGGCCTTGTGACCAACTGCTGCTGACCTCCTCCCCAAGTTGCTGCCCTTGCTGAAATCCAAGCTGCTCCCTTCAAAGTCAGTCCCCCCTCCTGGCCGTGCATGTATCTCACCAAGCCATTGGGAACGGCCGTGCATGTATCTCACTGAGCCATTGGGAACCCTAGCTCAGAGTGCCTTTATGATGGATGAGCAGCAGGTATTGTGATCCAGAATCTGAACCCAGTGTGAGCTTGCCACCCGTCTGAGTGAGCACCAGGATCTGATAGCTCGCACAACACTAATCTGTCTCACACTGGAGGCAGTCCGAACTTCAGTGACTGGTTTCGGCAAGTCAGCCAACAAAACAAGAGAGAGAAAGGAAGACAGACAGACTGACTTGCATTTCTATAGCACGTTTCATGACGTCAGGACATCCCAAAATGCTTTACAGCCAATGAAGTACCTTTCAAGCATAGTCACTGTTGTAGGAAACACGGCAATCAATTGCGCACAGCAAGATCCCACAAACAGCACTGTGATAATGACCAAATAATCTGTTTTAGTGATGTTAATTGAGGGATAAATATTGGCCAGGACACTGGGGAGAACACCCCTGCTCTTCTTCGAAATAGTGCCGTGGGATCTTTTACGTTCACCTGAGAGGTTTAACATCTCATCCGAAAGACGGCACCTCTGACAGCGCAGCGCTCCCTCAGCACTGCACTGGGAGTGCCAGCCTGGATTATGTACTCAAGTCCCTGGATAAGAATGGAGAAAGAGTGACACAGCTTGGTTTGCTAATGTGCACTTTCCCAGACATAACCCATTGTTATCATTGCCATGTCGCAGCCTTCAAGGGAGACTGGGAGGCCCTTTGAAATAAATTTCAGACCAATCGATTTGAAAATTCATTTATTTTTAAATTAACCTGTAAAAATAGCATTAGCACAATTAAATAAATTGCTTTACTTTAGTAGGAAGTGTGTATAATCAGAGCTAATGTAGTGAGAACTCTTTCTGTAAAGACTCCACTGGGATGAGGAGTCTTGATTCAACAGCCCAAAAGTAACATTATTCTGACACAACACTATTGCATTAAATGTATAGCTTGATGCGATGTGCCTGTATAATGTAGTGAGACTGCACAAACTCAATTTCCATAGGAGTCTTATGACAATTTAACCTTGATAGTGGCAGACTGTAGTACTACCAGCAATAGCACAGAAACAGGCCATTCGGCCCAACAGGCTCACGTGCCACACCAGCCTCTTCCCAACCTTCTTCACCTCACCCCATCAGCATATCCTTCTATTCCTTTCTCCCACATGAGTTTATCCAGCTTCCCCTTAAATGCATCTATGTTATTCGCCTCAACCACTCCCTGTGGTAGCGAGTGCCACTCTCTGGGTAAAGACATTTCTCCTGAATTCCCTATTGGATTTATTAGTGACTATCTTATATTTATGGCCCCTAGTTTTGGACACCCCCACAAGTGGAAACATTTTCTCTATGTCTACCCTATCAAACCCCTTCATAATGTTGTAGCCCTCTATTAGGTCTCCCCTCAGCCCTCTCTTTTCTAGCGAAGAGAGGCCCAGCCTGTTCAGGTGAACTTGATAGCACCCTGTATCCAAATTTTCCTGGGTTCCAGTGGAAGCAGAGAGAAGCACAGGCCTCCACCCTCTCAGGTCTGCAGCAGGCTCAGTGAGGGCCCACTGCAAAATTAGAACTAGGAGAGCGACCTGGAGAGGTTGCAGGTTTCCACTTGAACCCCAATCTTCCAGTGCCCATGTGGCCATGGAGTTCGATTCTCTGTGGGCAGTGTCATTACAGCACTGGTTAAAAACGATTCACTTCCTGGCTGCGCTAATGTAAAACGATTAATGCAAAAGTGTTATTTTTTTATTCATTCCTGGGATGTGGGCGTCGCTGGCAAGGGCAGCATTTATTGCCCATCCCTAATTGCCCTTGAGAAGGTGGTGGTGAGCCGCCGCCTTGAACCGCTGCAGTCTGTGTGGTGAAGGTACTCCCCAGTGCTGTTAGGTAGGGAGTTCCAGGATTTTGACCCAGCGACGATGAAGGAACGGCGATATATTTCCAAGTCAGGGTGGTTTGTGACTTGGCGGGGAACTTGCAGGTGTTTCCATGCACCTGCTGCCCTTGTCCTTCTAGGTGGTAGAGGTCATGGGTTTGGGAGGTGCTGTCAAAGAAGCAAACTAAAAATGATTAAACCCCAAGATAAAAACGACATGATGAAAGTCTTCTTTCTGTAATGGCTTCTACTGTCAATCTGGTCTGGATAGGAATCCAGGACCCCAAGGTAAAAGACTGTATCTAACCACTCTACTATCCAGGCCCCAGGAGCACTTAAAAACATTATTGAAGCATCAAATCAAGTCTCCATCTCATTCTCTTGAAGTGTAATGCTCCACATACTTGAGTTGTTTGTCAAGCTGGATTAGTAAAGAATCAGAGAGACCCACCCAATCATAATAGGTCAGTTGAGGCTGGTATTTGCCTTCAGTTCCCCACATACGAGACCAGGACTGAGCTCATAGACTTGCCAAGCTACTGCTAGGTAACAAAATCCAGAAACATATTCCCTAAAACTTCAGCCCCCTTGTGAACACATTGGCCTCGATATTAACCCTGCCCCCCACAACGGACGGGGGAGGAGTAAAAAAGGAAAAAACAGGGAACGCAACCCCCAACCCACCACGTACACGCGGTTGCCGTTTTTACGACGGCGGGTTTTGAGCTGTCCAAACGTCCCACCGTGAAGAGGTGGGACACTTCATTAACATATTTAAATCGTACTCTCAACGGCCCAGAACTTGGTGTCGGGGGCTTGCCGCGCGTGCAAGCCCCCGATCTGCACTCACCCTGCGCGCTGACATCTGAAGCCTGGGCCTGCTCGCATTTCCTGTGACAGGCCCGGTTCAGATGTCAGCGCGCAGTGCTTACCTGATCCAGCGGCGTAGTTAGTGCGATGTGCCGGCTGGGATCAGGTGAGCACTGTACAACCAATCAGGGGAGGGGAAGGTTCATTCATGAGTTTGAGAGTAAGAACTGTCAAACTCATGAAAACTACAGGGGCCCAAAACACTATTTAAACTTTAAATAAAAATTTAAAAAAACATCCCAATCATTAAATTAAGTATAAATAAGTTTTAAAAAAATAATTTAAACAATTTTTTTTTTTGAAAAAATAAATTTTTAATAAAAAGGGTCTAAAACTAAACTTACCTTATTGTAGATTCTTTAAAATAATAAACCTGTGGAAATTTTTTTTCTAAATTACACTAAAACACCACTTACCTGTAAAAATAAATACTTACGTGTGCTTTTTACAAGCGTAAAGACCGGAGGCCTTTAGACATGCGCAAATCCCCCAAAACAGAGGAAATCCAAGACGCACGCGCTGCCCCCTACAGCGCACGCGCTAGCCTCTTCACCTCTTGGGTTAGAGGAGAGGAAATGCCGGTTTTCAGCGCATGCGCTGTGCATGCTGAAAACCGGCATTTCCTCCGGCCAGACGTGTGAGTACCCCTTCCGTACTCACGCGTTTGGGGAGGAATTACTGCCCCGTTGTGTTACCAGACTGGGTTTGATTCCTGGTCTTTGCTGTGTTAGCTGGTCTCAGCCACAGCAGTGGTTGGAGCGCTGCACTTAGCCTCATCGCCCTGTAATAGGGAGAGAGAAAAGTATCAACCAAGGTTCCTGTTTCTGATCACTATCCAGTTCACCTATCACCCATAAGCCCAGCGACCTACACTGGCTCCCGGTCCAGCAACGCCTCAGATTTAAAATTCTCATCCTTGTGTTCAGACCCGTCAATGGCCTCGCCCCTCCCTATCTCTGTAACCTCCTCCAGCCCTACAATCCTCCGGGATCTCTGCACTCCTCCAGTTCTGGCCTCTTGTGCATCTCCGATTTCCTTTGCCCAATCACCGGTGGCCGAGCCTTCAGCTGCCTCGGCTCTAAGCTCTGGAATCCCCTCTCTGAACCTCACCCCCTTTCCTCTTTAAGATGCTCCTTAAAACTTACCTCTTTGACCAAGCTTTTGGTCATTTGTCCTAATATCTCCTTATGTGGCTCGGTGTCAAATTTTGTTTGATAACGTTCCTGTGAATCGCTTTGGGACGTTTTGCTATATTAAAGGTTCGATATAAATGCAAGTTGTTGTTGTAACAACTCCTGATGGAAGATGTGGCTTGGGTTTTTTTAGGAGACATTGGGAAAATTGAAGGTGGGGAGAATGGCCAGAACTAAAAGTGGAACAACAACCCACTTGCAATCAGGTGGAGGTAAAGTTCCTCAGAGCTTCTCTCACTCAGTCGCTGTAACTTTGCAGGAAGTACACGCAGTACCAAAGTTTCCACCGCACTTACGATGAAGTTACAACGGTGTAGAGGGAGAAACTCGAGGGAATTCACCCTCCATGAGTCAGTTCTACACCAGCAGGTATTCCACTGCCCCGCGCCCATCACATGGAGAGTCTATCAGTTTCTGACTGAAATCAATCGGAAAGTCGGATGTGGGTTCACATTGCTTCGGGGTGGTGCTGAATCCCAAGGGGGAGGTCTTCTGTCCTAAAATCTGATGGGAAAACATAAGTCATCACTGCGGGTATAAGGCTGGCTCCAGGAGCAGTGGATATCCAGCAAATGGTTTAGGGGACACTCCTGCAGGAATGCGTTGAAACAGCACCTAGGGCAATAGATGAGGCTCTGAGTCTGAAGTTCCTCATTGATTTAAGAGGTTCAGATTTTTAAAAAACACGTGAAGGAACCAAATAGGGATGATACTTCCTCCCAGGCAGCAGCCAACTCGAAGCAAGTATGGGTCAGAGAGAGTGGGTCCAGTACCATGAACACAATTCACTAAGACAGGGCTACAGCACTGTGGACCCAATACTCTGAGATAGGGCTACAGCACTGTGGACCCAATACTCTGAGATAGGGCTACAGCACTGTGGACCCAATACTCTGAGATAGGGCTACTGCACTGTGAACCCAATACTCTGAGCTAAGACTACCGTGGACCCGATTCTCTGAGATAGGGCTGCAACACTGTGGACCCAATAATTTGAGATAGGGCTACAGCACTGTGGACCCAATTCTCTGAGATAGGGTTACAACACTGTGGACCCAATACTCTGAGATAGGGCTACAGCACTGTGGACCCAATACTCTGAGATAGGGCTACAGCACTGTGGACCCAATACTCTGAGATAGGGCTACAGCACTGTGGACCCAATACTCTGAGATAGGGTTACAACACTGCAGACCCAATACTCTGAGATACGGCTACAGCACTGTGGACCCAATACTCTGAGATAGGGCTACAGCACTGTGGACCCAATACTCTGAGATAGGGCTACTGCACTGTGAACCCAATACTCTGAGCTAAGACTACCGTGGACCCGATTCTCTGAGATAGGGCTGCAACACTGTGGACCCAATAATTTGAGATAGGGCTACAGCACTGTGGACCCAATACTCTGAGATAGGGTTACAACACTGCAGACCCAATACTCTGAGATACGGCTACAGCACTGTGGACCCAATACTCTGAGATAGGGCTACAGCACTGTGGACCCAATACTCTGAGATAGGGCTACAGCACTGTGGACCCAATACTCTGAGATAGGGCTACTGCACTGTGAACCCAATACTCTGAGATACGGCTACAGCACTGTGGACCCAATACTCTGAGATAGGGCTACTGCACTGTGGACCCAATACTCTGAGATAGGGCTACTGCACTGTGAACCCAATACTCTGAGATAGGGCTACAGCACTGTGGACCCAATACTCTGAGATAGGGCTACTGCACTGTGAACCCAATACTCTGAGCTAAGACTACCGTGGACCCGATTCTCTGAGATAGGGCTGCAACACTGTGGACCCAATAATTTGAGATAGGGCTACAGCACTGTGGACCCAATACTCTGAGATAGGGCTACAGCACTGTGGACCCTATCGGGGGGGGGGGGGGGGGAGGAGTGTGAAATATTAGGTGAAATAAACATAGTGAGAGAGGAAGTATTAAGGGCTTTAGCAGCTTTAAAAGTGGATAAATCCCCAGGCCTGGATGAAATGTATCCCATGCTGTTAAGCGAAGCAAAAGAGGAAATAGCAGAGGCCCTGACCATCATTTTTCAATCCTCTCTGGCTTCACATGTGGTGCCGGAGGACTGGAGGACTGCTAATGTGGTACCCTTGTTTAAAAAGGGAGAAAAGGATAGACTGAGTAATTACAGGCCAATCAGCCTAACCTCGGTGGTGGGAAAATTATTGTAAAGAATTCTGAAGGACAGGATAAATCTTAATTTAGAAAGACATGGATTAATCAGGGATAGTCAACACGGATTTGTTAAGGAAAGGTTGTGTCTGACAAACTTGATAGAATTTTTTGAGGAGGTAACAAGGAGGGTAGATGAGGGTAGTGCATTTGATGTAGTCTATATGGACTTCAGCAAGGCTTTTGATAAGGTTCCACATGGCAGACTGGTCACGAAGTTAAAAGCCCATGGGATCCAGGGCAAAGTGTCAAGTTGGATTCAAAACTGGCTCGGAGACAGGAAGCAGAGGGTAATGGTTGATGGGTGTTTTTGTGACTGAAAGGCTGTTTCCAGTGGGGTTCTGCAGGGCTCAGTTATAGGTCCCTTGCTTTTTGTGGTATATATCAACGATCTTGACTTGAATATAGGGGGTATGATTAAGAAGTTTGCAGATTATACTAAAATCGGCTGTGTGGTTGATACTGAAGAAGGAAGCTGTAGACTGCAGGAAGATATTAATAAATTGGTTAGGTGGGCAGAACAGTGGCAAATGGAATTTAATCTGGAGAAGTGTGAGGTAATGCATTTGGGGAGGGCTAACAAGTAAAGGGAATATACATTAAATGGTAGGACACTGAGTAGTGTAGAGGAACAAAGGGACCTTGGAGTGCATGTCCACAGATCCCTGAAGGTAGCAGGCCAAGTAGATAAGGTGGTTAAGAAGGCATACGGAATGCTTGCCTTTATTAGCCGTGGCATAGAATACAAGAGCAGGGGGGTTATGCTTCAACTGTATAAAACACTAGTTAGGCCTCAGCTAGAGTACTGCGTGCAGTTCTGGTCACCACATTACAGGAAAGATGTGATTGCACTAGAGAGGGTACAGAGGAGATTTACAAGGATGTTGCTGGGAGTAGAGAATCTTCGCTATGAGGAAAGACTGGATAGGCTGGGTTTGTTTTCCTTGGAACAGAGGAGGCTGAGGGGAGACCTTATTGAGGTGTATAAAATTATGAGGGGCCTAGATAAAGTGGATAGAAAGGACCTATTTCCCTTAGCAGAGGGGTCAAAAACCAGGGGGCACAGGTTTAAAGTAATTGGTGGAAGGTTTAGATGGGATTTGAGGGGAAATGTCTTCACTCAGAGGGTTGTGGGGGTCTGGAACTCACTGCCTGAAAGGGTGGTAGAGGCAGGAACCCTCACCACATTTAAAAAGTACTTGGATGTGCACTTGGGATGCTGTAACCTGCAGGGCTACGGACCAAGAGCTGGGAAGTGGGATCAGGCTGGAAAGCTCTTTGTTGGCTGGCGCGGACACGATGGGCCGAAATGGCCTCCTTCCATGCTGTAACTTTCTATGATTCTAATACCCAATTCCCTGAGATAGAGATACAACACATGAACCCAATTCTCTGAGAAGGGTTAGAGCACTGTGGACCCAATTCTCTGAGATAGGGTTACAGCACTGGACCCAATTCTCTGAGATAGGGCTACAACACTTGGACCCAATTCTCTGAGATAAGGTTAGAGCACTGTGAACCCAATTATCTGAGATAGGGCTACAACACATGAACGCAATTCTCTGAGATAGGGCTACAACACATGGACCCAATTCTTGGAGATAGGGCTACAACACTGTGGACCCAGTACTCTGAGATAGAGCTACAACACATGGACCCAATTCTCGGAGATAGGGCTACAACACTGTGGACCCAATACTCTGAGATAGGGCTACAACACATGAACGCAATTCTCTGAGATAGGGCTACAACACATGGACCCAATTCTCGGAGATAGGGCTACAACACTGTGGACCCAGTACTCTGAGATAGAGCTACAACACATGGACCCAATTCTCGGAGATAGGGCTACAACACTGTGGACCCAATACTCTGAGATAGGGCTACAACACATGGACCCATCTCTCTGAGATAAAGTTACAACACTGGACCCAGCTCTCTGAGATAGAGTTACAACACTGGACCCAGCTCTCTGAGATAGAGCTACAACACTTGGACCCAATATTCTGAGATAGAGTTACAACACATGGACCCAATACTCTGAGATAAAGTTACAACACTGGACCCAGCTCTCTGAGATAGAGTTACAACACATGGACCCAATACTCTGAGATAGAGTTACAACACATGGACCCAGCTCTCTGAGATAGAGTTACAACACATGGACCCATCTCTCTGAGATAGAGTTACAACACATGGACCCAGCTCTCTGAGATAGAGTTACAACACTTGGACCCATCTCTCTGAGATAGAGTTACAACACATGGACCCAGCTCTCTGAGATAGAGTTACAACACATGGACCCAATACTCTGAGATACAGTTACAACACTGGACCCAATACTCTGAGATACAGTTACAACACTGGACCCAATACTCTGAGATAGAGTTACAACACTGGACCCAGCTCTCTGAGATAGAGTTACAACACTGGACCCAGCTCTCTGAGATAGAGTTAGAACACTGGACCCAGCTCTCTGAGATAGAGTTACAACACTTGGACCCATCTCTCTGAGATAGAGTTACAACACTGGACCCAGCTCTCTGAGATAGAGTTACAACACATGGACCCATCTCTCTGAGATAGAGTTACAACACATGGACCCATCTCTCTGAGATAGAGTTACAACACATGGACCCATCTCTCTGAGATAGAGTTACAACACTGGACCCAGCTCTCTGAGATACAGTTACAACACATGGATCCAATACCCTGAGATAGAGTTACAACACATGGACCCAGCTCTCTGAGATAGGGCTACAACACTGGACCCAGCTCTCTGAGATAGAGTTACAACACATGGACCCAGCTCTCTGAGATAGAGTTACAACACATGGACCCATCTCTCTGAGATAGAGTTACAACACATGGACCCATCTCTCTGAGATAGAGTTACAACACTTGGACCCATCTCTCTGAGATAGAGTTACAACACTTGGACCCATCTCTCTGAGATAGAGTTACAACACATGGACCCATCTCTCTGAGATAGAGTTACAACACATGGACCCATCTCTCTGAGATAGAGTTACAACACTGGACCCAGCTCTCTGAGATAGAGTTACAACACATGGACCCATCTCTCTGAGATACAGTTACAACACATGGACCCAATACCCTGAGATAGAGTTACAACACATGGACCCAGCTCTCTGAGATAGAGTTACAACACATGGACCCATCTCTCTGAGATAGAGTTACAACACTTGGACCCATCTCTCTGAGATAAAGTTACAACACATGGACCCAGCTCTCTGAGATAGAGTTACAACACATGGACCCATCTCTCTGAGATACAGTTACAACACATGGACCCATCTCTCTGAGATAGAGTTACAACACATGGACCCAGCTCTCTGAGATAGAGTTACAACACTTGGACCCATCTCTCTGAGATACAGTTACAACACATGGACCCATCTCTCTGAGATACAGTTACAACACATGGACCCAATACCCTGAGATAGAGTTACAACACATGGACCCATCTCTCTGAGATACAGTTACAACACATGGACCCATCTCTCTGAGATAGAGTTACAACACATGGACCCATCTCTCTGAGATAGAGTTACAACACATGGACCCAGCTCTCTGAGATACAGTTACAACACATGGACCCAATACCCTGAGATAGAGTTACAACACATGGACCCATCTCTCTGAGATAGGGCTGCAACACTGGACCCAGCTCTCTGAGATAAAGTTACAACACATGGACCCATCTCTCTGAGATAGGGCTACAACACATGGACCCATCTCTCTGAGATAGGGCTACAACACTGGACCCAGCTCTCTGAGATAGGGCTACAACACTGGACCCAGCTCTCTGAGATAGGGCTACAACACTGGACCCAGCTCTCTGACCCGCATTCCATACGAACGCTGCTCCTACGTTGGATCACGGAATCACCGCTAATGACTCTACTGCCCCCTGTGGCAACAGAGCAGGATTCACTGAGCATGAGTAAATTACATATCTGGCAAGTGCGGTACAATTTATTCTTACACTGCTGCAGTGTCACCTACATAAAACAACAGCTCTGCCTAGTTATTACTTGTGCAGCTAAAAATAAATGTGTGAGAGAGAAAGAGAAAGGAAAGAGGCAGAAAGAGGGCGCTGGAAGAGACGCAGTCATGACAGAGACAGGACTGAAAGAAGAGGAAAAAGGGGGGGAGGAAGTGAGACGTGCTCAGATTCTGGGTTGATTTCTGTGACATTCTGAGATTGCTGTGTAATTTATCTCTGGCACAGAAACTGTCCGTCTGACTTTAAAAACACGAATGGGCCAGATTGGCAGTAATTTCCAGAGTCTCTGGAGGGTCACCGGGCTGTGAATAATGGGAGAGTGGAAGTGGATGCGGCGAGATCAGGAGAAGTTTGACCTTGAGGATGGAGGCGATACTGAAGATGGGAGCCCGCCGTGTGTGATAGGGAAGTGTATAATTAGTGCCGACAGCTCGTGGCTGTGTGGTGGTGGGACTCTGAGACTGCAAAGAGCAAAAACAAACACCCACCTTCTTAGATTAGAATGAGGGGGGGTTTTCAACTGAGATCCCAGCGGGGAAGAAGGAGGATTAAATCTAACAGCAGACAAAAGGGTACGAGCATGTTTCCTGGTCGATAATATGTTTTATGTTATTTCAAAGAAAAAGAATTGCAGCCTGTTTAAACTGCATAGTGACCGTGTGATCTCTATATTACCATTACAGATTATACAGCAGGGTAACTCTAATATACAGAAACTGAAATACATCTATAAAATACACTCTGCTGTAATCTCTACAATATACAGAGAGTGCAATTTATGTATAAGGAGACTTCTCTTTATTATACAGTGTCTGTGACTTCTATGTGACCTCTAACAGATAATGTAATCTCTACATTATACAGCACTCTAGGATCCAATCATTTGAATTAAGCAACGTATACAACACAGCAACTTGACTCAGTCCGGCAACACCTTGATTATAAAATTCTCCTCCTTGTTTTCAAATCCCTCCATGGCCTCGCCCCTCCCTATCTCTGTAATCTCCTCCAGCCCCACAACCCCCCGAGATCTCTGCGCTCCTCTAATTCTGCCCTCTTGAGTATCCCTGATTATAATCGCTCAACCTTTGGTGGCCGTGCCTTCAGCTGCCTGGGCCCTAAGCTCTGGAATTCCCTCCCTAAACCTCTCCGCCTCTCTCTTTCCTCCTTAAGACGCTCCTTAAGACCGACCTCTTTGACTAAGTTTTTGGTCACCTGTCCTAATGTGGCTCGCTGTCAAATTTTGTTTGATAATCACTCCTGTGAAGCGCCTTGGGACATTTTACTATGAGAGGTTTAGGGAGGGAATTCCAGAGTTTAGGCCCTAGGCAGCTGAAGGCATGGCCGCCAATGGTGGAGCGAAGAAAATGGGGGATGCGCAAGAGGCCAGAATTGCTGGAGCGCAGAGATCCCAATGCAACCAAGAGCAGATATCTGTAGACGATGGCAGACTCCGCTCCTGTGGCAGACTTTAGAGCGCTGTAAACACTGCTACCTTCAAAAGTAAGCGCGCCGTGACTCATTGGGTAAACCTCCATTGTGCTGGAGGGAGCTACAGCCTGAAAAACACGCTGAGGGTTTAGGTGGTGCTCAAGGTTGATTTGAGGTCCCCCATGGATTAGCTCATCATTGAAATCCACAGATTGTATTACAGCTCAGCACATAGTTCAGTACAACCGCTGTCCCATGAGGGCAGTGTCACTATTTCAAGGTGCGTTGGGACTGGTGCAGAGTAGGGCTGACACAGTCCAGTTTTTGAGTGTGCTGTTCAAAGTCCTTAAACTATAAACTCAAATATTAAAAATCAGTTTCTCTCTCACTTTTGGTGATGTGAAGATGTTAATCATTCAGCTGATTGCTGTTTTCAATTAACTTTCATCAGCAAATCAACTCGTGATCCTGTCCACCCCCCCGCCCCACTCGGGCTGCCAACCCTCCAGGATTGCCCTGGAGTCTCCGGGAATTAAAGATTCATCTCCCGGACACACCTGCCAGCAACACCCAGGAGAACAATCACATTGGGTGTTTTTCTTTTCATTTTCTCTAAACCCTTTTGTTTGCTGTTAGTTATAAAAATATTGGAGCTTGGAAAAGAGGCTGAAGCGGTTAGAGGCGGGAGGTCAAGTGATGTAACCTCCAGGAATATGTCCAGCCGGAGTTGGCCACATTATGTCCCCCGCTAATCCTGCTCATTGTCCACTGGCCGCACTATGTCCCCCGCTAATCCTGCTCATTGTCCACTGGCCACATTATGTCCCCCGCTAATCCTGCTCATTGTCCACTGGCCGCACTATGTCCCCCGCTAATCCTGCTCATTGTCCACTGGCCGCACTATGTCCCCCGCTAATCCTGCTCATTGTCCACTGGCCACATTATGTCCCCCGCTAATCCTGCTCATTGTCCGCTGGCCGCACTATGTCCCCCGCTAATCCTGCTCATTGTCCACTGGCCGCACTATGTCCCCCGCTAATCCTGCTCATTGTTCGCTGGCCGCACTATGTCCCCCGCTAATCCTGCTCATTGTCCACTGGCCGCACTATGTCCCCCGCTAATCCTGCTCATTGTCCACTGGCCGCACTATGTCCCCCGCTAATCCTGCTCATTGTCCACTGGCCGCACTATGTCCCCCGCTAATCCTGCTCATTGTCCACTGGCCGCACTATGTCCCCCGCTAATCCTGCTCATTGTCCACTGACCGCACTATGTCCCCCGCTAATCCTGCTCACTGCCCACTGGCCGCACTATGTCCCCCGCTAATCCTGCTCATTGTCCACTGGCCACACTATGTCCCCCGCTAATCCTGCTCCCTGCCCACTGGCCACACTATGTCCCCCGCTAATCCTGCTCCCTGCCCACTGGCCGCACTATGTCCCCCGCTAATCCTGCTCATTGTCCACTGGCCACATTATGTCCCCCGCTAATCCTGCTCACTGCCCACTGGCCACACTATGTCCCCCGCTAATCCTGCTCCCTGTCCACTGGCCGCACTATGTCCCCCGCTTATCCTGCTCACTGCCCACTGGCCGCACTATGTCCCCCGCTAATCCTGCCCACTGCCCGCTGGCCACCCTATGTCCCCCGCTAATCCTGCTCCCTGTCCACTGGCCGCACTATGTCCCCTGCTAATCCTGCTCACTGCCCACTGGCCACCCTATGTCCCCCGCTAATCCTGCTCCCTGTCCACTGGCTGCACTATGTCCCCCGCTAATCCTGCTCACTGCCCACTGCTCACCCTATGTTCCAGCCTAATCCTGCTCCCTGCCCACTGGTCACCCTGTGTTCCAGCCTAATCCCGCTCCCTGCCCACTGCAGTAGGGGCGGCCCTATCGCAAAGTAACACGCTAAGGACTGTGGTGTAAACGAAAGGATCCTGTTTGTTATCTCGATGCACCAAGTCATTGCTTTCAGCAGAGGGGACTGAATTCAGTGTGACACAATCCCATCAGGGAGAGGATGATGGGGTCATCAGTAGATAAACAGCAATATTAATTTAGAAGGATATGTTGATAGGGTTAGATAAAGCAGGGTGGGAGGAGGCTCATGTGGAGCATAAACACTGGCAAGGACCAGTTGGGCTGAATGGCCTGTTTCTGTGCTGTGCATTCTTTGTAATTATTGAGATCATAGAATCATAAAGCACAGAAGGAGGCCAGTTGGCCCATCATGTCTGTGCCGACTCTATGGAAGAGCTCTCCAATTAGTTCCACGCCCCCTTGCTCTTTCCCCATAGCCCTGCAATCTGCAGTGTTGTGTGGCTGATAGGAGCAGGTAGCACACTTACTCTGAGTCCAGGGTGTTCTTCCCCTCACTCCATGGTTTGCAGTTTTTATGGAAACTGGATGGACTTGGACCTGAGATCTCGGCACTCCTCCAATTCTGGCCTCTTGCGCATCCCTGACTTCCATCATTCCACCACGGGCGGCCATGCCATCAGCTGTCTAGGCCTTAAGCTCACTCCCTAAACCTCTCCGCCTCGCTACCTCTTTCTCTTCCTTTAAGACGCTCCTTAAAACCTACCTCTTAGACCAAGCGTTTGGTCACCTGTCCTAATACGTGGCTCAGTGTTTCGTCTGATAACACTCCTGTGAAGCACCTTGGGATGTTTTATTACATTAATAAAGGCGCTATATAAATGCATGTTGTTGTTGTAGTAAAGGTGGAACTTGGTTAATTCCGTCACTAAACCAGTGTCCCCTGCTACAGAGAATAGCCTGGGTTTCATTTACTACCTTCCCCCAGTGGCATCGGCTGGATGGGAACTCAGCACCCAACTCTCAGCAATTTATGGTACAGCACCATTCAGATTAGATCACTGTGGTACCCTGAATAGTATGGGCGGAATACTAGTTACACTATAAATAAGCAGACTGTAACCCCTGTAGCAGTAGCACTGGCCAGAAGTGGTGGGCTGGTGAAGCGCATGGAATTACACTGAATGTACAGCACAGAAACAGGCCTCCTCCCACCCTACTTCATCCAACCTAATCAACATATCTTTCTATTCCTTTCTCCCTCATCTGTTTATCTAGCTTCCCCTTACATGTATCTATGCTATTTGCCTCAACTACGCACGTGGTAGCAAGTTCCACTCTCTGAGTAAAAACGTCTACCCTATCAAACCCCTTCATAATCTTAAAGACCTCTATTAGGTCACCCCTTAGCCTTCTCTTTACTAGAGAAAAGAGCCCCACCCTGTTTAGTCATTCCTGATAGGTGTAACCTCTCAGTTCTGGTATCATCCTTGTAAAAATCTTTTTTGCACCTTCTCCAATGCCTCTATGTCCTTTTTATAATATGGAGACTAAGTAATCTAAGTAGTCAACAGTGTTCCGATGGTCTGAATGTATGTTTATTAAAATACTGGTAAAATGAAGCGTTAGTGTTTGTTTACCGTGGTCTAACCGTGTGTTATTTTCTCTCTCTCTCTCTCTGCAGTCCCTGGAAAGCACCCGTCGCATGCTGCAACTGGTGGAGGAGGTACAGTAGCAGCAACTCTCATTTCTTTTGTACCTCGGTAAATTCCTGATAAACACGTGGTCAGATACCTGTGACATTTTGTAGGCAAGACATACTGCTGCAGTACATTCCAAAGGCAAGTTTGTAAAACAGGTTCAAGATGGTCTGTGCATGCAGGAGCTCCTTTCGCCACTGGTCACATGCTGCTGGCAGTATAACTGGCATCCGTCAGCTGCATATAAGAACATAAGAAATAAAAGCAGGAGTCGGCCATACGGCCCCTCGAGCCTGCTCCACATTCAATAAGATCACGGCTGATCTTCGACCTCAACTCCACTTTCCCGCCCGATCTCCATATCCCTTGATTCCCCTAGAGTCCAAAAATCTCTCGATCTCAGCCTTGAATATACTCAATGACTGAGCATTCACAGCCCTTTGGGGTAGAGAATTCCAAAGATTCACAACCCTCTGAGTGAAGAAATTCCTCCTTATCTCGGTCTTAAATGGCCGACCCCTTATCCTGAGACTGTGACCCCTAGTTCTAGACTCTCCAGCCAGGGGGAAACATCCTCTCAGCATCTACCCTGTCAATCCCCCTCAGAATCTTGTATGTTTCAATGAGATCACCTCTCATTCTTCTAAACTCCAGAGAGTATCGGCCCATTCTACACAATCTCTCATCATAGGACAGCCCTCTCATCCCAGGAACCAGTCTGGTGAACCTTCATTGCACCGCCTGCAAGGCAAGTATATCACACTCTACAGATAGCAGTATGAGCCCACCATTAGTTTGTACAATGATGCCTTTAGATATGGATTGACGTAATGATTGCATCAGATTTCTACGTTGGGACAGAATGCCAATGATGCACTGAACCCTGTGCCTTGAAACAGTGAGACTGACCAAAAATCAATGGAATCAGCTGTGCCTCTGCACTGCTCACTGTAACTGCAGCTTTAAGAGGGCTTTGCGATATCTCGTAATCAATACAGGATGACTGGATTGCAAATATCCACTTGCTGTGTTAGCTAATACCTGCCTGCTCAACCAGGCATCTAGAATATCCTCATCTCCCCTGGGCTAGGGTGGGGAAATAAGCCAAGGTTCCTGCTGCCGATCAATAGTCAGTGTCTCCTGTTGGGTATTGTGCCTGAACGGGTGAGTCAGTTTAGCCTGCCCGCACTCACGCATTGACTAGGAACATAGGAACAGGAGTAAGCCATTTAGCCCCTTGAACCTGCTCCGCCAACCAATGAGATCATGGCTGATCTGCGACCTAACTCCCTATACCCGACGTTGGCCCACATCCCTTAATACCTTTGGTTAACAGAAATCTATCAATCTCAGATTTAAAATTAACAATTTACCCAGCATCAATTGCAGTTTGCGGAAGAGAGTTCCAAACTTCTACCACCCTGTGTGTGGAGAAGTGTTTCCTAATTTCACTCCTGAAAGGTCTGGTTCTAATTTTTAGACTATGCCCCCTAGTCCTAGACTCCTCAACCAGCGGAAATAGTTTCTCTCTCTCGATCCACCCTGTCTGTTCCCCTCACTATCCTGAGTGCTAAGGTCACCAACTCTGATGTGACGTGTTCCTGGCGGTTTCTTCACAGAACCGCCAGCCTCTAACAGACCCACTCAGTCAAACAGCCTTGTTTTCCTCATCTCCAATATTTTTATAACTAATAAATGAAAGTGTTCAAAGAAAAAAACCACAATTACTTTTAACACCGATAAATTGGGCCGAAAGGCCTTCTTCTGTGCCGTAAACTTCTATGATTCTACTGACTTGCTCGTCTACTGCCCTATCTGACACGGCCACCTCAATCAATGTCAAAGCGAGGTCATGTCCTCTTACAATTCTAGGATCATCCTGGAGGTTAAGGACAATCCCAATCCCAATGACAAATCTCTTTTGATCTCCTTCCAGTGCCTCTGCCAGTCTTCAATGCCAAGTATAAGGAGCTCATGGATTTCTTCATACTCTTCTCCTTGCCTCAGCCATGACCCCTCACCCGAGAGCTTCTTTCCCATCTCTGTAGCTCCTGTCCTCATCAAACTCGTCTCCTTCCTAAGAGCCACCGCTTGCTCCCTCTACTGCCTCCCGATGCAGTTCCGGAGCGCTCAATGCCCTCTCCCCAGCCCAGCGCTGACTGCCATTGTTAAGACCCTTTGAAGATGGGAGCCATGCCCGTGCGCTTGCTGTCTGAGATGCCATATAAAAGTAGAGCCCAGTGTGCCCACAGTGGCCAGCTTCGCAATCCAAATTTAAGAGTGGAGCACGGGCATTAAACTCCTGAAACTGTGCCACTAAATACCCACAAATAAAGGAGCGAGTGATTGTGTTGTTCTTTATCTGTGATACCCTGGTAAAGCAGCCCAAAGGAACAGAACCTGCTTTGAATTAAACAATTCATGACTGAATGGCTACTTTAATATGAGTTATCTGTTATGTTGCCACAGACTGACACTGTGAGCTGTTGTATTGTTCCATATCGAAGGACCCGCTGGAGTGGTACTTGATCCTATTATGTGCGATTATGTTGTTCTGACTGATTGTCACAACCTCATCAATGGCTTCCAAGCAGAATGGGAGCCGCTAGCACAGCAAATGTTAAATGAATCAGAATTACAGAGTCAAATATTTAAGCGTTGTGTGACAACTTGTTCAAACGTGAAGCATGTAACAGAGCAGCAGCTGGGTAGAATGCACCATGTGCTGTGGCACTTGCGACCCCCTTTATACCAGCACAACGTGGGAGATCAGCGTTCATGGGTTGGCTCCTGGTGTTTACGCTGCTAAATCCAGCCACTTCATGATTTTAACCCCCCTCGCCCAGCGGGAACTGTGCATGGGTTTAAAATTAGGCCGGGTCCATGCACCGGCCCTGAGGTCGCTCCGTTCCTGCCCGATGCCAGCTTATCTTCACCGACTTTGAAATTGGCCGAGGCTCCGGCTACAGGCAGGCGGGGCCTACTTAACATTCAAAAGTTGTGGCCCAATGATGTCTTCAGCGCCGCGATGTGATCTTTTCTTAAAGTCAGGGGGAGTCTCATACTGTCTATGACCCAGCAGCAGAACCACGGGCGGGAGGAGCCGTCAGGCCAGGAAAGGCCAAGATAAGTTGTAAAAAATTACTTCTGTCAGAAGTCCTACCCCCTGCACTTCACCTGCCCCCCAGCACTCTCTTCCTCCTGCCTCCTGGCACCTCCTCCTTCCCCCACTCACCTCCTTCTGCCCCCTTGCAACTTCTTCTCCCTGGCACCTCCTCCTGCCTCCTGACACCTCCTCCTTCCCCCACTCACCTCCTCCTGCCCCCTTGCAATTTCTTCTCCCTGGCACCTCCTCCTGCCTCCTGGCACCTCCTCCTTCCCCCACTCACCTCCTCCTGCCCCCTTGCAACTTCTTCTCCCTGGCACCTCCTCCTGCCCCCTGAAATAAATGGACAAATAATCTGTTTTAGTGATTTTGGTTGAGGGCTAAATATTGGCCGGGACACCGGGGAGAACTCCCCTGCTCTTCTTCGAACTAGTGCTGTGGGATCTTTCACATCCACCTGAGAGAGCAAACGGGGTTCAACGTCTCATCCGAAAGAGAAGGAGGACCAGGCAGGTAGGGCAGGAATCCCCAGAGTGCATCTCGCTCGCTAACCGGTTCACAGTGCTGGAAACTGGTGGGGGTGATGGCTCCTCTGGGGAGAGCAGCCAGAGCCAAGGCCACGGCACCACGGGTGGCTCAGCTGCACAGGGGGGGAGGAAGAAGAGTGGAAGAGCAATAGTGATAGGGGATTCGTTGGTTCGGGGAACAGATAGGCGTTTCTGTGGACACCAGAGGTCGTTGTCCATTTTGGTACCAATGACATAGGCAGAAAGAGGGATGAGGTCCTGCAGGCAGACTATAGGGAGCTAGGAAAGAGATTAAAAAGCAGGACCTCAAAGGTAGTAATCTTCGGATTACTCCCGGTGCCACGAGCTAGTGAGTACAGGAATAGGAGGATAGAACACATGAATGCGTGGCTGGAGAGATGGTGCAGGAGGGAGGGCTTTAGATTCCTGAGGCATTTGGACCATTTCTGGGGAAGGTGGGACCTGTACAAGCCGGACTGGTTACACCTCAACAGGGCTGGGACCAATATTCTCGCGGGGAGGTTTGCTAGTGCTGTTGGGGAGGGTTTAAACTAGCTTGGCAGGGGGATGGGCACCAGCATATAGGAGTAGAAAAGAGGAATAAGGTGCATAAAAGAGTGAGTGTGTTGGATAGTACTAGAGAAGATAGTACTAGAGGTGGTAGTAGTACCATATTAGATAGGAGCAGACTAAGAAAGACTAAGAAAAATTCAAAAATGGGTTTAGAATGCATGTACGTAAACGCACAGTGTGGTGAATAAGGTTGGTGAGCTACAAGCACAATTAGCTGTATGGCAATATGATGTTGTGGCAATAACGGAAACGTGGCTTAAAAATGGTGAGGACTGGGCACTTAATATTCAAGGGTACAAGGTGTTCAGAAAAGATAGGGAAGGATAAAGGGAGGTGGGGTGGCAGTGCTGATTAAGGAAGACATTGTAGTGTTGGAAAGGGAGGATGTTCTTGAGGGGACAAGGACAGAATCCATTTGGTTAGAGTTGAGGAGCAAAAAGGGTATGATCACACTATTGGGGGTATTCTATAGGCCTCTAAATAGTGAGAGGGAGGCAGAGAAGCAAATCTGCAGGGAAACCGCAGAGATATGCAAGAGCGATAGAGTGGTGATACTGGGGGACTTTAATTATCCAAATATCGATTGGGATAATGCTAGGGTAAAGGGAAAGGAGGGGGAGGAATTTCTGAAATGTGTTCAAGAGAATTTCCTTGACCAATATGTTCTTGGCCCAACTAGGAAGGAGGCATTGCTGGATCTGGTGCTGGGGAATGAGGTGGGCCAGGTTGACCAAGTGTCTGTGGGAGAACACTTGGGTACGAGTGATCATCATATCATAAGATTTAGATTAGCAATGGCGAGGAACAAGGAACAATGTAGAGTGGAACTTCTAAACTGGAATAGGGCTAACTTCAATGGGATGCGAAAGGATCTAGCCAGGGTAAAATGGAACCAAAGACTGACAGGAAAAACTGTAACGGAACAATGGGTGATCTTTAAGGAGGAGATGTTCCAAGTACAGGCTAGGTACATTCCAACAAGAGGGAAGGGTAAGGGAACCAAAGCAAGGGCTCCTTGGATGACGAGGGAGACAGAGAAGATGATGAAACAAAAAAAGAGGGTGTATGATGCATGTCAGGTGAATTCTTCAAGGGAAAACGAGACCAAATACAATAAGTTGAGAGGGGAAGTGAAGATGAAAATAGATTGGCAAAGAGAGAATATGAGAGTAGAATGGCAGTTAACATAAAAGGGAACCCAAAAATCTTCTACCGGCATGTAAACAGTAAGCGGGTAGTAAGAGGTGGGATGCAGCCTATTAGAGACAAAGAAGGTGATATATGCTTAGAGGCACAGGGCAAGGCTAGAATACTCAATGAGTCCTTTGTATCAGTGTTTACTAAGGAGGTGGATGCTGACAAAATATCGGTAGAAGTGGAAGAGGTAGAAGCAATGGAAGGGGTGAAAATTAATAGACAGGATGTACTAGAAAGGCTGGGTATGCTTAGAGTGGATAATTCACCTGGTCCAGATGCCTTGCATCCTAGGTTGCTAAGGGAATTGGGGGAGGAGATAGCAGAAGGGCTTGCCATAATTTTCCAATCTTCCCTAGATGTGGGGGAGGTGCCTGAGGATTGGAAAGTGGCAAATGTGACACCATTGTTCAAGAAAGGGTGTAAGGACAATCCTAGTAACTACAGGCCAGTCAGTTTAACATCAGTGGTGGGTAAAGTTTTAGAAACAATAATCAAGGAAAAAATTAATGGGCACTTGGAGAGGTTTAAGCTAATTAAGGAGAGCCAACACAGATTTGTAAAAGGCAGATCGTGTTTGACAAATCTAACTGAATTTTTTGATGAAGTAACAGGGAGGATTGATGAAGGGAATTCAATGGATGTTGTCTACATGGATTTTCGGAAGGCGTTTGACAATGTATCACAAAGAAGGCTGTTTAACATAATTGAGGCTCATGGAATAGGTGGGTCAGTGGCAGCTTGGATAAGGAATTGGCTTTAGGACAGAAAACAGCAAGTTGTGGGAAATGGCTGTTTTTCAGACTGGAGGATGGTAGACAGTGGTGTTCTCCAAGGGTCAGTGCTGGGGCCACTGCTTTTTTTGATATATATAAATGACCTGGATATTGGAATACAGAGTACAATTTCTAAATTTGTCGATGACACCAAACTTGGGGGTGTGGCAAACAGTGAGGATGATACCAATCGACTGCAACAGGACATAGAAAGGCTAGCAGAATGAGCAGACAAGTGGCAGATGGAATTTAATACAGAGAAGTGTGAGGTGATGCATTTTGGCAGAAGGAACAGGGAGAGGCAATAGACACTTAATGGCACAGTTTTAAAGAGTGTGCAGGGACAGAGGGACCTGGGAGTTAACGTGCATAGGTCCCTGAAGGTGGCAGGACATATTGAGAGAGTGGTTAGCAAAGCATATGGGATCTTGGGCTTCATAAATAGAGGTATTGAGTACAAAAGTAGAGAAGTTATGCTGAACCTTTATAAAGCACTGGTTAGGCCACAACTGGAGTATTGGGTCCAGTTCTGGTCACCACACTTTAGGAAGGATGTGAAGGCCCTGGAGAGGGTGCAGAGGAGATTTACCAGAATGGTTCCAGGGATGGGGGATCTTAGCTACAAGGACAGGTTTGAGAAGCTGGATTTGTTTTCATTAGAGCAAAGGAGGTTGAGGGGTGATTTGATAGAGGTGTACAAGATTATGACAGGTTTGGATAGGCTAGACGGGGAAAGGCTGTTCCCACTAGTTGATGGTACAAGGACTAGGGGACACAGATTTAAGGTTTTGAGCAAGAGATACAGGGGGGACATGAGGAAAATCTTTTTACGCAGCGAGTGGTGAGGACCTGGAACTCGCTGCCGACAGAATTGGTGGAAGTGGAGACACTCAATGTTTTCAAGGGGAGACTGGATAGGCACTTGAGGGAAATAAACTTGCAGGGCCACGGGGATAGAGCGGGGGAATGGGACTGACTGGATTGCTGTGCAGAGAGCCGGCACGGACTCGATGGGTTGAATGGCCTCCTTCTGTGCCGTTATGACTCTATGACTATGACTCTATGGCACCTCTGACAGTGCAGCACTCCCTCGGTACTGCACTGGGAGTATCAGCCTAGATTTTTGTGCTCAAGTCTCTGGAGTGGGAACTTGAACCCACAATCTTCAGACTCGGAGGTGAGAGTGCTACCCAGTGAGCCACGGCTGTATGAGAAACACTGACAGTTGCCATGTCTGTGATAAGGGGGTAGGAACCCTTTCTGGCCGAGTAGTGTTGAGGGCAATTTCATCACTGTAGCTTAGGACAGCACAGACCGGGGATCAAAGCCGGGACCTTCCAGGTCTGCACGCTGGGTGATGTATCATAGGAAGCCCTTTTACTTACATTTTCAATAAGGGACCCAGTAACTGTGCAGAATGTAAAAAGGATCTAACAGCCTCCTTTATTGAACCTGTATATTATAGGACCCAGACATGTGTCATCCATTTACTGAACTGCTAAAAATGCAAGTGCTTTGTAATAATCAAGACTACCCAACTGTTGGTGGTGCACAGACCCTGTCTAACAAGTAATTGGTTGCTTGTCCCAGTTAATGCATTCGCGGGGAGCATCTGCTGTGTGTGCACTCCTGCTAATTGTAAAATATAGCAATTCATTCAGAAACTCTTTCCCCAGCCGCCTGCAATGGGAGGATCTCTGTACAACTCTAAGTTCTGTCCTTAAATTTTTCTCCTCAAACCTGACTGCGGGGCAGGAAGATTTACTGTGGCAGGAAAGATTTGGCGGTGAGTGCCTTTTCACCTTCAGTATCTGCTGTCTGTGCATTAGGGAGGTATAATCCTCAGCACAGAGATTCTCAGAGAAAGCAAGCAGGACGAACCAAAGCACACGACCATGTAGAACAGGCCCTATTGTGATTACCGCTGCGATTAGCCATGTATGATTTAATTAACTGTACTAAATGAAGCACGTAGCAGTGTAAATGGAAATATAGTCATTATCATCCAGGATTTCACCCTTAAAGGCAGGGGCTGTTATTGGGGGCCTCATAATGTCAATTTTCACAGACGCTGAGAGATGGGGAACAAAGAAATGGCTGACCAATTAAATACATACTTTGGTTCTGTCTTCACAAAGGAGGACACAAATAACCTCCCAGAGATGCCGGGGAACATAGGGTCTGATGAAAGAGAGGAACTGAAAGAAATCAGTATTTGTAGGAAAATGGTGTTAGGAAAATTGATGGGACTGAAGGCCGATAAATCCCCAGAGCCTGATGGTCTACATCCCAGGGTACTTAAGGAAGTGGCCCTAGAGATAGTAGATGCATTACTGGTCATCTTCCAGAACTCGATAGACTCTGGAACAGTACCCATGGATTGGAGGGTAGCTAATGTTACCCCACTATTCAAAAAAGGTGGTAGAGAAAAAGCGGGGAATTATAGACCGGTAATCCTGACATCGGTAGTGGGGAAAATGCTAGAGTCTATTATAAAAGATGTAATAGCAGAGCACTTGGAAAGCAGTGACAGGATCGGACAAAGTCAACATGGATTTACAAAAGGTAAATCATGCTTGACTAATCTACTGGAATTTTTTGAGGATGTAACTGGTAAAATAGATAAGGGAGAACCAGTGGATGTGGTGTATTTGGACTTTCAGAAGGCTTTCGATAAGGTCCCACACAAGAGATTAGCGTGCAAAATTAAGGCACATGGGATTGGGGGCAAGGTATAGACTTGGATAGAGAACTAGTTGGCGGACAGAAGGCAAAGAGTTGGAATAAACGGGTCGTTTTCCGAGTGGCAGGCAGTGACTAGTGGGGTACCGCAAGGATCGGCCCTAGGACCCCAGCTGTTCACAATATATATTAATGATCTGGACGAGGGAATTGGATGTAATATCTCCAAATTTGCAGACGACACAAAGCTGGGCGGGAGGGTAAGCTGCGAGGAGGATGTCGGGAAACTCCAGCACGATTTGGACAGGTTGGGTGATTGGGCAGAAACATGGCAAATGCACTATAATGTGGATAAATGTGAGGTTATCCACTTTGGTGGCAAAAACAGGAAGGCAGATTATTATTTGAATGGCAATAGATTGGGAGAAGGGGAAGTGCAAAGAGACCTGGGTGTCCTTGTGCACCAGTCGCTGAAGGTAAGCATGCAGGTGCAGCAGGCGGTTAAGAAGGCAAATGGTATGCTGGCCTTCGTAGCAAGAGGGTTCGAGTACAGGAACAAGGATGTCTTGCTACAGTTGTACAGAGCCTTGGTGAGACTGCACCTTGAGTATTGTGTGCAGTTTTGGTCGCCTTACCTGAGGAAGGACGTTCTTGCCATGGAGGGAGTGCAGCGAAGATTCATCAGGCTGATACCTGGGATGGCAGGAATGACGTATGAGGAGAGATTGTGTCGATTGGGCTTATACTCACTGGAGTTTAGAAGAATGAGAGGGGATCTCATCGAAACCTATAAAATTCTGTCAGGTCTGGACAGACTAGATGCAGGAAGGATGTTTCTGATGGCGGGGGAGTCCAGAACCAGGGGTCATAGTCTAAGGATAAGCGGTAAGCCATTTAGGACTGAAATGAGGAGGAATTTCTTCACCCAGAGAGTGGTGAACCTGTGCAATTCTCTGCCACAGAGGGCGGTGGAGGCTAGTTCATTAAATATATTCAAGAAAGAGTTGGATATATTTCTTGAGGCTAAAGGGATCAAGGGATATGGGGAAAAGGCAGGGACAGGGTACTGAATTTGGATGATCAGCCATGATCACATTGAATGGCGGAGCAGGCTCGAAGGGCCAAATGGCCTACTCCTGCTCCTATCTTCTATGTTTCTCTGTCCTGACCTGACCTGTCCCCACCTGACCAGTCCTGACCTGACCTGTCCCCACCTGACTTGTCCCCACCTGACCTGTCCTCACCTGACTTGTCCCCACCTGACCTGTCCCCACCTGACCTGCCCCCACCTGACCAGCCCTGACCTGTCCCCACCTGACTTGTCCCCACCTGACCTGTCCCCACCTGACCAGTCCTGACCTGACCTGTCCTCACCTGACCTGTCCCCACCTGATCAGTCCTGACCTGACATACACATATGCAGGAATCACTGTTGTGGGAAGTGGGAATTTTCCCCCACCAAACCTAGAGTTGCTAATTGTTGTTGCGAACTACACTCATGGTTTAAATGTACACCAGGCAGTGCCTTTACTCACTGAGCCACAAGGAGAACCTTAGAAGGTTCATCAATAAAATAAATGATTTGGAAACTACAAGAGTGCTTCAGTTTAGATTGTAACAACTTACCCAGAAATAGCTGGGGTGAAATAGGTTCGCTGCTCTTGTCTATTTTGGGCAGTGTACGTGTGCAGTGGCCTGCTTTTACAGAGGTCCGTTCTGCATATGTCGGGGCTATATGCTCAGTGCGAATCAGATGTTTTAATGTTTCATGAGCCCCTGTAGCTGTTGCCTTGAGGGGAGTAAGTAGTGAGTGTGTTTTTTCTCTTTAAAATGCAGTCTAGTTATTTTTTAATGGAGTGCACTAACTTGGTACAGTCTGTACTTGCTTGCACTGAGGCTGCTATTTTCCCGATAGTCTGCAATCTTTGCTTCCTTGGTGGCTGATCCCAGTAGTCTAGGGTTCGGGGCCTGATTTTCCTTCCAATCCTCCCCACCTGGGAGCAGGTCAGGTACACTATGTCTGAGATCTCCAGAATCCGTCCTTCCCCGGGTCCAAACCCACCTCTTGGCAGAATAGGGAGCAGAAATCCAGCCACTGGCTGAGGGGCTAGGTTCCTCTGTTACCTATCCAATGGTAGCCAGAGGATTGCTATCAATGGCTTCTCTTCTCACCCCCAACATCACCTCTGGAGTCCTCCATCGATCCATCTTCTACCCCATCTACAGGTTGCCCCTAGTTGACATGAAACACAGATATCGAGTCAGCTTCCATATGTACACTCATGACACCCAGCTCTGCCACCCCCTCCACTGCCTCTGCACTGTCAAACTGGTTGTCTGATATCCAGTCTCGGATCAGCTACAGTTTTTTCCAGCTAGATATTGGGAAGTGCGAACCCATCAACTTTGGCCCCAGCTACAAACTCTGTTCCCTCGCCACCGGCTCCATCCCCCTCCATGGCCACTGTCTGGGACCGAATCAGACTATTTGCAATCTCAGCGTCCTTTTTAACCCTGAGCTAAACTTCTGATTCCATATCCTCTCCATTACAACGACCACTTGCTTCCACCTCTGTAACGTTGCCCAGCTCCGCCCTTACCTCAGCCCACACGCAGCTGGAACCCTCATCTAGGCCTTTGTCATTTCCAGACTCAAAGGTCATGGGTTCGAGTCCCACTCTAGAGACTTGAGCCGATAATCCAGGCTGACACTCCTGTTGCCAGTACTGAGGGACAATGTTCCCCCTCATTTTTTTGTGTACGCGGCCCCTTTTAAGGCCAAATGCAACTTTTGGCAGAACATTGAAAAATCTGGTCCCGGGCAACGATGCTGTGGGAGTGCTGCACTGTCAGAGGTACAGTCTTTCAGATGAAATATTAAATTGAGGCTCTTGCTTCCTTCCTTCCTTCCTCTATTCCATTGTTCTCCTGGCCGGCCTCCAAGCGTGCACTGTCCATAAGCTTCAGCTCATCCATAACTCTGCTGTCTGTATCCTATTCCGCACCAGGTCCTGCTCATCCATCATTGCTCTCCTTGTTGACCTAAATTGGCTACCAGTCCCACAGTCCTTCAAATATAACATTTTCATCCTTGTTTTAAATCACTCCATGTCCTCGCCTCGCCCCTCCCTATCTTTGTAACCCACCTCGAACTCTCTATTCCACTAACTCCAGCCTTTTGTGCAGCTCCTCTTCACCTCACCATTAGTAAGCCCCACACTGGAATTCCACTCTTAAACCTCACTCATAGAATCATAGAATCTTACAGCACAGAAGGAGGCCATTTGGCCCATTGTGCCTGGGCTGGCTCTTTGAAAGAGCTCTCCAATTTACTCCCACCCTCCCTCTTCTCCTTTATGGCCCTCCTTAAAACCCAACTCTTTGACCAAACTTTTGCTCACTCCTCCTAATATCTCCTTCTTTGGCTCTGTGTCTTTTTCGTTGCATGTGCCTCTGTGAAGTGCCTTTCAACCTTTTTCTAGATTAAAAGGCACTATATAAATACATATTGTGGCTGTTGTGAAGAATTGCTTTGTGTGTCCTGAAGGATGCGATAATCATGGAATCATACAGCACAGAAAGAAGCCATTCGGCCCACTGTGCCTATGCTGACTCTTTGAAAGAACTTTCCAATTAGTCCCATTCCCCTGCTCTTTCTCCATAGCCCTAAACATTTCTCCTTTTCAATTATATATCCAATTTCGTTTTGAAGTTATAATTGAATCTGCTTCCACCGCCCTTTCAGGCAGCACAGTCCAAATCACAACAACTTGCTGGGTAAAAGAAAATTCTCCTCCAGTAACCGGCCCTGCAGCCAGTGGAAACAGTTTCTCACTATCTTCGCTATCAAAACCCTGCATGATTTTGAACACCTCTATTAAATCTCCCCCTTAACCTTCTCTGATCTAAGGAGAACAGCCCCAGGCGATAAGGGGTTAAATGTAACCTCGTGGTTGCTCAAGGCTGGAGGCATTAGTCCTGGTGCTGCAGAGAATGTTTGGAGAAACTGATGACGTGAGATTGGCTGCAGATATCAGTCTCCGTGTGATCCTGAAAGGCACATGAATAATTTACACACCCGTCTGCAGTTTGAACACTCAGCCAAAAAGTGAAAACAAAGAGCCAGCACCAGTGGGACTAAAAGCCGACAAAGGCAGCGGAACAGGTAGATAAGGTGGTTAAAAAGGCATATGGGATACTTGCCTTCATTAGCCGAGGCATAGAATATAAGAGCAGGGAGGTTATGATGGAGCTGTACAAAACGCTGGTGAGGCCACAGCTGGAGTACTGTGTGCAGTTCTGGTCGCCTCACTACAGGAAGGATGTGATTGCTTTGGAGAGGGTGCAGAGAAGATTCACCAGGATGTTACCTGGGATGGAGCGCCTCAGCTATGAAGAGAGGCTGGACAGGCTGGGGTTGTTTTCCTTGGAGCAAAGAAGGCTGAGGGGGGACCTGATTGAGGTGTACAAAATGATGAGGGGCATAGATAGGGTAGACAAAGAGGAACTTTTCCCCTTAGTAGGGGGGTCAATAACAAGGGGGCATAGATTCAGGGTAAGGGGCAGGAGATTTAGAGGGGATTTGAGGAGGAACTTTTTCACCCAGAGGGTGGTTGGAATGTGGAACTCACTGCCTGAAAGGGTGGTAGAGGCAGGAACCCTCACAACATTCAAGAAGCATTTGGATGAGCACTTGAAATGCCATTGCATACAAGGCTATGGACCAAATGCTGGAAAATGGGATTAGACTGGACAGGGATGGATGGGCGGCGCAGACACGATGGGCCGAAGGGCCTCTTTCTGTGCTGTAAAACTCTATGACTCTATGACTCTAAATCCCCTGGACCTGACGGCCTACATCCCAGGGTTCTAAAAGAGGTGGCTGAAGAGATAGTGGATGCATTGGTTTTGATCTTCCAAAATTCCCTAGATTCTGGAATGGTCACAGCGGATTGGAAGGTCGCAAATGTAACACCGCTATTCAAGAAAGGAGGGAGAGAGAAAACAGGGAACTACAGGCCAGTTAGCCTGACATCAGTCATCAGGAAAATGCTGGAATCCATTGTTAAGGAAGTGGTATCAAGTCACTTAGAAATCATAACATGATTAGGCAGAGTCAACATGGTTTTATGAAAGGGAAATTGTGTTTGACAAATTTATTAGAGTTTATTGAGGATATAACTAGCAGGGTAGCTAAATGGGAACAAGTGGATGTAGTATATTTGGATTTCCAAAAAGCATTCGATAAGATGCCACATAAAAGATTATTACACAAGATTAGGGCTCATGGGGTTGGGGGTAATATAGTAGCATGGATAGAGGATTGGTTCACGTACAGAAAACAGAGAGTAGGGATAAACAGGTCTTTTTCAGGTTGGCAGGCTGTAACTAGTGGGGTGCCGGAAGGATCAATGTTGGGGCCTCAGCTATTTACAATCTATATTAATGACCTAGATGAAGGGACCGAGTGTAATATATCCAAGTTTGCTGATGATACAAAACTAGGTGGGACAGTAAGCTGTGAGGAGAACACAAAGGCCGCGATTGTATTAATGGAGACGGGTTGGGTGCGGGTCAGGTAGTTTCCGGCTCCCAGTCCCGCCCCCAGCTGCATCCAACCCACAGACATGATTTTGCCTTGATTGACCTTGTTAAGCCCGCCCTGCGGGTTTGCCGGCCAATTAAGAGGAAGCGAGTCAGATGATGTAATTAGATGACGCGTCATCTGCTGGTTTCCTTGAAGGGACCACGCACAATTTTATTTTGACAGTTGATTTTTCAGTGTTTGACAGCATTGAGATGCTGAAAACACTGACAGTCACTGCACAAAGATGTCCTCTTGCACCCAGGCTCTCCAATGACTCCCTCCATAGGCTGGAATAGATGGCAGCTGCAGGTGAGGTAGCAGAAGTGATCTGTCACTAGTGAGAGAGGTTCTCCCAATAAGGTGGCACTGGACATGGATTTAAAAACTTCTAACCTAAAGAAAAGTGTAAATATATTAAAAATGCAGTTTCCAACATTTTCTTTCCTCTGAGACTCACCCTGTGCAACATTGGATCCTTCACACCACTTCTGCAGCTGTCATCAATCCAGAAACATTACAGCAGACTCACAACACGCCACACTTACCTGGCGTGGTGTCCGGACATCAGGAATCCCGAGCCAGAAGCAGCAAAATTCAAAAATAGGCTGGCAACTACCTGTGAACAGGCAGGTAATTGCCTTTAATCCTCTTTCCGCCGCTAGGTGTCGGGTCTATTCGTAAATCGGGGCCGCGCCACTTGGGAAAATTGTTTGGAGACGGATTGACAGCGGGATCGCAACCCGCCATCAATCAAAACGATTTTAACCTTTGACCCGCCTCCAAACCTGCCCTCTGATCGCTGGCAAAGTCCAGCCCAGGGAGTCTGCAAAGGGATATAGATAGACTGAGTGAGTGGGCAGTAAGGTGGCAGATGGAGTATAATGTAGGGAAATGTGAGGTTATTCCCTTTGGTAGGAAGAATAGAAAAACAGAATATTTTTTAAATGGTGAGAAACTTTCAAATGTTGGTGTTCAGAGAGATTTGGGTGTCCTTGTGCAAGAAACACAGAAAGCTAGCGTGCAGGTACAGCAAGCAATAAGGAAGGCAAATGGCATGTTGGCCTTTATTGCAAGGGGGTTGGAGTATAAGAGTGAGGAAGTCTTGCTCCAATTGTACAGGGCCTTGGTGAGACCACACCTGGAGTACTGGGCACAGTTTTGGTCTCCTTATCTAAGGAAGGATATACTTGCCTTGGAGGCGGTGCAACGAAGGTTCACTAGATTGATTCCTGGGATGAGGGGGCTGTCCTATGATGAGAGATTGTGTAGAATGGGCCGGTACTCTCTGGAGCTTCGAAGAATGAGAGGTGACCAGATCATCTGTTTTAATTATGTTGATTGAGGGATAAATATTGGCCAGGACACCGGGGAGAACTCCTCTGCCCTTCTCCGAAATAGTGGCCGTGGGATCTTTTAAGTCCACCTGAGAGAGCAGACCTAGATTGAAACTTACAAGATTCTGAAGGGTAGATGCTGAGAGGTTGTTTCCCCCTGGTTGGAGAGTCTAGAACTAGGGGGCATAGTCTCAGGATAAGGGGTCGGCCATTTAAGACCGAGATGAGGAGGAATTTCTTCACTCAGAGGGTTGTGAATATTTGAAATTCTCTGCCCCAGAATACTGAGTCTTTGAGTATATCCAAGGCTGAGATCGATAGATTTTTGGACTTTAGGGGAATCAAAGGATATGGAAATAGTGCGGGAAGGTGGAGTTGAGGTCGATGATCAGCCATGATCTCATTGAATGGTGGAGCAGGCTCGAGGGGCCGTGTGGCCCACTCCTGCTCCTAATTCTTATGTTCTTATAATACTTTTGCAGCATGGCATCAGAGCCAGGATGTCAGCCGGGGCTCAGTGGGTAGCACTCTCCTGCCTCTGAGTCAGAAGGTTGTGGGTTCAAGTCCCACTCCAGACTTGAGCACAAAATCCTAGGTTGACACGCCAGTGCAGTACCGAGGGAGTGCTGCACTGTCAGAGGTGCCGTTTTTCAAATGAGATGTTAAACCGAGGCCCCGTCTGCTCTCTCAGGTGGACTTAAAAGATCCCACGGCACTATTTCAAAGAAGGGCAGAGGAATTATTGCCCCGGTGTCCTGGCCAATATTTATCCCTCAATCAACATCACTAAAACAGATGATCTTGTAGGAGTCTACGTACTCCTAGCAAAAAATACTGAACTCGGAGAGGTTCAACAGAAAAGGTTTAATTGTTGAGGTTGCATGCTGAACACAAAATGGAGTCAGAGACTACACAAAGTACGACTGCCTTTCATCAGTGCACAGCTTCGACTGCTCCTCCCCCGCTCTGGGCTTAACTATGTTGCAGATCGAGTTTCTTAAAGGTGTGATCCTTCTTAAAGGCATGACGCCTGATTTATAGTCTACGGACCAGAAAGCGGATTGTGTCCTTTCTGTGATCAGTACGCCACAATCTGGTCATTATCACATTGCTGTTTGTGGGAGCTTGCTGTGTGCAAATTGGCTGCCGCATTACAACAGTGACTAAACTTCAAAAAGTACTTCATTGGCTGTAAAGTGCTTTGGGACGTCCGGTGGTCGTGAAAGGTGCTATAGAAATGCAAGACTTTTCTTTTTAGTATGTGACCCTGCGAACGAAGAAAACCATTTTGTTTTTTTTTAAACTTGCTGCTTCCTGAAATGTCACCCCCTCAAGCAGTCTGTGTCAGTCTGGGAAGCAGAAAGCAAGGAGGGCGAGAATAACTGGTGGACTGGACAGCGTGACTTTGAGAAGAATCCTGAACCAATCGGAGATGTCCTTGCTGCTGGGTGAGACATACCTCTTGTCCGTCAATTATCTCAGTCCCCGTGGAGGGAAAAAACTATCCTGAGGTGTTACACACAGCAGTCTGGATCAGAGACACGCTCCCTCTTGCTAATGGCCCTAGGGCTTCGTGCTTCGTGCTTCGTGAAATGGATGTCACAATCGCTATGCCCCTGGGCCTGGATGGAACAGCCTACTCCTCTGAATTTGAAGTTGCAATAAGAAATTGTGCAAATAAATAAAAGGCCCTTGTGCTGTTTTATTCAAATCACTTAAACATAGAATCATACAGCACAGAAGGAGGCCATTTGGCCCATCGTGCCTGTGCCAGCTCTTTGAAAGAGCTCTCCAATTAGTCCCACTCCCCCGCTGTTTCCCCACAGCCCTGCACATTTTTCTTTTTTAAGTATTTATCCAATTCCCTTTTGAAAGTTACTATTGAATCTGCTTCCTTTTAGCCAATACAATGAAAACATTTATTTCTCATCTCCCCCTGGCTTTTTTGCCAATTATTATAAATCTGTGTCCTCTGGTTACCAACCCTGCCAGTGGAAACAGTTTCTCCATATCTACTCAATCAAAACCCCGCATAATTTTGAACGCCTCTATTAAACCTCCGCATAACCTCTTTGCTCTAAGGAGAACAATCTTTTAAAATTAGTTTTGTTAATGTCTATTATTCTAACTGTCACAGATCTTGGAACCAGTCGGTCAAGGTACCTTGCGGAGATGAAAGGGCCAAGTTTTCTGGGGCTTGTGGTCATTTGAGTGACAGCTGTGCTGCTGGAGGCCTCTGATTGGGGACTTTCTGGGTGCCTGAACCCAATCATCAGCCAGCAGACTTCCTGACTAATGTGGCTCCGTGGTGTTGTCTCATTGGGGGTGATTCTGTCAATGGGGGTGCATTGGAGGAGGGACTGCTGCTTGTCAGGTTTTAGTCCCGCCTCCATCGACTTGTGGCCAACCCACGCTATTTTCCCTTGATTGACCTTGTTAAGCCCACCCAGCGGGTTTAGCAGGCCAAGTAAGGGGAAGCCGGTTACAGAGAACGTCAGCGTATGACGTTTCATCTGTCAAAAATTTTTGACAGATGAATTGTCATCGATTGATAGCTCTGTGAAGCTGTCAAACACTGACATTCTCTGTTGTTTGATGAGTCCTTGTATTCAAGACTGATCAAACCTATCTGCTGAGCAGAAATCAGATGGTTGTTGCATCGGAGAATGCAACAGCCATCTGTTGTCTCCGCCGGTGAGATGCCGGAGTCTCCCATTCCCCAACTGTTGAAGCCTGCAGGAAGAAACAAAGGTAAGTAAACATTTTCTATCACTTTCCACTCACCTCACACTTGCACCCATCACTTACCTCCACAGCACACTTTTGGACCCCTCCGACCCCCGCAGACCCACTGCTCGCCTCGGTGACCCTTGGCGGGGTTTCCCGACATCGGGAAGCCCGCACCTCTGGTGGAAAAATGGGGATAATCCTCTTAACTGCCTGTTAACTACCTGTTAACAGGCAGTTAAGTGGCTGTAATCCCCTTCCCGCCTCCAGGAGACGGGACCCGGCGCAGGCCGGCTACCCACCTCCCGGGAAGATGGGTACCCACCCCCAGATTCTGCCAGTTTCCCAGCAGTCCCACCTCCCCAGGGCTGGCAAAATCATCCTCGCAGAAATGAGCAACTGTTTCGGGGGATCTAGTTATTTTGAAAGACGGCTAAGGGAACCGTCTGCATTGCTTTAATATATCGAGTAGAGTAGTACAGTTTGTATATTACTGTTACATTTATCTGTTCTATGTTAAATAAATTGTTTTTTTTTAGCTTACAGCCTGATAGAGTATATATTCAGCCCAGCTATTGTATGTGGTACATTCCTGTAAACTGGCATACAGTGGCAAAGGTTTTTTTGTTTGCCCCTTTGGCAGGTAATGGCACACTCCCTTAGTTACTGGTAGGGGACACGAGGTCTGCTAACGGGAGTGGTCAGTGACGCTGATAATACCCAATGTGGAGCAAAGGTGGGTAAACACAGTTGAGGCACAGATCAACCATGATCTAATGGAATGGTGGAACAGGCTGGAGGGGCTGAATGGCCTTCTCCTGCTCCTATGTTCCGACCATAAAACCCCAAGGTGTAACAGCCTCGGAATATGAGGCCAGTTGTAGCTTCTACTGCTGCTGGGCTAAGTCCGGGATCCCAGCACAGATTGGCGATTGCTCTGTGTGCCTCAGCTACTCAATGGCTGCTCTTATTGAGCCACTGGTGGATGTCCCAAAAAGGATTTCTGATTTTAAAGGCGGTGAGCTGGTCAGTCTCCTTTTGGAGCTTGGATGTTTAGATGTTCCGAAGAAAACTCACCAAGTGTTGTAATCAATATTTTTCCAAGTCAATTTTACTCCAAAATGTCAAGCAGGTTTTACACAGGATTACATCGGATATACGGCACAGAAACAGGCCATTCGGCCCAACCAGTCCATGTCGGTGTTTATGCTCCACTTGAGCCACCCCTCTTTCCCACACCCGCCCTTTAGCCACGTGTTAATTCTCCTGATCTATCTGTTTCTATGCCAATTTGCACGTGGCTCGGGCAACAAACCAGAGATTGTTACCCTCGAGGTCCTGCTTTTTAATTTAGAACCTAACTCCTGATACTCTTTCAGCAAGACCTCCTCCTTGTTCCTACCTATGTCGTTTGTGCCAACATGGACCACGACAACTGGATTTACCCCCTCCCTTTCCCAGTTACTCTCCAGCCGCCATGAGATATCCCTTACCCTGGCACCGTGCAGGCAACACACCCTTCGGGATTCTCGTTCTTGACTGCAGAGGACGCTATCTATCCCCCTAATTATAGAGTCCCCTATCACTACCACATTTCTACTCTGCTCTTCCTCCCCTTGGACAGCCTTCTGAGCCACAGTGCATTGGTCTGCATTGTGGCTGTCCTCGCTGCAGTCTTTCTCCTTGTCCTCACAGGCAGTGAGTACATTGTACCTGTTGGACAGGACCAGTGTCTGCGGGACCGCCTTCTCAACCTCTCCTAAATCCCCGCTACCTGGCTCCCGAACAGTCACCCCCTCCCCTTCCTGAACCTGTGCTTTCCTCTGGGGTGTGACTGCATTCTGGATAAAACTGTCCAGAAATTCCTCCTCCTCTCTTATGTTTCTCCAACTCGCACTCCAGCTCAATGACTCTGAGCCGGAGAGGTTCGAGACAGAGACATCTCCTGCAGACGTGTTCGCTCGCGACAGTCTCACTGTCCACAAACTCCCACATACTGCAGTCCAGACACACAACCTGCTCTGCCATATCTTAGTCTAGCCTTATTTTATTTATTTAATTATTTAAAGTCTTTATTCAATGATTATTTATAGTTATATTAATTAGTTTAACTAGTTAAGCTATAAATTTAATACAGTACTTTGTAGTTTCCCGCACCGAGTTTAAACCACTGTCCGAGGTTAGAGAGAAAAGAGAGGAAAAAAACCTTATTACTCACCAACCAATCACCTACCTGCTGTCCTGTGACATCACTCCTTGTTTTCTTGGAAATCGTCGAAGGTTCGGCCGCCGCTGATACCGCCTCCAGTTAGGACCGCGCTGCCCGGTCTCCCGCTGTTTTAAGTAGCACCGCCGCTGATACCGCCTCCAGTTAGGGCCCCGCTGCCCGGTCTCCCGCTGTTTTAAGTAGCACCGCCGCTGATACCGCCTCCGATTAGGACCACGCTGCCCGGTCTCCCGCTGTTTTAATACCGCCGCCGCTGATACCGCCTCCGATTAGGACCGCGCTGCCTGGTCTCCCGCTGTTTTAATACCGCCGCCGCTGATACCGCCTCCGATTAGGTCAATTTTATTGACTGTAATGAATATAAAATGTGTTTGCTACAAATTTCAATGATCTCGCCCCTCCCTATCTCTAACCTCCTCCAGCCCGACAACCCTCCGAGATCTCTGCGCCCCTCCAATTCTGGCCTCTTGCGCGTCCCCAATATTAATCGCTCTGGAATTCTCTCCCTGAGCCTCTCTACCTCTTTCCTCCTTTAAGACGCTCCTTAAAACCTACCTCTTTGACCAAGCTTTTCGTCACCTGCCCTAATATCTCCTTATGTGGCACGGTGTCAGATTTGGTTTGATAACGCTCCTGAGAAGTGCCCTGGGACGTTTTACTACGTTAAAGATGCTATATAGATACAAGTTGTTGTTGTAGTGAAGCTTTCCATTCAGAGTTGGGGAGAGAGGCTGTCTTTCTTTTCCTCCCTGACTCTCCCCCTGCCCTCCTTTCTTCCTCCCCCATTGCGTGTTGTAATTTCTATCTAACTCTATGTAGATGGACATTCCGCATGTGTGAGCATGACCAGTAAATTTTGGCAGGCTCTTAAACTATGGGGTTGGCATCAGGGCTGAGTATGCTCCTGGCCTCCCCCATGTTCCAGTAGGAATCACTGGATTGCAATCGAACGTGAGGACCATGGTCAAATGAACCCCCCTCACCCTCCTCCTCTCGCTAATCCAGAGATGCTGCGGCCAATTGTGGTACCTCCAACTGGCTGAGATCCACCAGCTCAATACAGACTGGGGATAGAACCTGGGAGCTCCCTAGAACGTCCTGGAGGGTACCAAGGGATACGGAACCAAGGCGGGTAAATGAAGTTAAGATGCAGATCAGCCATGATCTAATGGAATGGTGAAAGAGGCTCGAGGGGCTGAATGGCCTCCTCCTGTTCCTATGTACAACTTAGTTGCTCTCCGCCTTAATCAGTGGAGCCATCGGAGAAGCCCTATGATTGACTTTCAGCTGGGGGAGAATTGTCTAATTCCAATACAAATAGAAAACATAGCAAAATAGGAGCAGGAGTAGGCCATTCGGCCCTTCCAGTCTGCTCCGCCAATCAACATGATCATGGCCAATTCTCTATCTCAATACCATATTCCCGCTCTCTTCCCATACCTCTTGATGCCTTTTGTGTCTAGAAATCTATCTCCTTCTTAAATATATTCAGTGATTTGGCCTCCACAGCCTTCTGTGGTAGAGAATTCCACAGGTTCACCACCCTCTGAGTGAAGAAATTTCTCCTCATCTCAGTCCTAAATGCCCTACCCCGTATCCTGAGACTGTGACCCCTCGTTTTAGACCCCCCAGCCAGGGGAAACATCCTCCCTGCATCCAGTCTGTCTAGCCCTGTCAGAATTTTATACGTTTCAATGAGATCCCCTTTCATTCTTCTAAACTCTAGTGAATACAGGCCTAGTCGACCGAATCTCTCCTCATACGACAGTCCTGCCATCCCAGGAATCAGTCTGGTGAATCTTCGTTGCACTCCCTCTATGGGAAGTATATTCTTTCTTAGGTAAGGAGACCAAAACTGCAGGTGTGGTCTCACCAAGGCCCTGTACGACTGTATAAATGTGCCCCCTTTCAACATTCTACCCTGGCAGGTGCCTGTCACAGAGAAGGCCGCAGTCTGTACCCACTGTCGCCCCACGACTAAAGGAGGCCACGTAGCAGATGGGTCAGCAGCTCAAGATCTTAATGGAGGATGTAAATGGGACAGTTGGAAGACAGCTGCCCATTGGACAGTCTGGGGAGTTTCCAAACTTGCAATTTTTTAGATTAACAAGAGCTGGCATGAGTTGGGTCACAGCCGGGATTGTAGTTTAAATAACATTCGGATGCTGGTGTGCAGCACTCTGCTTATGGGTGGAGCTCCATTTTCTCTGGCAAGAGCTCACTGCAGGAGCTGACAGTATAGCTTTGGTCAGCTGGGTCAGTTTTGCTCTACAAGGCGATCGGGGAGACTGAGACCAGTACTTAATGATGCCCACAGCCTGGAAAAACACACAGTACACTCCTTGTCCCTTATTGCAGCGTGGAGCCTGCAGAGAGGGAGAGAGGACTGTAGCCTCACAATCTGCTAGAGCATCATGCTTCACCAGATCTTTGCTTCGGACTCCAGTATAGAGCCTTCCGGAATTTGTACGGCAGCCAGATTATACCTACCTTTGTGTCCAATAGTTAGCATTGATTTTCTGCTCTGTAAACAACAGGATCGCTCTGAAAAATGGAGCCAATGATGTGATCCTCTCAGAGGCTTGAGGCAGTAAATGACACTCCATCACCCGTTGCAATGTGTTGGGCGAATTCTATTAACTTCTCCTGTTTCATTTTTAATACATAAAAATCCAGCACACATTATTTTTGAAGTCTGAAAACTGTTCTTTGTAATTTAGAGAACAGCACTAGGGCAGCACGGTGGCATAGTGGTTAGCACTGTTGCCTCACAGCGCCAGGGACCCGGGTTCGAATCCGGCCTCGGGCGACTGTCTGTGTGGAGTTTGCACATTCTCCCCGTGTTTGCGTGGGTTTCCTCCGGATGCTCCGGTTTCCTCCCACAGTCCAAAGATGTGCAGGTTAGGTTGATTGGCTATGATAAATTGACCCTTAGTGTTAGGGGGATTAAATACGTGGGGTTACGGGGATAGGGTGGGATATGTGTTGGTGTAGGGGTTATGGGGATCGGGTGGGATATGTGTCGGTGCAGGCTCGATGGGCCGAAATGGCCTCTATCTGCTGTGGGGTTTCTGTGTGATTCTGTGAAGACTTAATGTAAAGAGGAACAAAGAACTTGCATTTCTATAGCACCTTTCACAACCTCAGGACATCGCAATGTGCTTCACAGCCAACAAAGTACTCTTGAAGTAGTCACTGTTGCAATGTAGGGAAATTTGACAGTTAATTTGCACACAGCAAGTTCCAACAAACAACAATGAGATCAATGACCAGGTAATCTGATTTAGTGATGTTGGTTGAGGGGTAAGTATTCGCCAGGACATCAGGGATAATCCCCTGCTCTTCTTCAAAATAGTGCGGTGGGATCTTTTACATCCAACTGAAAGAGCAGACGGGGCCTCGATTTAACGTTTCATTCGACAGACAGCACCTCCGACAGTGCAGCACTCCCTCAGTACACTTTAAACCTCCTGTCACAGAAAGAGAAGTCTGCCACATATCAACAGACTGTACAAGCCATATGGGCCGGTACAAATGTTCAACGAGAGGTTTGCAATATTCTGCCATGTAGACAAGTCAATATGTTAGTTCCTTCGTGAGCGGGGCGTTAATATTGTCACAGACAAGGACGAACCTTCCACTGCAGCTTAGTCATTTCCTGCCTCCAACACCGCACACACAGGAAGGCCCAAGGGGAGGAAAAATTCGTGTTCGCCAAAAAAGTTGCTGGTGTCACCGGCAACTGCAGTTAACGGTCACTGGAAGTGACCGCAACGCTAAGCGAGTGAAATTGGTCTGGCGGGCGTGGAGATAGATGTTGCCGCGCTCACCTTCTGTCCAACACCGTCCTGGTGGCATTGCTGGGGTGACGGGGACGAAGTTCCTGCCCAAGTCTGGTGTTACAGTTTCCCACAGCCAATGGGAGCGAAGCTGTGGAGCTCGCAAGGAATTGTGGGCAATGAAGAGGTCTGAGAATTAAAGGGGCCATGCACACTGAAGCAATACAAAATAAAATGCTGTGAATCACTACATTTTTCAGCCCGTTCTGCCTTTTAAAACATCATAGAATGGCTCCAGCACAGAAGGAGGCCATTCGGCTTGTCCAGCCCGTGCCGGCTCTCTGCAAGAGCCCTTCAGCCAGTCCCATTCCCCCTGCCCTTTCCCCGGAGCCCTGCAATTTTTTTTCCTTCAGGTACTTATCAATTCCCTTTTGAAAGCACAATTGACTCTGCCTCCACCACCCTTTCAGGCCGTGCATTCCAGATCATAACCACTCGCTGCATAAAAAAGTTTTTCTAATGTCGCCTTTGGTTCTTCTGCCAATCACCTTAAATCTGTGTCCTCTGGTTCTCGACCCTTCCGCCAATGGGAACAGTTTCTCTCTATCGACTCTGTCCAGGCCCCTCATGATTTTGAACACCTCTATCAAATCTCCTCTCAACCTTCTCTGCTCGAAGGAGAACAACCCCAGCTTCTCCAGTCTATCCACGTAACTGAAGTCCCTCATCCCTGGAACCATTCTCGTAAATCTTTTCTGCACCTTCTCAAAGGCCTTCACATTCTTCCTAAAGTGCGGTGCCCAGAATTGGACACAATACTCCAGTTGAGGCTGAACCAGTGTTTTATAAAGGTTCATCATAACTTCCTTGCTTTTGTACTCTATGCCTGTTTATGAAGCCCAGGATCCCGTATGCATTTTTAACCGCTTTCTCAACCTGCCCTGCCCTCTTCAACGATTTGTGCACATATACCCCCAGGTCTCTCTGTTCATGCAGCCCCTTTAGGATTGTACCCTTTAGTTTATATTTCCTCTCCTCATTCTTCCTACCAAAATGTAACACTTCACACTTTTCTGCGTTAAATTTCATCGACCACGTGTCCGCCCATTCCACCAGCCTGTCTATGTTAAAAGAAGTTCCAAATGTGAATATTCAGCTGTTAAAGCTGAATTACCTTCCTAACCTCAACAAATGGGAAATCAGCCTCAGCACGAACACAAATGGCTCAGCAGGCCAGGGAAGGGGCACCAAGGGTCTCATGCAGCACTCCAGCTTTGTGCAGAGGGTCAACACTGCAAGAGCAGCCCTCTACCCACAGGAGCCAGGAGGCCCTCCAGAAAGAACGATGTGGGACCTCATCACTAAGGCCATCACTGCCAGCAGTGTCGCCCCCACCACCTAGCTCCAGTGCCCAAAGAGGCTTCATGACTTCAGACCACTGGTCACGGTCAGTGAATGCATCTTCAAAAGCCGTCTCCTACCAACTGCACTACTAGCCTCACACACTGCTCAATGCACGACCCCCAACCACTCACCTATCAACAACCTGCACCAATGACGAGGCACATCTCCCATTCCTAGCCTCACCTCACCCCGTTGGAGGAGACGGTGCAGGCCATTCTTGGCAGGGGCATGGCTGAGCCCTTGGTCAACGGCGGGGCTGAAAGGATTCAAAATTCTGGTATCCTCATACGTTATCCTCCTTCTGGCATTCACCTCTTGCTTTCTCACCCTCCTGTCAGCAAAACTCCATCCTTCCTCATTTCACACACCCAAGAATTGCAGCCTGCCCAGCCAGTCAACAAGAAGAGGCAGCCTGCCCAGCCAGTGGGTCAACAAGAGGCAGCCTGCCCAGCCAGTGGGTCAACAAGAAGAGGCAGCCTGCCCAGCCAGTGGGTCAACAAGAGGCAGCCTGCCCAGCCAGTGGGTCAACAACAAGAGGCAGCCTGCCCAGCCAGTGGGTCAACAAGAGGCAGCCTGCCCAGCCAGTGGGTCAACAAGAGGCAGCCTGCCCAGCCAGTGGGTCAACAAGAAGAGGCAGCCTGCCCAGCCAGTGGGTCAACAACAAGAGGCAGCCTGCCCAGCCAGTGGGTCAACAACAAGAGGCAGCCTGCCCAGCCAGTGGGTCAACAAGAGGCAGCCTGCCCAGCCAGTGGGTCAACAAGAGGCAGCCTGCCCAGCCAGTGGGTCAACAACAAGAGGCAGCCTGCCCAGCCAGTGGGTCAACAAGAGGCAGCCTGCCCAGCCAGTGGGTCAACAAGAAGAGGCAGCCTGCCCAGCCAGTGGGTCAACAAGAGGCAGCCTGCCCAGCCAGTGGGTCAACAAGAGGCAGCCTGCCCAGCCTGTGGGTCAACAAGAAGAGGCAGCCTGCCCAGCCAGTGGGTCAACAAGAGGCAGCCTGCCCAGCCAGTGGGTCAACAACAAGAGGCAGCCTGCCCAGCCAGTGGGTCAACAACAAGAGGCAGCCTGCCCAGCCAGTGGGACTGCAGGCGGATGATTCCATCCTGAATATCCCAGCCACAACGGGGCTGTCCGGGATGCATCCATCCATCTGAATCCTCCTCTTCGGCTGCCTCCTCTTCTGCGTCTTCCTCTTCCCTCTGCAAGCGGATGCTGTAAATGTGAAATGACAGCATAAAATGCTGGAAATACTCAGCTGGTCAGGCAGCATGTCGATCTGAGACGTGAACTCTGTTTTTCTCTCCACGGATGTTACGTGACCTGCTGAGTATTCGCAGCATCTTCTGTCTCCTCAAAGGCCTTCATTTACCATCCGAGCTCTTGCAAGCATCCAGCAGCACTCCCTACACACTTAAAAAACTTTTCATATCTATTGCAGCAAGCCACCACTTAAATAAAATTTTAAAACACCCAGTCCAAACCCTTAAATTCAAACCTACCTGAATGATGTGCGTGTCCCTTTAAGAGCTGCAGACATTTCCTGGCGTGCTTAGGACCCAGCGAAGGTCGCGTTGGTGATGTTAAGTTGGCGTTGCACGCCGATTGATGTCACCACGCCGCCATTTTTTCCCCAGGGCACTGCCAGTTACCGGCAACGCAAAGGGGGAGAGAAATATGGCGGTCGCCACAGCACCCACCACCAGCTGTTGAATGAGCGGCGGCCGCCATTTCATGGTGTTACGGAGTGTCGGTAAGAACGTGAATTTCTAGCCCAAGGAATGAAAAAGTTTCTAGGCTTGAAGAGAGCCGGTGTTGCTATATTGTGGGGACCGAATCAGAACCCTGGGAGCGACATGGAAGCAATTCCACACGAGTAAGACTGTAGTTGCTGAAAAATCAGATTTGTGACCTTCCATTTCTGGCAATAGACCGTTAGACATCTATAATGTGTTTGGGGGAGCGATAAGCGAGTAGAGGCCAGCAATGTAACATTTATACTGTGGGCTGAGAGCTCACCTGACCCACAGCTAGAATAAAGTGATGGCCAGGGACCTCCAGTGCCTCTTAGTGCCAAGGACCTCTTAGAAGCACAGTTAGTGAGGTGGTTCTTGGTGCTTTTGAAGGCAGAACTGTGATGTAAACAGAATATCCTGATCAGAGCAAGGATTGCCTCAGGAGCACTCTCACCTGTGAGCTTCTCCGACAGCACCTCCCAAACCCACGAGCTCTACCACCTAGAAGGACACGGGCAACAGCATCCTGTCTAAGTACCCCCTCCAAGTCACACAACATTTAGACTTGCACATATATCACCGTTCCTTCATCGTCGCTGGGTCAAAATCCTGGAACTCCCTCCTTAACAGCACTGTGGGAGTATCTTCACCTCATGGACTGAGGCGGTTCAAGAAGAAGGCCCACCACCACCTTCTCAAGGGTAACTAGGGATGGGAAATAAATGCTGGTCTTACTAATGACGCCCACATCCAGAAGAATTCATTTTTAAAAAGCCAGGAGTTTGTGGCTTTGTGCTTCACTCTAGAGCTTGAACACATAGACTAGGTTGGCACTGCAGTGTAGCACTGAGAACATAACATAAAAACATAAGAAATAGGAGCAGGAGCAGGCCATTCAGCCCCTCGAGCCTGTTCCGCCATTTAATGAGATCATGGCTGATCTGATTTTGGCCTCAGCTCCACTTTACTGCCCGCTCCCCATAACCCTTGACTCCCCTGTTGCTCAAAAATCTGTCTACCTCAGCCTTGAATATGTTCAATGACTCCGCCTCCACAGCTCTCTGGGGTAAAGAATTCCAAAGATTCACGACCCTCTGAGAGAAGACATTCCTCCTGAGGGAGTGCTATATTGCCAGAGGTGGCATCCTTCAAATGAGATGATAAACCAGAGGCCCATCTGCTAATCAAGTGGCATAAAGATCTCAGGGCAGCATCCAAAGAAGAGCAAGGAATCCTCCTGTTCTCGTACCGCATGTCATCCCCCAACTAATGCAGCCAAAAGTAGATTAACTGGTCATCCATCTCATTACTTTTTGTGGGATCTTGCTGTGTGCAGAATTAGTGATGTGTTTGCCTACATACCAATAGCAACTTCACTTCAACTAAATGAATTATATGTGAAGTGCTTTGAACGTTTCTGAGAGCTCTGATCAGGAGCTAGATAATTGCAAGCCTTTCCAAATGCTTGCTAGATTCTATAATTTTTTGCTGGCAATGTGCATCTTTAAGAAGCAACAAGACAATGTTTTGAGCTGTCTGTCATCTTTTATTCATGATCTCCACAACCTGACCCATTAATGAGCAGAATGCAGGCAGCCAAGGAATTGAAGGTATATTTCCTCACCAGCAGGATTGTTTCTGTAAAGTGTGATTCGGGTGGGTTGCAGACTGGAAAATTCTTAATCTCACTATTTCAACAAGATACCGCGAGTAATCGTGAACGTGTGTGATTTCCAATCATTCATGATAGAATGCCGCTCTGTGCTCAGCCACCCATTTGCAGTGGGAGTAAAGAACATAGGAACAGGAGGAGGCCGTTCAGCCGCTGGAGCCTGCTCCGCCATTCAGTTAGACCATGGCTGATCTGAACCACAACCCATTTACCCACAGTGGTTCCATATCCAACAAAAATCTAGAAATCTCACTTTTGAGTTTCAGTTGACCTCCCAGCCTCAACAACTTTTTGGGGGAGAGAGTTCCAGATTTCCACTAACCTTTGTGTGGAGAAGTGCTTCCTGACATCACCTCTGAATGGCCTGGCTCTAATTTTATGGTTATGCTGCCTTGTACTGGACTCCCCCCACCAGAGGAAATACTTTCCCTCTCTCTACTATTAAATCCTTTAATCATCAAACACCTCAATTAAATCGCCCTTAATCTTCTATACTCGAGGGAATACCAGCCTAGAATATGCAACCTGTCCTCATAATTTAACCCTTTTAGCCCCGGTATCATTCGAGGGACATAGAACAGAAGTAGGCCATTTAACTGCTTGAGCCTGTTCTGCCATGTTGTGTCTGTACCTTTCTACCTAGACACAATTAGAACTCAGAACTCAGAGATTCAAACATGAAGTGCTTTATTCAAAAAGAAGGTTCCGGAGAGTACCGAACAAAGAGAGCTAAAACTTAACCAAGAGAACAACCCCAACCATTTATCTGCTGTGACAGCGCCACCGCAGGTGGGAGGAGAACACCCAATACATAACATGCCATACATTGAGATCATGGCTAATCTGTGACCTAATTCCATATACTGTACCCGCCTTTACCCCATATCCCTTAATACCTTTGGTTAACAAAAGCTGTCAATCTCAGATTTAAAATTAACAATTGATCTGGCATCAACTTCCACTTGTGGAAGAGAGTTCCAAACTTCTACCACCCTTTGTGTGTAGAAGTGTTTCCTAACTTCACTCCTGAAATGTCTGGCTCTAATTTTTAGACTCTGCCCCCCAGTCCTAGAATCCCCAACCAGCGGAAATAGTTTCTCTCTATCTACCTGATCAATTCCCCTTAATATCTTGAAAACATCAATTACATCACCTCTTAACCGTCTAAGTTCCAGGGAATACAACCCCAGTTTGTGTAATCTCTCCTGGTAATTTAACCCTTGGAGCCCGGGTATCATTCTGGTAAACCTACGCTGTACTCCCTCCAAGGCCAATTTATCTTTCTGAACATAGTTCACTCCAGGTGTGGTCTAACCAGGGCTTTGTACAGCTGCAGCATAACTTCTACCCTTTGTATTCTAGTCCTCTAGATATAAAGGCCAGCATTCCATTAGCCTTTTTGATTATTTTCTGTACCTGTCCGTGACATTTTAATCATCTATGTACCTAGACCCCCCGCCCCCAAGTCTCTTTGGGCTCCACTGTTTAGTTTTTCACCATTTAGAAAGTACTCTGTTCTATCCTTTTTGGATCCAAAATGGATGACCTCACATTTGCCTACATTGAAATCCATTTGCCACAGTTTTGCCCATTCACTTAATCTATCAATATCCCTTTGTAATGTTATGCTTCCATCTGCACTGCGTACAATGCAGCCTATCTTTGTGTCATTGGCCCAGAAATCCGGGTCGGGGGCTTCCCGCGGGTGTAAGCCCCCGACCTGCACTTACCTTGCGCGCCGGCAGTTGAGCTCTGGGCCTGCGTGGAATTCCGCTCCGGGGCCTGGCCCAGCTGCCGGCGCGCTGTGCTTGCGTGTCCCAGGGGCGCAGTTAGTGCGATGCGTCCCCTGGGATCACGTGGGCCATGGGCAGCCAATCGGAGGAGGGAAAAGCCCATTCATAAGATTGACAGGAAGACCTGTCTAAACTTATGAATGCTACGGGCCCAAAATAGCAGTAAACCTTCAAATAATTTTTTTTTTAAATCATACTTTTTAAATAAACTATAAATTACATTAAATTTAAAAAATAATTTAAATTTTTGAAAATTTTTTTTAATAAAAAAACAGGGCTAAAAATAAACTTACCTTGCTTTAAAGTATTTAAAAATAATAAACCTTGTGCTCCAGAACTAGCTGCACCCCTAGCCAAGCTGTTCCAGTACAGCTACAACACTGGCATCTACCTGGCAATGTGGAAAATTGCCCAAGTATGTCCTGTCTACAAAAAACAGGACAAATCCGACCCGGCCAATTACCGTCCCATCAGTCTACTCTCAATCATCAGCAAAGTGATGGAAGGTGTCGTCGACAGTGCTATCAAGCGGCACTTACTCACCAATAACCTGCTCACTGACGCCCAGTTTGGGTTCCGCCAGGGCCACTCAGCTCCTGACCTCATTACAGCCTTGGTCCAAACATGGACAAAAGAGCTGAACTCAAGAGGTGAGGTGAGAGTGACTGCCCTTGACATTAAGGCAGCATTTGATCGAGTGTGGCATCAAGGAGCCCTAGCAAAACTGAAGTCAATGGGAATCAAGGGGAAAACTCTCCATTGGTTGGAATCATACCTAGCACAAAGGAAGTTGGCTGTGGTTGTTGGAGGTCATTCATCTCAATCACATGACATCACTGCAGGAGTTTCTCAGGGCAGTGTCCTAGGCCCAACCATCTTCAGCTGTTTCATCAATGGCCTTCCCTCCATCATAAGGTCAGAAGTGGGGATGTTCGCTGATGATTGCACACTGTTCAGCACCATTCGAGACTCGGCAGATACTGACGCAGTCCGTGTCCATATGCAGCAAGACCTGGACAACATTCAGACTTGGGCTGACAAGTGGCAAGTAACATTCGCACCACACAAGTGCCAGGCAATGACCATCTCCAACAAGCGAGACTCTAACCATCTCCCCTTGACATTCAATGGCATTACCATCACTGAATCCCCCACTATCAACATCCTGGGGGTTACCATTGATCAGAAACTGAACTGGACCAGCCATATAAATACTGTGGCTACAAGAGCAGGCCAGAGGCTGGGAATTCTGCGGCGAGTGTCTCACCCCCTGACTCCCCAAAGCCTTTCCACCATCTACAAGGCACAAGTCAGGAGTGTGATGGAATACTCTCCACTTGCCTGGATGAGTGCAGCTCCAACAACACTCAAGAAGCTCGACACCATTCAGGATAAAGCAGCCCGCTTGATTGGCACTCCATCCACCTTCAACATTCACTCCCTCCACCACCGGCGCACTGTGGCTGCAGTGTGTACCATCTACAAGATGCACTGCAGCAACTCGCCAAAGCTCCTTCAACAGCACCTTCCAAACCCGCGACCTCTACCACTTAGAAGGACAAGGGCAGCAGACGCATGGGAACATCACCACCTACAAGTTCCCCTCCAAGCCACACACCATCCTGACTTGGACCTGTATCGCCGTTCCTTCACTGTCGCTGGGCCAAAATCCTGGAACTCCCTTCCTAACAGCATTGTGGGTGTACCTACACCATATGGACTGCAGCGGTTCAAGAAGGCGGCTCACCACCATCTTCTCAAGGGCAATTAGGGATGGGCACTAAATGCAGGCCTAGCCAGCGACGCCCACATCCCATCAATGAATAAAACATTTTTTTTTAATGTTTTAATTTTAATTAATTGACCACTTACCTTGTAAAAAGCAGGCCTTACGCCTGCTTTTTAAATGTGTAAATCCTGCAGGTTTACCCTCCCGGGAAAACCTGCAAAAACAACCTAAGTTCAAAGCGCACGCGCAGCCTCCCCTGCGCGCGCGTTCGACCTCTGAACCTCTTCGTTCAGAGGATCGGAAGTGCCGGTTTCCCGCGCATGCGCAGTGCATGCAAGAAACCGGCACTTCCATCGGGTCCACGCATGAGTACCCCGTGCGTACTCACGCGTTGGGACCCGAATTTCTGGGCCATTGGCAAACTTGGATATGTGGCTTTCTATGCCATCATCTAAGTTGTTAATAAATAATGTGACAAGCTGAGGCATCAACACAGATCGCTGCGGGACACCACAAGTCACATCCTGCCAATTAGAGTACCTGCCCATTATCCAGTCTCCTGCTGCTCAGCCAATTTCTTAACCACGCCAGTAATTTGCCTTCAGTTGTTCCATGAGCTTCAATTTTATCCAATAGTCTCTTATGAGGGACTTTATCAAATTCCTTCTGGAAGTCCATATAAATAACATCCATAGACATTCCCCTGTCCACTACTTCAGTCACCTCGTCAAAAAATTCAGTCAGGTTTGTCAAGCATGAACAACCCTTTACAAATACATGCTGGCTGTCTCTGATTAGCTGAAAATATTCACGGTGTTCAGTCACTTTATCTTTCATTATATACTCGAACAATTTCCCGACAACAGGTGTTAGGCTACCTTGGGGCAGTTTACAAAGTATTACAAAGTATGACCGAGTATTTACAGCACAGAAACAGGCCATTTGCCCAACAGTTCCATGCCAGTGTTTATGCTCCACACGAACTTCCTCCCATCCTTCTTCATCTAACCCCATCAACATATCCTTCTATTCCTTTCTCCCTCATGTGCTTATCTAGCTTCCCCTTAAATGCATCTTTGCTATTCACCTCAACCACTCCCTGTGGTAGCGAGTTCCACATTCTCACCACTCTCTGGGTAAAGAAGTTTCTCCTGAATTCCCTATTGGATTTATCAGTGACGATCTTATATTTATGATCCCTAGTTCTGTTCTCCCCTGCAAATGGAAACATCTTCTCTACATTTACCCTATCAAACCCTTGTATAATCTTGAAGACCTCTATCGGGTCACCCCTCGGTCTTTTTTCTAGATAAAAGAGCCCCAGCCTGTTCAATCTTTCCTGATAGATGTAACCACTCAGTTCTGGTATCATTCTAGTAAATCTTATTTGCACCTTCTCCAGTGCCTCTATAAGCTTTTACAATATGGAGACCAGAACTGTGCACAGTGCTCCAAGTGTGGTCTCACCAAGGTTCTATACAAATTTAACATAACTTCTCTGCTTTTCAATTCTATCCCTCTAGAAATGAATCCCAGTGCTTTGATTGCTTTTTTATGCCCTTCTTAACCTGCGTTGCTACTTTTAGTGATCGGTATATCTGTACCCCCCAATCCCTCTCATTCTCTACCCCATTTAGACACTTATTTTCCAACAAGGAGTATGTGGCCTCTTATTCTTTCTACAAAAATGTATTACCTCGTACTTATCTATATTGAAGTTCATTTGCCAATTAGGTGTCCATTCTGCAAGTTTATTAATGTCTTCCTGTATTTTGTCGTAGTCCTCCTCTATAGTTGCAAATTTTGAAATTGCACTTCCAATTTTCGATTGCAAATCATTTATTTAAATGGTGAGCAATAGTGGTCGCAGCAGCGATCCTTATGGAACACCACTTCCCACCATTTGCCAATCCAAGTAACTACATTTACCCCTCTACTCTCTCTTTTGTAGCCAACTTGCTAGCCATTCTGCTTCTTGTCCCTTGACTCCACATGTTCTGACCTTAGTCATGAGTCTCCTATGCAGTTCCTTTTTGAAGGCTTTTTGGAAATCCAAATACTGTATATTATGTCGACTGCATTACCCGATCTACCCTTTCTGTTACTTCTTCAAGTAATATAAATGCAAGTCTTTCTTTTCTTTTTATGGCTCAGTGTCAAATTTTGTTTTCTTTATAACACTCCTGTGAAGCACCTTGGGACATTTTATTATGTTAAAGGCGCTATATAAATACAAGTTGTTGTTGTTGCTATCTCTTCCCTAACTTCTCTTAATATGCGTGGGGTTTGAGAGAACTAGGTGTAGATCTGACCTTCTGTCCAACTTACATTTATATAGCGCCTTAAACATAGTAAAACATCCCAAGGTGCTTCAAAATCAGACAATAATTTGACACTGAGCCACATAAGGAGATATTAGGACAGGTGACTTGGTCACAGATGTAGGGCTAGAAATTGCGTAGCGCCCCGTTTGAGGCGATAACTTTTGCGGGAGCGCAAATGTATCGCTGGGCAAAAAACATTTGAATCTGCCGGGAACGTCCGCTTTAGCGCTCCAAGAGGGAAGTGGAACGCTAAATCAAGCGCTACCACTTCCCTTAGAGTGCTACAGGGAGCGAGAGGGGTGGGAGCGGCAGAGCGCTGCAAAATGTCCCGAGCAGCGCTGCCGGTTTTACAGGCTCCTTCCCTCCCTTAAAGGGAATGGCCATTGCTGCGGTCATTGAAGGAATCCTCAGGCTGTGTCTGTTGGGTGACGGCACCTGTGGTACGTGCATTGTAGCCCCAAGCACTCTCAGAGAGTGCAGGGCTAAGCAATCGCGGGGTACAAAAAAAATCAAAAAACACCAGAATGGGGACATAAATAAATTTTGCCCTACCTGATCACCACTGCCTTTAAATAGCGCTCCCCAAGCGGCCAGCCAAGGTGACAATGCCTCCTGCAGCTGCCGTTGTTGACGCCCAGCGATGCTGCAGGGGGCGGGAGCGAATATCACTTCCGGGGCGCTAATGGGGCGCTGCACACTGCATAACGTCACGATCTTTGGGGCGCAAGAGAGCAAGGCGGTACACCTTAGCGCCAGCGCAAATCCGCCAGGGAAGTTCGCAGGCGTCGGTGATTTCGCCGCGCCTGGTCGGTAATCCCTTAGTGCCCTGTTACCGCCCCCCCAGAGGCGCTAACGGGAGGGGCAAACCAGGCCAATTTCTCCCCCATAGTTTTTAAGGAGCGTCTTAAAGGAGAGCAAGGAGGAGAGGTTTAGGGAGGAAATTCCGGAGCTTAGGGCCTCGGCAACTGAAGGCACGGCCGCCAATGGTGGGGCGAAGAAAATCAGTGATGTGCAAGAGGACAGAATTGGTGGAGTGCAAAGATCTTGGAGGGTTGTTGGGCTGGAGGAGGTTACAGAGATAGGGTGACAGAGAAAGAGAGAGCGAGGACAGAGAAGCTGGCCCCTCATGGAAAGTTTTCATGATTACAAGGCACTCGTGCGTTGCAAGAGTTAGATTTAAAAACATTTAAACATTTATTATGTAAATTTCCCGGGCTGTGTGATGCTCTATCCTCCCTGGCCCACACACTGCAGATACATCTCAGTGAGAACACGGGCACAGATCTGCAGTGTGACGACAGAAATGTAAAGATAGTGCCATGGCTCCGAGAGCTCACAGTCTGTGTCGTTGCTGGAGCTGAGACAAACTCTTGCCTGTGTTGATGTAACCAGCTGTCTTTTTTAGACATAGTTCATCCGATTGATACTTGGGCTGGAATCGTAGAATCATACAGCCCGGAAGGAGGCCATTCGGCACGTCGTGCCTGTGCCGGCTCTTTGAGAGAGCTGACCAAGTTAGTCCCACTACCCCCCGCTCTTCCCCCCCACAACCCTGCAAATTAGTCCTCTTCAAGTACATGTCCTTTTGAAAGTTCCTATGGAATCTGCATCGACCACTCTTGGTGTTCATGTCATTCCTCCCCTCCGATCACATCGGTTCTACAGGACTCTGAGTGCATTTTAAACCCAACAGAGGATGTACTTCCAGTCAAAAGACATTGTAGATGGAGAAATTGGTATATTACCAAATTTATAGAATTCTGGAGAAATTGGTGCACTTTTCACCAGCATTTTGTAATTAAGAGTCAGCAAAATACATGGGAGCACATGCAGCTCGGAGTGTTATATGCAGGATAATGCACACAAATGGTGTTATATACAGGATAATACACAGATAGGTTGTTATATGCAGGATAATAAACAGATAGAAACATAGAAGATAGGAGCAGGAGTAGGCCATTCGGCCCCTCGAGCCTGTTCTGCCGGTTAATGAGATCATGGTTGATCATCCAAATTCAGTACCTTGCCCCTGCCTTCTCCCCATATCCCTTTAGCCTTAAGAAATATATCTAACTCCTTCTTGAATATATTTAATGAATTGGCCTCAACAGCCTTCTGTGGTAGAGCATTCCACAGGCTCACCAGTCTCTGAGTGAAGAAATTCCTCCTCATCTCAGTCCTAAATGGCTTACCCCTTATCCTTAGACTGTGACCTCTGGTTCTGGACTTCCCCGCCATCGGGAACATCCTCCCTGCATCTAGTCTGTCTAGTCCTGTTAGAATTTTATAAGTTTTAATGAGATCCCCTCTCATTCTTCTAAACTCTAGCGAATATAAGCCTAATCGACCCAATCTCTCTTCATACATCATTCCTGCCATCCCAGGTATCAGCCTGGTGAATCTTCGCTGCACTCCCTCCATGGCAAGAACATCCTTCCTCAGATAAGGCAACCAAAACTGCACACAATACTCAAGGTGTGGTCTCACTAAGGCCCTATACAACTGCAGCAAGTCATCCTTGCTCCTGTACTCAAATCCTCTCGCTATGAAGGCCAACATACCATTTGCCTTCTTAACCACTTGCTGCACCTGCATGCTTACCTTCAGCGACTGGTGCACAAGGACACCCAGGTCTCATTGCACTTCCCCTCTTCCCAATCTATTGCTGTTCAGATAATAATCTGCCTTCCTGTTTTTGCCACCAAAGTGGATAACCTCACATTTATCCACATTATACTGCATCTGCCATGCTTCTGCCCAATCACCCAACCTGTCCAAATCATACTGGAGTTTCTCAGCATCCTCCTCACAGCACACACGCCCACCCAGCTTTGTGTCGTCTGCAAACTTGGAGATATTACATCTAGTTCCCTCGTCTACATTAATATATAGTCTCTGAGTCAACTACTTCACTCTCCATCTTAATGAAGAATGTTATCATATTATGATCGCTCCTCCCCAAGGAGCCTCGCACAACAAGATTGCTAATTAATCCTTTCTCATTACATAATACCCAGTCTAAGATGGTCTGATCTCTAGTTGGTTCCTCGACATAAACCATCCCGTATACACTCCAGGAATTCCTCCTCCACAGTATTGTTACTAACTTGGTTAGCCCAATCTATATGTAGATTGAAGTCACCCATGATGACTGTTGTGCCCTTATTGCACGCTTCTCTAATTTCCCGTTTAATGCCATCCCCAACCTCAGCATTACTGTTTGGGGGTCTGTATACAACTCCCACTAACGTTTTCTGCCCCTTGGTATTTCTCAGCTCTGCACATATAGATTCCACATCATCAGAGCTATTATCCTTCCTTACTATTGTGTTAATCTCTTTAACCAGCAATGCTACCCCACCTCCTTTTCCTTTTTGCCTGGCCTTCCTGAATATTGAATACCCCTGGATGTTGAATTCCCAGCCTTGGTCACCCTGGAGCCATGTCTCTGTAATCCCAATTATATCATATTCGTTTACATCCATTTGTGCAGCTAATTCATCCACCTTATTACGAATGCTCCTTGCATTAAGACACAAAGCCTTCAGGCTTGTTTTTTTAACACTCTTAGACCTTTTAGAATTATTATTTACTGTGGCCCTATTTGATATACACCCTTGATTTCTCTGCCTTCCACTTTTGCTTTTCTCCTTCCTGTCTTTTGCTTCTATCCTTGCTTCCCTTTCCTCTGTTTCCCTGCACAGGTTCCCAACCCCCTGCCATGTTAGTTTAAACCCTCCCCAAGAGCACTAGCAAACACTCCCCCTAGGACATCGGTCGTGGTCCTGCCCAGGTGCAAACTGTCCAATTTGTACTGGTCACACCTCCCCCAGAACCGGTTCCAATGTCCCAGGAATTTGAATCCCTCCCCCTTGCACCATGCCTCTAGTCACGTATTCCTCTGATGTACCCTTCTATTTGTACTCTGACTAGCACGTGGCACTGGTAGCAATCCTGAGATTACTACCTTTGATAGAATTCTTCATTAAGATGGAGAGTGAAGTAGATGACTCAGAGACTAGGGTCCTGAATTTAAATAAAGGAAACTACGATGGTATGAGGCATGAGTTGGGTAGGATTGATTGGGGACTGTCACTCAAAGGGTTGACGGTGGATAGGGAATGGCAAACATTCAAAGATCACATGGATGAACTACAGAATTTGTTCATCCCTGTTTAGCATAAAAATAAAACAAAAAAGGTGACTCAACCGTGGCTAACAAGGGAAATTAGGGATAGCATAAGATCCAAGGAGAGGACATATAAATTGGCCAGAAAAAGCAGTAATCCTGAGGATTGGGAGCTGTTTAGGATTCAACAAAGCAGGACAAAGGGATTAATTAAGAAGGGGAAAATAGAGTATGAGAGTAAGCTTTCAGGGAACATAAAAACTGACTGTAAAAGCTTTTATATATATGTGAAGAGAAAAAGATTGGTGAAGTCAAGCGTAGGTCCCTTGCAGTCAGAATCAGGGGTATTTATAATGGGGAGCAAAGAAATGGCAGACCAATTAAATGCATACTTTGGTTCTGTCTTCACAAAGGAGGACACAAATAACCTCCCAGAGATGTCGGGGAACATAGGGTCTAATGAGAGGGAGGAACTGAAACAAATCAGTATTTGTAGGGAAATGGTGTTGGGGAAATTGACGGGATTGAAGGCCGATAAATCCCCAGGGCCTGATAATTTACATCCTAGGGTACTTAAGGAAGTAGCCCTAGAAATAGTAGATGCATTGCTGGTCAGCTTCCAAAATTCGATAGACTCTGGAACAGTACCCATGGATTGGAGGATAGCTAATGTTACCCCACTATTCGAAAAAGGTGGTAGAGAGAAAACGGGGAATTATAGACCGGTAAGCCTGACATCGGTAGTGGGGAAAATGCTAGAGTCCATTATAAAAGATGTAATAGCAGAGCACTTGGAAAACAGTGACAGGATCGGACAAAGTCAACATGGATTTACAAAAGGTAAATCGTGCTTGACTAATCTACTGGAATTTTTTGAGGATGTAACTGGTAAAATAGATAAGGGAGAACCAGTGGATGTGGTGTATTTGGACTTTCAGAAGGCTTTCGATAAGGTCCTGCATAAGAGATTAGTGTGTAAAGTTAAGGCACATGGGATTGGGGGCAAGGTATTGACTTGGCTAGAGAACTGATTGGCAGACAAAGCAAAGGGTTGGAATAAACGGCTCTTTTTCCAAGTGTCAGGCAGTGACTCGTGGGGTACCGCAGGGATCGGTCCTCGGACCCCAGCTATTCACAATATATATTAATGATCTAGCCGAGGGAACTAGATGTAATATCTCCAAGTTTGCAGACGACACAAAGCTGGGTGGGCATGTGTGCTGAGAGGAGGATGCCGAGAAACTCCAGTATGATTTGGACAGGTTGGATGTTTGGGCAGATGCATGGCAGATGCAATATAACGTGGATAAATGCGAGGTTATCCACTTTGGTGTCAAAAACAGGAAGGCAGATTATTATCTGAATGGCAATAGATTGGGAGAAGGGGAAGTGCAACGAGAACTGGGTGTCCTTGTGCACCAGTCGCTGAAGGTAAGCATGCAGGTGCAGCAGGCGGTTAAGAAGGCAAATGGTATGTTGGCCTTCGTAGCGAGAGTGTTCGAGTACAGGAGCAAGGATGTCTTGCTGCAGTTGTACAGGGCCTTGGTGAGACCACACCTTGAGTATTGTGTGCAGTTTTGGTCGCCTTATCTGAGGAAGGATGTTCTTGCCATGGAGGGAGTGCAGCGAAGATTCACAAGGCTGATACCTGGGATGGCAGGAATGACGTATGAGGAGAGATTGGGTCGATTGGGCTTATACTCGCTGGAGTTTAGAAGAATGAGAGAGGATCTCATTGAAACTTATAAAATTATAACAGGACTAGACAGACTAGATGCAGGAAGGATGTTCCCGATGGCTGGTGAGTCCAGAACCAGGGGTCACAGTCTAAGGATAAGGGGTAGGCCATTTAGGACAGAGATGAGGAGGAATTTCTTCACCCAGAGAGTGGTGAACCTGTGGAATTCTCTACCACAGAAGGCAGTAGAGGCCAATTCATTAAATATATTCAAGAAGGTGTTAGATATATTTCTTAAGGCTAAAGGGATCAAGGGATATGGGGAGAAAGCAGGGACAGGGTACTGAATTTGGATGATCAGCCATGATCTCATTGAATGACGGAGCAGGCTCGAGGGGCCAAATGGCCTACTCCTGCTCCTATCTTCTATGTTTCTATGTCCTATTTTTAAATTTACCTCCTAACTCCCTATATTCAGCTTTTAGGACCTCATCCCGTTTTTTTACCTATATCGTTGGTACCTCTATGCACCACGACAACTGGCTGTTCACCCTCCCCCTCCAGAATGCCATGCAGCCGTTCTGAGACATCCTTGACCGTTGCACCAGGGAGGCAACATACCATCCTGGAGTCTCGTTTGCGGCCGCAGAAACGCCTATCTATTCCCCTTACAATAGAATCCCCCATCACTATAGCTCTCCCGCTCTTTTTCCTCCCGTCCTGTGCAGCAGAACCACCCATGGTGCCAGGAAGTTGGCTACTGCTGCACCGATAAGCCATCTGCCCCAACAATAACCAAAGTGATATATCTGTCTGAGAGGGGGATGGCCACAGGGGACCCCTGCAGTACCTGCCTGCACCTACTACTCTGCCTGGAGGTCGCCCATTCCCTTCCTGCCTGTCCAGCTTTTACCTGCGGTGTGACCAACTCCCTAAACGTGCTATTCACGATGTCCTGAGCATCGCGATTGCTCCAGTATGTATCCATTCGCAGCTCCAGCGCTGCAATGCGGTCTGCCAGTAACTGCAGCTGCATACACTTCCCGCACACATGGTCGTCAGGGACACAGGAAGTGTTCCTGATTTCCCTCATAGTGCAGGAGGAGCATGCCATGGGGCCGAGCTGTGCTGCCATGACTTACCCTTTTAATTAACCTAAATTAGATTAAATCAAATCAATACCACTAATTACACTACAATTAAATGATATACTCAAGGGCCCTTGTTTACTAGCACTCCCCACTACACAACAGAGACCTTAGCAACTATAAACCACAAAATTAAGACCTTTTAAACCTTATAAACTGTTAACCTTAACTGTCAAACTATAGAGTAGTATAAATACTCACCTGGCCGTACTCACCCAATCAGCTGCTTCCCCTGCGCTGGCGTCACTTTTTGTACTGTGACGTCACTCTCGAATTCGGCCACCGTTTCCGCTGCTTCCTCGCAGGTCCGCCGCTCCTGCTGCTGCCTCTGCTCGACTGGGCCTGGAAATCACCGACCTTTATTTTCACCCACAGCCACTGCTCCCTCGCAGGTCCGCCGCTCCCGCTGTTATATACAGGATAATGCACAGATAGGGTGTTATGTACAGGATAATGCACAGATAGGGTGTTATATACAGGATAATGCACAGATAGGTGTTATATACAGGATAATGCACAGATAGGGTGTTACATACAGGAAATAATGCACAGATAGGGTGTTATGTACAGGATAATACATAGATAGGGTGTTATATACAGGATAATACACAGATAGGGTGTTATATACAGGATAATGCATAGATAGGGTGTTATATACAGGATAATGCACAGATAGGGTGTTATATACAGGATAATGCACAGATAGGTGTTATATACAGGATAATGCACAGATAGGGTGTTATATACAGGATAATGCACAGATAGGGTGTTATATACAGGATAATGCAGTGCTCGGAGTGTGCTATGTACAGAATAATGCACAGCCTGAAATCGGTTCTGTACAAGCAGCTAGAAATATCTTTTTATAGAAAGTACTAAAGATCCAGGAGTGGTTCCTAACTGTTATCTGAACCCTGAAATGAGAAGGCAAGCTGGGAATAATCCATGTGGATGAAACTGTGCTACACGATGGTAGTGGAAAAATACTTAACACTGAGTTGGGGGAGGTAATTTTATTCCAATGTTGATCCTCATGTGCCAGTAGTGGGTGTCATCTCCCACTGTCCTATTGCCCTTACATTTGTACTTGGTAAAGTTAGGGAAACTGTAGTAATTCTCTAATTATCCATTACCTTCAAAGTTGTGGCCTAATTCACGATGGGCTTGGGTGTTCCACAGGTGACCTTTACCTGTAAAGCACGTTGGGACATCCTGAGGTCATGACGGCGCTATATAAATGCAAGTTCTTTATTTTTTTCAGGCCTTTGATATGCATCTCCGGAACTCTGCTCTTGAACACTTTGCTAAATCACCAGCCATTGCCTTGAGCTGCTCCAAAGTCTTTGACAGGGTCTGGCACTGGGCATTTCTGAATAATATTGTATGTTCTCCGTACAAAGCTATGCCCATGGCTGTCTCGTTTCCTGTCCTTCCCAGAACCTCATACCGTACATCTCCCAACCTCCCTCAGACTTCTCTGAAGCAATAATATGCAATGAGTCTGGCGTTCCCCATGACGTGCTTTGAAATACAATTCAATACAGTTGCACAGGTTGGAGTTTCAGCTGTGGCTCGCTGGGCAGCGCTCTCACCTCTGAGTCAGAGGGTCATGGGTTCAAGTCCCCACTCCAGAGACTTGAGCACAAAAATCCAGGCTAACACTCCAGTGCAGTGCTGAGGGAGTGCTGCACTGTCGGAGGTGCCGTCTTTCGGATGAGACGTTAAACCCAGGCCCCGTCTGCTCTCTCAGGTGGACGTAAAAGATCCCACGGCACTATTTCGAAGAAGAGTAGAGGAGTTCTCCCCGGTGTCCTGGGGCCAATATTTGTCCCCCAATCAACATCACTAAAACAGATGATCTGGTCATTATCACATTGCTGTTTGTGGGAGCTTGCTGTGCGCTAATTGGCTGCCACGTTTCCCACATTACAACAGTGACCACACTTCAAAAGTGCTTCATTGTCTGTAAAGCACTTTGGGACGCTCAGTGCTCATGAAAGGCGCTGTAGAAATACAAGTCTTTCTTTTTAAAGTCAAGTAGTACAATAATGCCTCAGTTTAAATCTTATCGGGGCTGATTCCCCGATTGCTCACTGCCAGCGTGGAGCGGCAACCGTGGAGAGCACTGGACGGGATAGCATGGGCCCGCAAGCCTTGATTTTAAACACTCCCTGTGAGCACACTCCCCTCAGTGAGCACCGTGTCGGGCAATTTAATTACAGAGTCTGTTGTCCATCTCTTTTTCAAACCTCTTAGCCTGCATGGCTCAGTGGCACATTACCAATCAAGCCATGCAACCACCCTATGTGTGCTTTGCTTTGTAATGTGTGGAGAAGCACTGGCCAGTGTAGGAAGGCTAGACAGGAAACTGAGTGATAAGGTCCCTGATGTCATGTACTTGGGACGGTTGTCGCTTCCCAAATCCGTGTCCATGATTTTCTGCAACTCCATATCAGGTTTCCAACCCTACCACAGTACTGAAACAGCCCTTATCAAAGTCACAAATAACATCCTATGTGACTGTGACCATGGTAAATTATTCCTCCTCAGCCTCTTGACTTGACAGCAGCCTTTGACACGTTTGACCGCAGCATCCTCTGCCTACGCCTCTCCACCATCGTCCAGCTGGGTGGGACTGCCCTCGCCTGGTTCTATTCCTATCTATCCAGTCATAGCCAGAGAAATCTCCTACAATGGCTTCTCGTCCCACTCCCGCACTATTACCTCTGGTGTCCACCAAGGTTCTATCTCTGCCCCCCTCCTATTTCTCATCTACATGCTGCCCCTCGGCGACATCATCTGAAAACGCAGCATCAGTTTCCACATGTACGCTGACGACACGCAGCCCGACTTCACTACCTCTTCTCTCGACCCCTCCACTCTCAGAAATCACAGAAACCCCACAGTGCAGATAGAGGCCATTTCGGCCCATCGAGCCTGCACCGACACATATCCCACCCGATCCCCGTAACCCCTACACATATCCCACCCTATCCCCATAACCCCACGTATTTAATCCCCCTAACACTAAGGGTCAATTTTTATCATAGCCAATCAACCTAACCCCGCACATCTTTGGACTGTGGGAGGAAACCGGAGCACCCGGAGAAAACCCACGCAAACACGGGGAGAATGTGCAAACTCCACACAGACAGTCACCCGAGGCCGGATTCGAACCCGGGTCCCTGGCACAGTGAGGCCACGCTGATTTGTCACGCTGCTTGTCCAAACATCTAGTATTGGATGAGCAGAAATTTCCTCCAATTGGGAAATCAAAGCCATTGTCTTCAGTCCCCGTCACGAACTCTGTTCCCTAGCCACCGACTCCATCCTTCTCCCTGGCAACTATCTGAGACTGAACCAGACCATTCACCACCTTGGCGTCCTATTTGACCCTGAGCTGAGCTGAAACCCTCTTCCAGACCATGATTACCTCTAGACTTGGCCATTCCAACACTTTCCTGGCTGCCCTCCCACCTCGCACCCTCCGTAAACTTGAGCTCATCCAAAACTCGGCTGCCCCGTGTCCTAACTCACACCCAGTCCCGTTCACCCATCACCCCCTGTGCTCACTGCCCCGTGTCCTAACTCACACCCAGTCCCGTTCACCCATCACCCCCTGTGCTCACTGCCCCGTGTCCTAACTCACACCCAGTCCCGTTCACCCATCACCCCCTGTGCTCACTGCCCCGTGTCCTAACTCACACCCAGTCCCGTTCACCCATCACCCCCTGTGCTCACTGCCCCGTGTCCTAACTCACACCCAGTCCCGTTCACCCATCACCCCCTGTGCTCACTGCCCCGTGTCCTAACTCACACCCAGTCCCGTTCACCCATCACCCCCTGTGCTCACTGCCCCGTGTCCGAACTCGCACCCAGTCCCGTTCACCCATCACCCCCTGTGCTCACTGCCCCGTGTCCTAACTCACACCCAGTCCCGTTCACCCATCACCCCCTGTGCTCACTGCCCCGTGTCCTAACTCACACCCAGTCCCGTTCACCCATCACCCCCTGTGCTCACTGCCCCGTGTCCTAACTCACACCCAGTCCCGTTCACCCATCACCCCCTGTGCTCACTGCCCCGTGTCCTAACTCACACCCAGTCCCGTTCACCCATCACCCCCTGTGCTCACTGCCCCGTGTCCGAACTCGCACCCAGTCCCGTTCACCCATCACCCCCTGTGCTCACTGCCCCGTGTCCTAACTCACACCCAGTCCCGTTCACCCATCACCCCCTGTGCTCACTGCCCCGTGTCCTAACTCGCACCCAGTCCCGTTCACCCATCACCCCCTGTGCTCACTGCCCCTTGTCCTAACTCGCACCCAGTCCCGTTCACCCATCACCCCCTGTGCTCACTGCCCCTTGTCCTAACTCACACCCAGACCCGTTCACCCCTCACCCCTGTGCTCACTGCCCCGTGTCCTAACTCGCACCCAGTCCCGTTCACCCATCACCCCCTGTGCTCACTGCCCCGTGTCCTAACTCGCACCCAGTCCCGTTCACCCATCACCCCCTGTGCTCACTGCCCCGTGTCCTAACTCGCACCCAGTCCCGTTCACCCATCACCCCCTGTGCTCATTGCCCCGTATCCTAACTCACACCCAGTCCTGTTTGTAGTGTCCGTGTGTAGATAAAGACACTGAAGACAGGAGTTGGTTCATAGGTATTTACTAAGCAAGTCTGGGGGGGGTTTCTAAAGGATATACACAATACACAGGCTTATATAGCCCAAGTGGCAATTACCGGCATTACGCACACCTGGGGCTCTTAAAGGCACATACACCACAATTCCTCCCCTTCTAGCTAACTAGTACATCATATTTTAAATAATTATTAATTACATGTTATATGCAAAATAATATACATTGCTGTATTAATTAATTATAAGTTAGTCTCTCAGGAGGCTCCCTGACTCGGTCCGGATAACGCCTCGGGGGTGTAGTAGTTTCTGGTGGTGTAGTAGGTTCTTCTGGCAAGGCTGATTCGGCTTGAAGGCCAGTGTCGGGTTCATCGGGCTCCAGTATCACCGGATCGGAGGTAGATATGGGTATCTCTACTTCATCGTTAGATGTATAGAGTGGTGGTGTAGGTTGTCCCTTTTCGGATGACTTGATGATTTGGTCAGCATGGCGCCTTATTATGCTGTCTCCGATGTCCACGGTATACATCAGTGGTCCTAATCGTGTGCAGATAGTTCCAGGCTGCCATTTCTCGGTACGGTAGTCCCGGGCCAAAACCAGTTGGCCTATCTGGAAGGCCCTAGTTGGCCTTTCATTCATGCCCTGAAACTGCCGGTTCTCCACGTCCCTTCGGATGTTGGGCTTGACCAAATCCAGCCGGCATCTTAGGTTTCTATTGTAGAACATCATGGCGGGAGTTTGGTTAGTAACCATATGCGTTGCATTCCTATATGCAAATAAGAAGTTATCCACCTTGTGCTGAAGTTTTATGTCTTCATTACCCATGGCCTTGATGGCCTTCTTGAAGGTCTGGACAAACCTTTCAGCCAATCCATTGGTGGCGGGATGGTATGGGGCGGACGTGAAGTGCTTTACCCCATTGTTCTTTAAGAACTTTCTGAATTCTTCGGACACAAATTGCGGTCCATTATCAGAACATATCTGCTCCGGCAGCCTATTCCTGGCAAATATGGTCCTTAATACTGTGATGGTTTTTTCCGTGGTGGTGGAGGACATCTTTATTACCTCCGGCCACTTGGAGTGTGCATCAACTGCGATTAAGAACATAGAGTCCAAAAATGGACCAGCAAAGTCGATGTGCACCCTTTGCCAGGGAGATGAGGGCCACTCCCATGGATGTAGAGGGGCCTGTGGCGGAGCATTTTGGACCTTCTGGCATCCTAGGCAGCTCTTGGTCATGTCTTCGATGTCTCCATCGATACCTGGCCACCATACAAACGCCCTAGCTAGGTTCTTCATTTTCACTCCACCCAGATGCCCCTCGTGAAGCTCCTTTAGCACTTTATCCTGGAGTTTGGGTGGAATCACCACTCTGGATCCACACATCAAGGTTCCTCGGCACACTGACAGCTGTTCTCTTCTTTGCGAGAATGCTGGCAACAGTGGTTCGCCATGTGCTGGCCATCCCTTCACTGTTAAATCGTAGACCCGTGAGAGAGTAGGGTCATTTCTTGTCTCCCTTTCAATGGCAGAATTTGTCACCGGTAGACATTCCACTATGGTAGAGTGGAATATCTCTACTGGGTCTACTGTAGGTGCCTCTTCTATCGTTGGCAACGGTAGGTGTGATAAACCGTCAGCATTCCCATGCTGTTTTGACCCTTTGTATTCAATGTTGTATTGGTGTGCCCCTAGAAAAAGGGACCACCTCTGTAGTCTTTGTGCCGTCATAATGGGGACACCTTTTTTAGGGTTGAATATGGAGATGAGGGGTTGATGGTCAGTCAGCAAGGTAAATCTTTGTCCGTGTAGGTAATGGTTGAATTTCTTCACTCCCCATACCAGGCTGAGTGCTTCCCTGTCTATCTGGGCATAGTTACGCTCAGCTGAGTTCAATGAGCGTGACGCAAAAGCTATCGGCCGTTCCGAGCCATCAGGGAATCTATGGGACAATACCGCTCCTATGCTGTAAGGGGATGCATCGCACGCCAGTCTGATTGGTAGTGATGGGTTGTAATGAGCCAAAATTTTCTCGGATGTGATTAAGTCTTTACATTTATGGAAGGCACGTTTACAGTCTTCGTTCCATTTCCAAATCACTCCTGTCTGTAGAAGATCATTAAGAGGGTGTAGAATAGTTGATAAGTTCGGTAAAAATTTATGATAGTAATTTATTAATCCCAGGAATGACCTTAATTGTGAAACATTTTCAGGTGCTGGGGCTTTTATAACTGCTTCAATTTTTTTCAGGTGACTTATGCAACCCTTCCTTATTAATTATGTGGCCACAATATGATATCTGATTTTGGAAAAATTCGCACTTGGGGCGATTTGCTCGTAGGCCCCGTTCTTTCAGCCTAGTGAGCACCTGCTCCAAATTGGCAAGGTGCTCGTTGTCGTTTTCTGCTGTTATAAGGATGTCGTCTAGGTAGCATTGAGTCCCCGGAATCCCTTGCAGGACTTGCTCCATAGCTCTTTGCCAGATAGCTGGAGCTGATGCTATTCCAAAAACCAGTCGATTGTACTGGTACAGGCCTTTGTGTGTGTTTATTGTGAGATACTTTTTAGAGGTCTCCTCAACCTCCATCTGTAGATATGCCTGTGCCAAGTCAATTTTTGTGAAACGTTTCCCTCCGGATAGTGAGGCGAAAATATCTTCTATCCTCGGAAGAGGATACTGTACCGTGTGAAGGACCGGGTTTACAGTCACCTTAAAGTCTCCACAGATGCGAATTTTTTTCTGTTCCTCAGAGTTATTTTTCAATGTTTTTTTCATGACTGGAACGATGGGTGTTGCCCATTTGCTCCAATCTATTTTGGATAATACGCCTGCCTTTTCCAAATTCTTCAGCTCTGCCTCGACTGCCGGACGTATTGCGTATGGCACCGGTCTTGCCTTAAAAAAAATTTGGAATTGCTGTATCTTCCACTTTTATTGAGGCGGTGATGCCTTTCAAGGTTCCTAGTTTCTCTTGAAACACTTCTTTGGCGTTGGCCAAGATGTCTTTTAATCGTTCAGGTATGATGTCATCATTGTTTTTTTCCTTACTGGTCACCGTCAGTGCCTGAATGGCGTGCCAGTCTAAACGTATCTTCCTTATCCATTCACGTCCCAACAACGGTGGACCACCATCTTGTAGAATGTATAAATACAACTTTTGTATTTCTTTGCCGTTGTATACCACAGGCACCCTTATTTTTCCTTTGGGGTAGACTTTCTGCCCTGTATATGTTTTTAAGATAATGGATGTGTCTTTTAGAGGTATATGCGAAAATAGCCTCTCGTAATCTCGTCGATTTATTACGGTTAGAGCTGATCCTGTATCTAGCTCCATTTTAACTGGGGACCCTGCTATTGTGAGGGTAACCCAAATGGTTTGGTAATCCTCTTTGGCAAGTACATTATGTAATTTGAGACAGCTTAGTCTCTTGTTTCCGGAGTCGCTATCGCTATTCTGGTCTTCGGAGCTATTGTCCGTCATCATTTGTACCTTCCTGTACTTTTCTTTATTGATTTTTTGTTTTCTGTCAGTGGATTTATTTTGTCCAGATTGGCATACCCGTGCATTGTGTCCAATCTAACCACATTGCCTGCATGCTTTGCCCTTGAACCAGCAGTCCCTCTGGTTATGGGTGGATCTGCCGCAGCAATAACATCTTCCGAACTCATGTGTCATTTTATGGGTGCCGAAGTCCTGTGTCTCTTGTTGTATCTCTGCAGCTCCTTTTGCTGCTGCTTCGTATGATACAGCCATACTGAAAGCTTTGTCCAATGTTAAATCTTTTTCAGAAAGCAGTCTTTTTTGTGTTCCTTCACTTAAGAGACCGCAAACAAATTTGTCTCGAAGATAATCCGATAGTCCTGCTCCGAATTGGCAGTACTTCGATAGCTTTCTTAATTCGGTTAGGTAATCAGCGTTACTTTCATTCTTGTGTTGATTTCTCTTGAAGAACTTGAATCGTTCCGCTATCAGCAGCGGTGTTGGGTTTAAATGCTCCTGCAGGGTATCAACAATTTCTTTAAAAGTCTTGTCCTTTGGTTTGGCTGGAGTGATTAAATTTCGTAACAGCTCCGTATGTCTTCGCGCCCATTAAGTTCAGAAGTACTGAAGCTTTTTTTTCATCTGTTATTCCATTTGCAGTGCAATAAACCTCTACTCTTTCCACGTATGTGGTCCAATCTTCTATTTCGCCAACAAAATCCTCAATATTACCAGATTTAGCCATTTCAGAAAAGATATGGCGCTTCCCGCGCTTTTTTTTTTCTCTCTGTAGCAACGATATGGCGCTTCCCGCGTTTTCCCGCCGCTGCTACCGATAACAACGCTGTTTTACTGTGGTTTCAGTTTATTCACTGTTGGAGACTCGTTCCCGACGGAGGTCTAAACGCTGACCTGCTTGCCGCGCCGGCCGTCTCTCGAGTGCACCCTCCCAGTCCGTTATTGCTTGCCTCCGATTTCGCTGCCTGTCTCAGCTGTAGAGCCTGCCGCTGGAGCTCCAGCCTGACGCCCAGGAAGGATTAGCGCAGTACCTGTCACCAGCTTGGCCAGCTGGTGAAACCACAGTTTCTCTTGCTTCCTTGAGTCTTCTGGACGCTGGAGGAATCGATGTCCTTGAGGTGCTGCCGAATTGCAGGTAAGTCCGTTTCCACTTCGTCGCCACTGCAGTGTCCGTGTGTAGATAAAGACACTGAAGACAGGAGTTGGTTCATAGGTATTTACTAAGCAAGTCTGGGGGGGGGGTTTCTAAAGGATATACACAATACACAGGCTTATATAGCCCAAGTGGCAATTACCGGCATTACGCACACCTGGGGCTCTTAAAGGCACATACACCATAATTGCTCTTAAAGGCACATACACCACACCGTTCACCCCTCACCCCTGTGCTCACTGCCCCGTGTCCTAACTCGCACCCAGTCCCGTTCAGCCATCACCCCCTGTGCTCACTGCCCCGTGTCCTAATTCACACCCAGTCCCGTTCACCCATCACCCCTTGTGCTCACTGCCCCGTGTCCTAACTCACACCCAGTCCCGTTCACCCATCACTCCCTGTGCTCACAGCCCCGTGTCCTAACTCACACCCAGTCCCGTTCACCCATCACCCCTTGTGCTCACTGCCCCGTGTCCTAACTCACACCCAGTCCCGTTCACCCATCACCCCCTGTGCTCACTGCCCCGTGTCCTAACTCACACCCAGTCCCGTTCACCCATCACTCCCTGTGCTCACTGCCCCGTGTCCTAACTCACCCAGTCCCGTTCACCCATCACCCCCTGTGCTCACTGCCCCGTGTCCTAACTCACACCAAGTCCCGTTCACCCATCACCCCCTGTGCTCACTGCCCCGTGTCCTAACTCACACCCAGTCCCGTTCGCCCATCACCCCCTGTGCTCACTGCCCCGTGTCCTAACTCACACCCAGTCCCGTTCGCCCATCACCCCCTGTGCTCACTGCCCCGTGTCCTAACTCACACCCAGTCCCGTTCACTCATCACCCCCTGTGCTCACTGCCCCGTGTCCTAACTCACACCCAGTCCCGTTCACCCATCACCCCCTGTGCTCACTGCCCCGTGTCCTAACTCACACCCAGTCCCGTTCACCCATCACCCCCGTGCTCACTGCCCCGTGTCCTAACTCACACCCAGTCCCGTTCGCCCATCACCCCCTGTGCTCACTGCCCCGTGTCCTAACTCACACCCAGTCCCGTTCGCCCATCACCCCCTGTGCTCACTGCCCCGTGTCTTAACTCACACCCAGTCCCGTTCACTCATCACCCCCTGTGCTCACTGCCCCGTGTCCTAACTCACACCCAGTCCCGTTCACCCATCACCCCCTGTGCTCACTGCCCCGTGTCCTAACTCACACCCAGTCCCGTTCACCCATCACCCCCGTGCTCACTGCCCCGTGTCCAAAATCACACCCAGTCCCGTTCACCCATCACCCCCTGTGCTCACTGCCCCGTGTCCTAACTCACACCCAGTCCCGTTCGCCCATCACCCCCTGTGCTCACTGCCCCGTGTCCTAACTCACACCCAGTCCCGTTCACCCATCACCCCCTGTGCTCACTGCCCCGTGTCCTAACTCACACCCAGTCCCGTTCACCCATCACCCCCTGTGCTCACTGCCCCGTGTCCTAACTCGCAACCAGTCCCGTTCACCCATCACCCACTGTGCTCACTGCCCCGTGTCCTAACTCGCAACCAGTCCCGTTCACCCATCACCCTCTGTGCTCACTGCCCCGTGTCCTAACTCGCACCCAGTCCCGTTCACCCATCACCCCCTGTGCTCACTGCCCCGTGTCCTAACTCACACCCAGTCCCGTTCACCCATCACCCCCTGTGCTCACTGCCCCGTGTCCTAACTCGCACCCAGTCCCGTTCACCCATCACCCCCTGTGCTCACTGCCCCGTGTCCTAACTCGCACCCAGTCCCGTTCACCCATCACCCCCTGTGCTCACTGCCCCGTGTCCTAACTCCCACCCAGTCCCGTTCACCCATCACCCCCTGTGCTCACTGCCCCGTGTCCTAACTCACACCCAGTCCCGTTCACCCATCACCCCCTGTGCTCACTGCCCCGTGTCCTAACTCACACCCAGTCCCGTTCACCCATCACCCCCTGTGCTCACTGCCCCGTGTCCTAACTCGCACCCAGTCCCGTTCACCCATCACCCCCTGTGCTCACTGCCCCGTGTCCGAACTCGCACCCAGTCCCGTTCACCCATCACCCCCTGTGCTCACTGCCCCGTGTCCTAACTCACACCCAGTCCCGTTCACCCATCAGCCCCTGTGCTCACTGCCCCGTGTCCTAATTCGCACCCAGTCCCGTTCACCCATCACCCCCCGTGCTCACTGCCCCGTGTCCTAACTCACACCCAGTCCCGTTCACCCCTCACCCCTGTGCTCACTGCACCGTGTCCTAACTCACACCCAGTCCCGTTCACCCATCACCCCCTGTGCTCACTGCCCCATGTCCTAACTCACACCCAGTCCCGTTCACCCATCACCCCCTGTGCTCACTGCCCCGTGTCCTAACTCACACCCAGACCCGTTCACCCATCACCCCCTGTGCTCACTGCCCCGTGTCCTAACTCACACCCAGTCCCGTTCACCCATTACTCCCTGTGCTCACTGCCCCGTGTCCTAACTCGCACCCAGTCCCGTTCACCCATCACCCCCTGTGCTCACTGCCCCGTGTCCTAGCTCACACCAAGTCCCGTTCACCCATCACCCCCTGTGCTCACTGCCCCGTGTCCTAACTCACACCCAGTCCCATTCACCCATCACCCCCTGTGCTCACTGCCCCGTGTCCTAACTCACGCCCAGTCCCGTTCACCCATCACCCCCTGTGCTCACTGCCCCGTGTCCTAACTCACACCCAGTCCCGTTCACCCATCACCCCCTGTGCTCACTGCCCCGTGTCCTAGCTCACACCAAGTCCCGTTCACCCATCACCCCCTGTGCTCACTGCCCCGTGTCCTAACTCACACCCAGTCCCGTTCACCCATCACCCCCTGTGCTCACTGCCCCGTGTCCTAACTCACACCCAGTCCCGTTCACCCATCACCCCCTGTGCTCACTGCCCCGTGTCCTAACTCACACCCAGTCCCGTTCACCCATCACCCCCTGTGCTCACTGCCCCGTGTCCTAACTCACACCCAGTCCCGTTCACCCATCATCCCCTGTGCTCACTGCCTCGTGTCCTAACTCACACCCAGCCCCGTTCACCCAGCACCCCCTGTGCTCACTGCCCCGTGTCCTAACTCACACCCAGTCCCTTTCATCCATCACCCCCTGTGCTCACTGCCCCGTGTCCTAACTCACACCCAGTCCCGTTTACCCATCACCCCCTGTGCTCACTGCCTCGTGTCCTAACTCACACCCAGTCCCGTTCACCCATCACTCCCTGTGCTCACTGCCCCGTGTCCTAACTCACACCCAGTCCCGTTCACCCATCACTCCCTGTGCTCACTGCCCCGTGTCCTAACTCACACCAAGTCCCGTTCACCCATCACCCCCTGTGCTCACGGCCCCGTGTCCTAACTCACACCCAGTCCCGTTCACCCATCACCCCATGTGCTCACTGCCCCGTGTCCTAAATCTCACCCAGTCCCGTTCACCCATCACCCCCTGTGCTCACTGCCCCGTGTCCTAACTCGCACCAAGTCCCGTTCACCCATCACCCCCTGTGCTTACTGCCCCGTGTCCTAACTCACACCCAGTCCCGTTCACCCATCACCCCCTGTGCTCACTGCCCCGTGTCCTAACTCACACCCAGTCCCGTTCACCCATCACCCCCTGTGCTCACTGCCCCTCGTCCTAACTCGCAGCCAGTCCCGTTCACCCATCACCCCTTGTGCTCACTGCCCCGTGTCCTAGCTCACACCGCGCCCCGTTCACCCATCACCCCCTATGCTCACTGCCCCGTGTCCTAACTCGCACCCAGTCCCGTTCACCCATCACCCCCTGTGCTCACTGCCCCGTGTCCTAACTCACATCCAGTCCCGTTCACCCATCACCCCCGTGCTCACTGCCCCGTGTCCTAACTTGCACCAAGTCCCGTTCACCCATCACCCCCTGTGCTCACTGCCCCGTGTTCTAACTCGCACCCAGTCCCGTTCACCCATCACCCCCTGTGCTCACTGCCCCGTGTCCTAAGTCGCACCAAGTCCCGTTCACCCATCACCCCCTGTGCTCACTGCCCCGTGTCCTAACTCGCACCAAGTCCCGTTCACCCATCACCCCCTGTGCTCACTGCCGCGTGTCCTAACTCACACCCAGTCCCGTTCACCCATCACCCCCTGTGCTCACTGCCCCGTGTCCTAACTCACACCCAGTCCCGTTCACCCATCACCCCCTGTGCTCACTGCCCGTGTCCTAACTCACACCCAGTCCCGTTCACCCATCACCCCCTGTGCTCACTGCCCCGTGTCCTAACTCACACCCAGTCCCGTTCACCCATAGCCCCCTGTGCTCACTGCCCCGTGTCCTATCTCACTCCCAGTCCCGTTCACCCATCGCCCCCTGTGCTCACTGCCCCGTGTCCTAACTCACACCCAGTCCCGTTCACCCATCACCCCCCGTGCTCACTGCCCCGTGTCCTAACTCACACCCAGTCCCGTTCACCCATCACCCCCCGTGCTCACTGCCCCGTGTCCTAACTCACACCCAGTCCCGTTCACCCATCACCCCCTGTGCTCACTGCCCCGTGTCCTAACTCACACCCAGTCCCGTTCACCCATCACCCCCTGTGCTCACTGCCCCGTGTCCTAACTCACACCCAGTCCCGTTCACCCATCACCCCCTGTGCTCACTGCCCCGTGTCCTAGCTCGCAGCAAGTCCTGTTCACCCATCACCCCCTGTCCTTGCTGACCTACATTGGCTACTGTTTCAGCAATGCCTCGATTTGAAAATTCTCATCCCTGTTTTCAAATCCCTCCATGGCCTCGCCCCTGTCTCTGTAACCTCCTCCAGCCGTACAACTCTCCTAGATCTCTGCCCTCCTCCAATGTGAGGACTTTGGAGAGGACAGGGAGGTTGGAGATGGGGTGGTGCCTTATCTCTCCAGTTCATTAGGTGACTGGAGAGAAGTCTAAGGTTTGATATAAATGAATTCTTTATTTACAAGCCACCATGCTAACTCACTGATTGCTCCCGAACCAACTGCGGATGGAGCTATAGATGTGTGCCGGTAATGACCCAGCATATGCTCCACACGCCTGAATATCTAAGGCAGGAGCTTCACGAGCAATCTGTCTTACTACAGGACCTGTAATTAGTTGTATAAATCATCTCAATTGTCCTGTGCACCTGGCGGAGCTGCTTGGACATTTGTGTTTGCGACTCATTAAGAACCGGCTTCAGCCATATTCAATGTATTTGTGGGGCGGTGTCACAGTATTGTTTGAGGGAGCACGGCGTTCCAAAGTACCTTTTTTAATATGCACCAAACTCCTCCTGGATCTGGTACCCAGGAAAAAGTAGATTTTATCGCTTTACCAACAAGTTTGGTAGAGGCTGCTATCCCTTACTGACAGCAGTCTATTAACTGTTTCAACAACAGCAACAACTTGCCTTTATATAGCACCTTTAATGTCGTAAAACCTCCCAAGGCGCTTCACAGGAGCATTCTCAGACAAAGCTTTCATCACCTGAAGGATGGGTCCACATTCTGTGACAGAGAGAGACATTGATAGAATAGTTTGGCAAAATATTGAGCCTGAAAGATGATGAGAGGGAAAACCAGGCAGATTATAACAATACAGATATGTCAATAAAGACAATTAATCCAGAGTGGACTTTGTTTATTATATTCATGTTTATTATTCGACGTGCCCTCGATAATATTTGCTGAATCTTTTTTCATACTTTATAGTTCTACTGAATTATAAATGAATATTTACACTACTCTGGTCTGTGTTTACATGATCCGTGTTTCCTCTGGTCCGTGTTTACATGATCCGTGTTTACATGGTCCGTGTTTCCTCTGGTCTGTGTTTACATGGTCCGTGTTTACATGGTCCGTGTTTCCTCTGGTCTGTGTTTCCTCTGGTCCGTGTTTCCTCTGGTCCGTGTTTCCTCTGGTCCGTGTTTCCTCTGGTCTGTGTTTCCTCTGGTCCGTGTTTCCTCTGGTCCGTGTTTCCTCTGGTCCGTGTTTCCTCTGGTCTGTGTTTACATGATCCGTGTTTCCTCTGGTCCGTGTTTCCTCTGGTCTGTGTTTACATGATCCGTGTTTCCTCTGGTCCGTGTTTCCTCTGGTCTGTGTTTACATGGTCCGTGTTTCCTCTGGTCCGTGTTTCCTCTGGTCCGTGTTTACATGGTCCGTTTTTCCTCTGGTCTGTGTTTACAAAGTCCGTGTTTTCTTTGGTCCGTGTTTACACCAGTCCATGTTTCCTCTGGTTTGTATTTCCCCTGGTCCGTGTTTCCTCTGGTCTGTGTTTACAAAGTCCGTGTTTTCTTTGGTCCGTGTTTACACCAGTCCATGTTTCCTCTGGTTTGTATTTCCCCTGGTCCGTGTTTCCTCTGGTCTGTGTTTACAAAGTCCGTGTTTTCTTTGGACCGTGTTTACACCGGTCCATGTTTCCTCTGGTTTGTATTTCCCCTGGTCCGTGTTTCCTCTGGTCTGTGTTTCCTCTGGTTCGTGTTTTCTCTGGTTCGTGTTTTCTCTGGTTCGTGTTTTCTCTGGTCTGTGTTTTCTCTGGTCCGTGTTTTCTCTGGTCCGTGTTTTCTCTGGTCCGTGTTTTCTCTGGTCCATGTTTTCTCTGGTCCATGTTTACATGGTCCGTGTTTCCCCAGTCCATGTTTTCTCTGGTCCGTGTTTTCTCTAGTCTGTGGTTCCTCTGGTCTGTGTTTCCTCTGGTCCGTGTTTACACTGGTCCATGTTTCCTCTGGTCCGTATTTCCTCTGGTCCGTGTTTCCTCTGGTCTGTGTTTCCTCTGGTTCGTGTTTTATCTGGTTCGTGTTTTCCCTGGTCCGTGTTTTCTCTGGTCCATGTTTCCTCTGGTCCGTGTTTTCTCTGGTGCGTGTTTTCTCTGGTCCGTGTTTCCCCTGGTCCGTGTTTCCTCTGGTCTGTGTTTACACTGGTCCATGTTTCCTCTGGTCCGTATTTCCTCTGGTCCGTGTTTCCTCTGGTCTGTGTTTACACGGTCCGTGCTTCCCCTGCTCCGTGTTTACACAGTCCATGTTTCCTCCAGTCATAAGAACATAAGAAATAGGAGCAGGCGTAGGCCATTCGGCCCATCGAGCCTGCTCCACCATTCACCAAGATCATGGCTGATCTTCTACCTCATCTCCACTTTCCTGCACTACCCCCATATCCCTTGATTCCCTTAATATTCAAAAATCTATCGCTCTCTATCTTGAATATACTCAATGACTGAGCCTCCACAGCCCTCTGGAGTAGAGAATTCCAACGATTCGCCACCCTCTGAGTGAAGAAATTTCTCTTCATCTCTGTCCTAATTGGCCGACCCCTTATTCTGAGACTGTGACCCCTGGTTCTAGACTCCCCAGCCAGGGGAAACATCCTCCCTGCATCTACCCTGTCAAGCCCTGTAACAATTTTGTATGTTTCAATGAGATCACCTCTCATCCTTCTAAACTCTGGAGAATATAGGCCCAGTCTACTCAATCTCTCCTCATAGGACAATCCCCCCATCCCAGGAATCAGTCTGGTGAACCTTCATTGCACTCCCTCTATGACAAGTATATCCTTCCTTAGGTAAGGAGACCAAAACTGTACACAGCACTCCAGGTGTGGCCTCACCAGGGCCCTATATAATTGCAGTAAGAAGTCTTTACTCTTATACTCAAATCCTCTTGTAATAAAGGCCAACATACCATTTGCTTTCCGAATTGCTTGCTGTACCTGCATGTTAACTTTCAGTGATTCGTGTACAAGGACACCCAGGTCCCTCTGAACACCAACATTTCCCAATCTCTCACCATTTAAAAAATACCCCGCTTTTCTATTTTTCCTACCAAAGTGGATAACTTCACATTTCTCCACATTATATTCCATTTGCCATTCTCTTGCCCACTTACTGAGCCTGTCTATATCCCCTTGAAGCCTCCTCACAACTTACATTCTCACCCACCTTTGTCTCATCAGCAAACTTGAATATATTACATTTGGTCCCCTCATGCAAATCATTGCTGTAGATTGTGAATAGCTGAGGCCCAAGCACTGATCCTTGTGGTACCCCACTAGTTACAGCCTGCCAACCTGAAACTGACCCGTTTATTCCTACTCTCTGTTTGCTGTCCGTTAACCAATCCTCAATCCATGCTAGTATATTACCCCCAATCCCATGATCCCTAATTTTGTTTAATAACCTCTTGTGTGGCACCTTATCGAATGCCTTCTGAAAATCCAAATACACCACATCCACTGGTTCCCCTTATCTATTCTGCTAGTTACAACCTCAAAAGACTCTAACAGATTCATCAAAAATTTGTCAAACACGATTTTCCTTTCATAAATCCGTGTTGACTCTGCCCAATCCTATTATTATTTACTAAGTGCCCTGTTACCATGTCCTTATTAATACATTCTAGCATTTTCCCTACTACTGATGTCAGGCTAACTGGTCTGTAGTTCCCCGTTTTCTCTCTCCCTCCTTTCTTAAATAGTGGGGTTACATTTGCTACATTCCAATCCGCGGGAGCCGTTCTAGAATCTATGATTAGGCCTCAGAGCAGCAGCGGCGGGAAACTCGGCGGAGCGGCGAGGCTATAAAGCAGCGGCAGAGACCAGGTAGGCCTACCAATCTCAGAGAGAGGGAGAGAAGTAAAAAGTAATCGAAGTGTGACGTCACCAGAAAGCAGGTAAGTGATTGGTTGGTGAGTATTTCTCTCTTTTTTAAACTTTAACTCTGTGGTTTATAGTTTCTAAGCTCTCTGTGGTGTAGCGGGGACTGTTTGTAAACCAGGGCCCTTAAATATATCATTTATCTGTAGAGTAATTGGTGGGATTGATTTGATTGAATTTATTTTGAATTAATTAAAGGGTGAGTCATGACAGGAGAGCTTGGCCCTGTGGTATGCTCCTCCTGTACTATGTGGGAACTCAGGGACACTTCCTGTGTCCCTGACAACCGTGTGTGCAGGAAGTGTCTCCAGCTGCAGCTACTGGCAGACAGTATTGCGGCGCTGGAGCTGCGATTGGATACATACTGGACCATTCGCGTTGCTGAGGACGTCGTGGATATCACGTTTAAGCAGTTGGTCACACCGCAGGCAAAGGTTGCACAGGCAGAAAGGGAATGGGTGACCAACAGGCAGAGTAGTAGGCGCAGGCAGGTAGTGCAGGGGTCCCCTGTGGCCATCCCCCTCTCAAACAGATATACCACTTTGGATACTGATGGGGGGTTGGCTTACCAGGGGAAGCAGCAGCAGCCAACTTCCTGGCTCCAGGGGTGGTTCTGCTGCACAGGACGGGAGCAAAAAGAGCGGGAGAGCTATAGCGATAGGGGATTCTATTGTAAGGGGAATAGATAGGCGTTTCTGCGGCCGCAAATGAGATATAGAAACATAGAAGATAGGAGCAGGAGTAGGCCATTCGGCCCCTCGAGCCTGCTCCGCCATTCAATGCGCTCATGGCTGATCATCCAAATTCAGTACCCTGCCCCTGCCTCTCCCCATATCCCTTGACCCCTTTAGCCTTAAGAAAAATATCCAACTCCTTCTTGATTATATTTAATGAACTGTCCTCCACCGCCCTCTGTGGCAGAGAATTCCACAGGTTCACCACTCTCTGGGTGAAGAAATTCCTCCTCATCTCAGTCCTAAATGGCTTACCCCTTATCCTTAGACTATGACCCCTGGTTCTGGACTCCCCGGCCATCGGGAACATCCTTCCTGCATCTAGTCTGTCCAGGCCTGACAGAATTTTATAGGTTTCGATGAGATCCCCTCTCATTCTTCTAAACTCCAGTGAGTATAAGCCCAATCGACACAAATCTCCTCATACGTCATTCCTGCCATCCCAGGTATCAGCCTGGTGAATCTTCGCTGCACTCCCTCCATGGCAAGAATATCCTTCCTCAGATAAGGCGACCAAAACTGCACACAATACTCAAGGTGCAGTCTCACTAAGGCCCTGTACAACTGCAGCAAGACATCCTTGTTCCTGTACTCGAACCCTCTTGCTACGAAGGCCAACATACCATTTGCCTTCTTAGCCGCCTGCTGCACCTGCATGCTTACCTTCAGCGACTGGTGCACAAGAACACCCAGGTCTCTTTGCACTTCCCCTTCTCCCAATCTATTGCCATTCAAATAATAATCTGCCTTCCTGTTTTTGCCACCAAAGTGGATAACCTCACATTTATCCACATTATAGTGCATTTGCCATGTTTCTGCCCAATCACCCAACCTGTCCAAATCGTACTGGAGTTTCACGACATCCTCCTCACAGCATACCCTCCCACCCAGCTTTGTGTCATCTGCAAATTTGGAGATATTACATCCAATTCCCTCGTCCAGATCATTAATATATATTGTGAACAGTTGGGGTCCTAGGACCGATCCTTGCGGTACCCCACTAGTCACTGCCTGCCACTCGGAAAACGACCCGTTTATTCCAACTCTTTGCTTTCTATCTGTCAACCAGTTCTCTATCCAAGTCAATACCTTGCCCCCAATCCCATGTGCCTTAATTTTGCACGCTAATCTCTTATGCGAGATCTTATCGAAAGCTTTCTGAAAGTCCAAATACACCACATCCACTGGTTCTCCCTTATCTATTTTACCAGTTACATCCTCAAAAAATTCCAGTAGATTAGTCAAGCACGATTTACCATTTGTAAATCCATGTTGACATTGTCTGATCCTGTCACTGCTTTCCAAGTGCTCTGCTATTACATCTTTTATAATAGACTCTAGCATTTTCCCCACTACCAATGTCAGGCTTACCGGTCTATAATTCCCCGCTTTTTCTCTACCACCTTTTTTGAATAGTGGGGTAACATTAGCTACCCTCCAATCCATGGGTACTGTTCCAGAATCTATCGAGTTCTGGAAGATGACCAGCAATGCATCTACTATCTCCAGGGCCACTTCCTTAAGTACCCTAGGATGTAAATGATCAGGCCCTGGGGATTTATCGGCCTTCAATCCCGTCAACTTCCCCAACACCATTTCCCTACAAATACTGATTTCTTTCAGTTCCTCCCTCTCATTAGTCCCTATGTTCCCTGACATCTCTAGGAGGTTATTTGTGTCCTCCTCTGTGAAGACAGAACCAAAATATGTATTTAATTGGTCTGCCATTTCTTTGTTCCCCATTATAAATTCCCCTGATTCTGACTGTAAGGGACCTACGCTTGACTCCAGGATGGTGTGTTGCCTCCCTGCTGCAAGGGTCAAGGATGTCTCAGAGCGACTGCAGAACATTTTGGAAACGGAGGGTGAACAGCCAGTTGTCGTGGTGCATATAGGTACCAACGATATAGGTAAAAACCAGGATGTGTGAGGACTGGAACTTGGTGAACCCAACTGCAGTAAGGCAAACTGAGGCAGAGGTTAGGTTGCAAAAACAAAGATAGACTTTACTTGAAATAAACAAAATAACAACAACACAAATACAGGCTAGCAGGCCGGCAAGAGGTATCACAAGGCAGTGAAACTCAAGACTGAGCAATGAACATAAACTGAGCACCACTTAAATAGTAGGCATATAACAATGCACAGGTGAGTACAATAAGGAATAAAGAAGGACACAATTAAGAGTTCATGGTGCCCTCTGGTGGCGAGGCGAGGCAGAATCTGGGTCTTTCCTGACAGGATGAGGTCCTAAAAGTTGAATATAGGGAGTTAGGAGGTAAATTAAAAAATAGGACCTCAAAGGTAGTAATCTCAGGATTGCTACCAGTGCCACGTGCTAGTCAGAGTAGAAATAGAAGTATATTTCAGATGAATACTTGGCTAGAGGAATGGTGCAAGGGGGAAGGATTCAAATTCCTGGGACATTGGAACCGGTTCTGGGGGAGGTGGGACCAGTACAATATGGATGGTTTGCACCTGGGCAGGGCCGGGACCGATGTCCTAGGGGAAGTGTTTGCTAGTGCTCTGGGGGAGGGTTTAAACTAAAATGGCAGGGGGTTGGGAACCTGAGCGGGGAGACAGAGGAAAGGGAAACAAGGATAAAAGCAAAAGACAGGAAGGAGAAAAACAAAAGTGGCAGACAGAGAAACCAAGGGTTGAATTCAAACATGGCCACAGTAAATAAAAATTCTAAAAGATCTAAGAGCGTTAAAAAAACAAGCCTGAAGGCTTTGTGTCTTAATGCGAGGAGCATTCGTAATAAGGTGGATGAATTAGCTGCGCAAATAGAGGTAAACGAATATGATATGATTGGGATTACGGAAACATGGCTCCAGGGTGGCCAAGGCTGGGAACTCAACATCCAGGGGTATTCAATATTCAGGAAAGATAGGCAAAAAGGAAAAGGAGGTGGGGTAGCATTGCTGGTTAAAGAGGGGATTAACACAATTGTAAGGAAGGATATTAGCTCTGATGATGTGGAATCTGTATGGGTAGAACTGAGAAATACCAAGGGGCAGAAAACATTAGTGGGAGTGGTACATAGACCTCCAAACAGTAATGCGGAGGTCGGGGATGGCATTAAAAGGGAAATTAGAGAAGCGTGCAATAAGGGCACAGCAGTCATCATGGGTGACTTTAATCTACATATAAATTGGGCTAACCAAATTAGTAATAATACTGTGGAGGAGGAATTCCTGGAGTGTATACGGGATGGTTTCCTGGACCAATATGTTGAGGAACCAACTAGAGATCAGGCCATCTTAGAATGGGTATTATGTAATGAGAAAGGATTAATTAGCAATCTTGTTGTGCGAGGCCCCTTGGGTCGGAGCGATCATAATATCATAGAATTCTTCATTAAGATGGAGAGTGAAGTAGTTGACTCAGAGACTGGGATCCTGAATTTAAATAAAGTAAACTACGATGGTATGAGGCGCGAGTTCGGTAGGATTGATTGGGGAATATCATTGAAAGAATTGACGGTGAATAGGCAATGGCAAACATTCAAAGATCGCATGGATGAACTACTGAATTTGTTCATCCCAGTTTGGCATAAAAATAAAACAAAAAAGGAAAAAGGTGACTCAACTGTGGCTAACAAGGGAAATTAGAGATAGCATAAGATCCAAGGAGAGGACATATAAATTGGCCAGAAAAAGCAGTAAACCTGAGGATTCGGAGCAATTTAGGATTCAACAAAGGAGGACAAAGGTATTAATTAAGAGGGGGGAAATAGAATATGAGAGTAAACTTACAGGGAACATAAAAACTGACTGTAAAAGCTTTTATAGATATGTGAAGAGAAAAGGATTGGTGAAGTCAAGCATAGGACCCTTGCAGTCAGAATCAGGGGAATTTATAATGGGGAACAAAGAAATGGCTGACCAATTAAATATATACTTTGGTTCTGTCTTCACAAAGGAGGACACAAATAACCTCCCAGAGATGTCGGGGAACATAGGGTCTAATGAAAGGGAGGAACTGATAGAAATCAGTATTTGTAGGGAAATGGTTTTAGAGAAATTGACGGGATTGAAGGCCGATAAATCCCCATGCCCTGATAATCTACATCCTAGGGTACTTAAGGAAGTGGCCCTAGAAATAGTGGATGCATTGCTGGTCATCTCCCAAAATTCGATAGACTCTGGAACAGTACCCATGGATTGGCGGGTAGCTAATGTTACCCCACTGTTCAAAAAAGGTGGTAGAGAGAAAATGGGGAATTACAGACCGGTAAGCCTGACATCGGTAGTGTGAAAAATGCTAGAGTTCATTATAAAAGATGTAATAGCAGAGCACTTGGAAAACAGTGACAGGATCGGACAAAGTCAACATGGATTTACAAAAGGTAAATCGTGCTTGACTAATCTACTGGAATTTTTTGAGGATGTAACTTGTAAAATAGATAAGGGAGAACCAGTGGATGTGGTGTATTTGGACTTTCAAAAGGATTTCGATAAGGTCCCGCATAAGACATTAGCGTGTAAAGTTAAGGCACATGGGATTGGGGGCAAGGTATTGACTTGGACAGAGAACTGGTTGGCAGACAGAAAGCAAAGAGTTGGAACAAACTGGTCTTTTTCCGAGTGGCAGGCAGTGACTAGTGGGGTACCGCAGGGATCGGTCCTTGGACCCCAGCTATTCACAATATATATTAATGATCTGGATGAGGGAACTAGATATAATATCTCCAAGTTTGCAGACGACACAAAGCTGGGTGGGCGTGTTGTAGGGGGGCATCTTTTTCGGGGCTTACGGTAATTTACCTTCCTTTACCTGGTTTACGGTAATTTACCTGGTCAAGCAGCTTTTTGCCACTGCACCTCTGACCAATCCCAAAGAGCGGTTTCAAATCGCTAAACCCCACCTTCCAGTTCGGACTGGAGGACTTATAATTAATAATATATTAAAAACGGACAACTGGTCTGGATGTGAGAAAATCAACTTTTATATTACACTAAAGAAACTATAATCAAATTTTACACTATACCTCACGAACACAGTAATCACAGTAAATTGCTTAACAGGGGAAGACAGACGGCAAAAACGAGGGATAAATGGCTACAATGTTAATTAAACAATCTTAGCAATTTCCCCTAAATTACCACCCTCTAACTCTTTGCTAGATTGCCTTGCTGAGGAGTCAGAAACCTGCTCACCTGTGGTCCAAGGAAGTAAGAGAGAGATAGCTTCTCAGGAGCTATCTTTATATCCTGCCAGCCCCTGCTGTTTGGCGCTGAAAAGGTTTGTGTGCAAATTGGTGCCCAAAAGTTCGAATACACAAGAGAAAGGCTATGATTGGCTGATTCAGAGTGGTTTGAATGTGTCTACATTCTGGGGCCAAAGTGTTCCCGCCCACATCCGGAGTTCATTTGGCTAAAGCAAAAGAGACCCAACTGCCCTATTGTCTGAGTAATGGGTGATTCAAAAACTCATTCATTCCAAACTGTTCCCTTTCAAAAGTCTTTTCCGGAGTTTCGTTGTGTCTCAATGTGTGTAAGGGCTTTTCAATGGGCTGGATTGCCGTGTAAACAGAGCCCTTTGTACTGCGGTTTAGTCTCAAGTGGTTTAATCCCTTATGTCAATAAACAAACATCGATTGCCAGCAGAGATGGGAAACTCCCTTTGATGGGCAGGTCTGACGGCCACTATATGATCCTCCCACTTACACAGACACATTACAAGCTGTACAAGCTGCTTTTGTCCTGGCCATTTTAACCCCTTTGTGATTTACACAGTTCAAATTCAAAAGTACAATTTTTTATTAATAAAATGTACTGTCTTAGAGTGTGCAAATTTTTCCACGAAGTTCCTCGATTCCAGTGTTGTCCACATGCTGTCCATCTCAACGCAGCCTTTTACAGTTCTGGGTATGCTTTTTAAAACATTTCCAACCCAGAGACAATTCACATCACACAATTCTTCGTCCACGATGTGGACCAATATTTTCCGATCTTCAGGGATTTAGGGGATTTTTGCGAACCCCTACAGTATGTGCTGTGAGGAGGATGCTGAGAAACTCCAGTATGATTTGGACAGGTTGGGTGATTGGGCAGAAGCATGGCAGATGCAATATATCGTGGATACATGCGAGGTTATCCACTTTGGTGTCAAAAACAAGAATGCATATTATTAACTGAATGGCAATAGATTGGGAGAAGGGGATGTGCAACGAGACCTGGGCATCCTTGTGCACCAGTCGCTGAAGGTAAGCATGCAGGTGCAGCAGGCAGTTAAGAAGGCAAATGGTATGTTGGCCTTCGTAGCGAGAGGGGTTGAGTACAGGAACAAGGATGTCTTGCTCCAGTTGTACAGGGCCTTGGTGAGACCACATCTTGAGTATTGTGTGCAGTTTTGGTCACCTTATCTGAGGAAGGAAGTTCTTGCCATGGAAGGAGTGCAGTGAAGATTCACCAGGCTGATACCTGGGATGGCAGGAATGTTGTATGAGGAGAGATTGGGTCGATTGGGCTTGTACTCGTTGGAGTTTAGAAGAATGAGAGGGGATCTCATTGAAACTTATAAAATTCTAACAGGACTAGACAGACTAGATGCAGGAAGGATGTTCCCGATGGTTGGGGAGTCCAGAACCAGGGGTCACAGTCTAATGTTAAGGGGTAAGCCATTTAGGACAGAGATGAGGAGGAATTTCTTCACCCAGAGAGTGGTGAACCTGTGGAATTCTCTACCACGGAAGGCAGTAGAGGCCAATTCATTAAATATATTCAAGAAGGAGTTGGATATATTTCTTACGGCTAAAGGGATCAAGGGATATGGGGAGAAAGCAGGGACAGGGTACTGAGTTTGGATGATCAGCCATGATCGCATTGAATGGCGGAGCAGGCTCGAGGAGCCGAATGGCCTACTCCTGCTCCTATCTTCTATGTTTCTATGGAATTTTGGAAAATGACAACCAATGCATCCACTATCTCTATAGCCAACTTTCAAAACCCGAGGATCTAGGCCATTGGGTCCAGCGGATTTATCGGCTTTCAGTCCCGTTAATTGCTCCAGTACCACTTTTTTACTAATACTAATATCTTTCAGTTGCTCATTCTCGCTGGACCCTTGATTCTCCACTATTTCCGAGAAGTTTTTTGCTACTTCTTCTGTGAAGACAGACACAAGGGACTGGATTTTCATTGAGGAGTTGGGTAGGAGGCGGGACTACAACTTTCGGGGTTGTAGTCCCGCCTCCATCGAGCTCTAGCCAACCCATGCGATTTTGACTTGATTGACCTTGTTGAGCTCGCCCAGCGGGCTCAGCAGGCCAATTAAGGGCCACCCGGCAACAGGTGACGTCACAGATTGATATTTCATCTGTCAAGACCTTTTGATAGTTGAAATATCAGCGTTTCACAGCTGTTTGAAGCTGTCAAACACTGACAACCTGTATTCTATGTTAATTCCTTCCTCTCAGGGTGATTTAGAGATCTCCCCGGAACAGAAAGCTGAATGCTGCAATTGTTGACAGCTCGCAGCCATTCTGCTTTCTGTGCCGGTGAGATGAGGGACTCCCGAGTCCTGAAGGAAGGAAGGCTGTAAAGGTAAGTAAAGGTATGTAAAACTTCTTCAAACATTTGTCAAACACGATTTTCCTTTCATAAATCCATGTTGACTCTGCCCAATCCTATTATTATTTTCTAAGTGCCCTGTTACCATGTCCTTAATAATAGATTCTAGCATTTTCCCTACTACTGATGTCAGGCTAACTGGTCTGTAGTTCCCCGTTTTCTCTCTCCCTCCTTTCCAAACACACTTACCTTTGCACTCATGCACCCATCACTCACCTGAACACCGGACATTTCGACCCTTCTAAGCCCTTCATCCCGACGGTCCACCTCCTCTAACTTGGCGTGGTTTTGAATCCCACACTTCAACATTAAAAATAGGGATTAGGCTAAAAACTGCCTGTTAACTACCTGTTAACAGGCAGTTAATTGGCACTAATCCCCTTCCCGCCTCGGGGAGGCGGGTCCCAGTGTGGGGCGGGTCCCCGCCTCCTTTGAAACTGGCATGGAGGCGGTTTGGGGGCGGGATGGGTTCATGCCCCCCGATTTCGGGATTTTAACCCCCCACACGCCTCCAATCCTGCCTCCACGGCCCAATGAAAATTCTGCCCAAAGTATTTGTTTAATTTCTCTGCCATTTCCTTATTCCCCATTATAATTTCTCCTGTCTCAGCCTGTAAGGGACCCACATTTACTTTTGCTAATCTTTTCCTTTTTACATACCTATAGAAGCTTTTACAGTCTGTTTTTATGCCTCACTAGTTTACTCTCATATTCTACATTCCCTTTTTTTAAATCAATTTCTTGGTCCTCCTTTGCTGAATTCTAAAATCCTCCCAATCCTCAGGCTTACTACACGTTTTGGCAACATTATAAGCCCGTCCTTTGATCTGATACTATCTTTAACTTCTCTTGTTAGCCACGGTTGGACCACTTTTCCTGTGGGGTTTTTGTGCCTTAAAGGAATGTATATTTGTTGTAAATTATGTATTAATTCTTTAAATGCTAGCCATTGCTCGTCCACTGTCATACCTTTTAATGTAGCTTCCTAATCTACCTAAGCCAACTCGCCCCTCATACCTACGTAGTTTGCTTTGTTTAGATTGAAGACCCTAGTTTCGGATTGAACTAAATCACTTTCAAACTCAATATAAAATTCTATCATATTATGGTCACTCTTCACTAAAGGCCCCTTTACTACAAAGTTATTAATTAACCCTTTCTCGTTGCACAATACTAGATATAAAATAGCCTGTTCCCTAGTTGGTTCCTCAATATACTGATCTAGAAAACTACCTTGTATACATTCCATGAACTCATCCTCCACACTATTACTGCAAATTTGGTTTGCCCAGTCTATATGTAGATTAAAGTCCCCATGATTACTGTATTTCCCTTGTTACATGCGCCTCTAATTTCCTGATTTATACTCTGCCCTACATTACGACTACTGTTTGGGAGACTATAAACAACTCCCACCAATGTTATCTGCCCCTTGCAGTTTCTTAGCTTCACCCAAACTGATTCTACTTCTTGATTTTCGGAGCTAAGATCCTTTCTCTCTACTGTCTTTATTTCATCCATTATTATCAGGGCTACGCTTCCTCTTCCATTTTGCCTATCGCTTCTAAAAGTTATGTCCGTGGTACGTGTTTCCTCTGGTCTGTGTTTCCTCTGGTCCGTGCTTCCCCGGTCCGTGTTTCCTCTGGTCCATGTTTCCTCTGGTCCGTGTTTCCTCTGGTCTGCGTTTACATGGTCTGTGTTTCCTCTGGTCTGTGCTTCCTCTGGTCTGTGTTTCCTCTGGTCTGTGTTTCCTCTGGTCTGTGCTTCCTCTGGTCCGTGTTTCCTCTGGTCCGTGTTTCCTCTGGTCCGTGTTTACATGGTCCGTGTTTCCTCTGGTCCGTGTTTCCTCTGGTCCATGTTTCCTCTGGTCCGTGTTTCCCCTCGTCCGCGTTTCCCCTGGTCCATGTTTCCTCTGGTCCATGTTTTCCCTGGTCCGCATTTCCCCTGGCCCATGTTTCCTCTGGTCCGCGTTTCCTCTGGTCCATGTTTCCTCTGGTTCGTGTTTCCTCTGGTCCGTGTTTCCCCTGGTCCGTGTTTCCCCTGGTCAATGTTTCCTCTGGTCCGTGTTTCCTCTGGTCCGTGTTTCCTCTGCTCCGCGTTTCCCCTGGTCCATGTTTCCTCTGGTCCGTGTTTCCTCTGCTCCGTGATTCCTCAGGTCCGTGTTTCCTCAGGTCCGTGTTTCCTCTGGTCCGTGTTTCCTCAGGTCCGTGTTTCCTCAGGTCCGTGTGTCCTCTGGTCCATGCTTCCCCTGGTCCGTGTTTCCTCAGGTCCGTGTTTCCTCAGGTCCGTGTTTCCCCGGTCCGTGTTTGCATGGTCCGTGTTTAACCTGGTCCATGTTTACTCTGTTCTGTGTTTGCACAGTCCGTGTTTACTCTGGTCCGTGTTTCCTCTGGTCTGTGTTTGCACGGTCCGTGTTTACTCTGGTCAGTGTTTCCTCTGGTCTGTGTTTGCACGGTCCGTGTTTTCTGGTCCGTGTTTGCACAGTCCGTGTTTACTCTGGTCTGTGTTTGCACAGTCTGTGTTTACTCTGGTCCATGTTTCCTCTGGTCTGTGTTTGCATGGTCTGTGTTTATTCTGGTCCATGTTTCCTCTGGTCCGTGTTTCCTCTGGTCTGTGTTTACTCTGGTCCGTGTTTCCTCTGGTCCGTGTTTACTCTGGTCCATGTTTACTCTGGTCCGGGTTTACTCTGGTCCATGTTTCCTCTGCTCCGTGTTTCCTCAGGTCCATGTTTCCTCTGGTCCATGTTTCCTCAGGTCCGTGTTTCCTCTGGTCCGTGTTTCCCCTGGTCCGTGTTTCCTCTGGTCCATGTTTCCTCAGGTCTGTGTTTCCTGTGGTCCGCGTTTCCCCTGGTCCGCGTTTCCCCTGGTCCGTGTTTCCTCTGGTCCGTGTTTCCTCTGCTCCGTGATTCCTCAGGTCCGTGTTTCCTCAGGTCCGTGTTTCCTCTGGTCCGTGTTTCCTCAGGTCCGTGTTTACTCAGGTCCGTGTTTCCTCTGGTCCGTGCTTCCCCTGGTCCGTGTTTCCTCAGGTCCGTGTTTCCCCGGTCCGTGTTTCCCCTGGTCCGTGTTTCCTCAGGTCCGTGTTTCCCCGGTCCATGTTTGCACGGTCTGTGTTTACTCTGGTCCGTGTTTGCATGGTCCGTGTTTATTCTGGTCCATGTTTCCTCTGGTCCGTGTTTCCTCTGGTCCGTGTTTACTCTGGTCCATGTTTACTCTGGTCCGGGTTTACTCTGGTCCATGTTTCCTCTGGTCCGTGTTTGCATGGTCCGTGTTTATTCTGGTCCATGTTTACTCTGGTCCGTGTTTACTCTGGTCCATGTTTACTCTGGTCCGTGTTTACTCTGGTCCGTGTTTACTCTGGTCCATGTTTACTCTGGTCCGTGTTTACTCTGGTCAATGTTTACTCTGGTCTGTGTTTACTCTGGTCCGTGTTTCCTCTGGTCCGTGTTTACTCTGGTCCATGTTTACTCTGGTCAATGTTTACTCTGGTCTGTTTCCTCTGTTCCATGTTTCCTCTGGTCCGTATTTCCTTTGGTCCATGTTTCCTCTGGGCCGTGTTTACAAGGTCCGTGATTCCTTTGGTCTGTGTTTATAGGGTCTGTGTTTCCTCAGGTCTGTGTATACACGGTCCAATTTTACCCTGGTCTATGTTTCCTCTGGTCCATGTTTACATTGTTCGTGTTTCCTATGGTCCATGTTTCTTCTGGTCTGTGTTTATGTGGTCCGTGTTTCCTTTGGTCTGTGTTTCCTCTGGTCTGTGTTTACACGGTCCCTGTTTCCTCTGCTCTGTGTTTAAAAGGTCCGTGATTCCTTTGGTCCATGGTTCCTCTGGTCTGTGTTTCCTCTGGTCCTTGTTTCCTCTGGTCTTTGTTTCCTCTGGTCTGTGTTTCCTCTGGTCTTTGTTTCCTCTGCTCCGTGTTTCCTCTGGTCTGTGTTTCCTCTGGTCTGTGTTTCCCCTGGTCCGCGTTTCCCCTGGTCCATGTTTCCTCTGGTTTGTGTTTCCTCTGCTCTGTGTTTCCCCTGGTCCGTGTTTCCCCTGGTCCGTGTTTCCTCTGGTCCGTGTTTCCTCTGGTCTGTGCTTCCTCTGGTCCGTGTTTCCACTGGTCTGTGCTTCCTCTGGTCCGTGTTTCCTCTGGTCTGTGTTTCCTCTGGTCTGCGTTTCCCCTAGTCCGTGTTTCCCCTGGTCCGTGTTTCCCCTGGTCCGTGTTTCCTCTGGTACGTGTTTCCTCTGGTCCGTGTTTCCCCTGGTCCATGTTTCCTCTGGTCCGTGTTTTCCCTGGTCTGCGTTTCCTCTGGTCCGTGTTTCCTCTGCTCTGTGTTTCCTCTGGTCCGTGTTTCCCCTGGTCCGTGTTTCCTCTGGTCTGTGTTTCCCCTGGTCCATGTTTCCTCTGGTCCGTGTTTTCCCTGGTCCGCGTTTCCCCGGTCCATGTTTCCTCAGGTCCGTGTTTCCCCTGGTCCGTGTTTCCCCTGGTCCGTGTTTCCTCTGCTCCGTGCTTCCCCTGGTCCATGTTTCCCCTGGTCTGTGTTTCCTCTGGTCCGTGTTTCCTCTGGTCCGTGCTTCCTCTGGTCCGTGTTTCCTCTGGTCTGTGTTTCCTCTGGTCTGCGTTTCCCCTGGTCCGTGTTTCCCCTGGTCCGTGTTTCCCCTGGTCCGTGTTTCCCCTGGTCCGTGTTTCCTCTGGTCCGTGTTTCCCCTAGTCCATGTTTCCTCTGGTCCGTGTTTTCCCTGGTCCACGTTTCCCCGGTCCATGTTTTCTCAGGTCCGTGTTTCCTCTGGTCTGCGTTTCCCCTGGTCCACGTTTCCCCTGGTCCATGTTTCCTCTGGTCCGTGTTTCCTCTGGTCTGCGTTTCCCCTGGTCTGCGTTTCCCCTGGTCCATGTTTCCTCTGGTTTGTGTTTCCTCTGCTTCGTGTTTCCCCTGGTCCGTGTTTCCCCTGGTCTGTGTTTCCTCTGGTCTGCGTTTCCCCTGGTCCGTGTTTCCCCTGGTCCGTGTTTCCTCTGTTCCGTGTTTCCTCTGCTCCGTGTTTCCTCTGCTCTGTGTTTCCTCAGGTCCGTGTTTCCTCTGCTCCGTGTTTCCCCTGGTCCGCGTTTCCCCTGGTCCGTGTTTCCTCTGGTCCGTGTTTCCTCTGGTCCGTGTTTCCTCTGGTCCGTGTTTCCTCTGGTCCGCGTTTCCTCTGGTCCGCGTTTCCTCTGGTCCGTGTTTCCTCTGCTCCGTGTTTCCCCTGGTCCGCGTTTCCCCTGGTCCGTGTTTCCCCTGGTCCGCGTTTCCCCTGGTCCGCGTTTCCTCTGCTCCTTGTTTCCTCTGGTCCGTGTTTCCTCTGCTCCGTGTTTCCTCTGCTCCATGTTTCCTCTGCTCCGTGTTTCCTCAGGTCCGTGTTTCCTCAGGTCCGTGTTTCCTCTGGTCCGTGCTTCCCCTGGTCCGCGTTTCCCCTGGTCCATGTTTCCTCTGGTCCGTGTTTCCTCTGCTCCGTGATTCCTCAGGTCCGTGTTTCCTCTGGTCCGTGTTTCCTCAGGTCCGTGTTTACTCAGGTCCGTGTTTCCTCTGGTCCGTGCTTCCCCTGGTCCGTGTTTCCTCAGGTCCGTGTTTCCCCGGTCCGTGTTTCCCCTGGTCCGTGTTTCCTCAGGTCCGTGTTTCCCCGGTCCGTGTTTGCACGGTCTGTGTTTACTCTGGTCTGTGTTTGCACAGTCCGTGTTTACTCTAGTCCATGTTTACTCTGGTCCGTGTTTGCATGGTCCGTGTTTATTCTGGTCCATGTTTCCTCTGGTCCGTGTTTACTCTGGTCCATGTTTACTCTGGTCCGGGTTTACTCTGGTCCATGTTTCCTCTGGTCCGTGTTTGCATGGTCCGTGTTTATTCTGGTCCATGTTTACTCTGGTCCGTGTTTACTCTGGTCCATGTTTACTCTGGTCCGTGTTTACTCTGGTCAATGTTTACTCTGGTCTGTGTTTACTCTGGTCCGTGTTTCCTCTGGTCCGTGTTTACTCTGGTCCATGTTTACTCTGGTCAATGTTTACTCTGGTCTGTTTCCTCTGTTCCATGTTTCCTCTGGTCCGTATTTCCTTTGGTCCATGTTTCCTCTGGGCCGTGTTTACAAGGTCCGTGATTCCTTTGGTCTGTGTTTATAGGGTCTGTGTTTCCTCAGGTCTGTGTATACACGGTCCAATTTTACCCTGGTCTATGTTTCCTCTGGTCCATGTTTACATTGTTCGTGTTTCCTATGGTCCATGTTTCTTCTGGTCTGTGTTTATGTGGTCCGTGTTTCCTTTGGTCTGTGTTTCCTCTGGTCTGTGTTTACACGGTCCCTGTTTCCTCTGCTCTGTGTTTAAAAGGTCCGTGATTCCTTTGGTCCATGGTTCCTCTGGTCTGTGTTTCCTCTGGTCCTTGTTTCCTCTGGTCTTTGTTTCCTCTGGTCTGTGTTTCCTCTGGTCTTTGTTTCCTCTGCTCCGTGTTTCCTCTGGTCTGTGTTTCCTCTGGTCTGTGTTTCCCCTGGTCCGCGTTTCCCCTGGTCCATGTTTCCTCTGGTTTGTGTTTCCTCTGCTCTGTGTTTCCCCTGGTCCGTGTTTCCCCTGGTCCGTGTTTCCTCTGGTCCGTGTTTCCTCTGGTCTGTGCTTCCTCTGGTCCGTGTTTCCACTGGTCTGTGCTTCCTCTGGTCCGTGTTTCCTCTGGTCTGTGTTTCCTCTGGTCTGCGTTTCCCCTAGTCCGTGTTTCCCCTGGTCCGTGTTTCCCCTGGTCCGTGTTTCCTCTGGTACGTGTTTCCTCTGGTCCGTGTTTCCCCTGGTCCATGTTTCCTCTGGTCCGTGTTTTCCCTGGTCTGCGTTTCCTCTGGTCCGTGTTTCCTCTGCTCTGTGTTTCCTCTGGTCCGTGTTTCCCCTGGTCCGTGTTTCCTCTGGTCTGTGTTTCCCCTGGTCCATGTTTCCTCTGGTCCGTGTTTTCCCTGGTCCGCGTTTCCCCGGTCCATGTTTCCTCAGGTCCGTGTTTCCCCTGGTCCGTGTTTCCCCTGGTCCGTGTTTCCTCTGCTCCGTGCTTCCCCTGGTCCATGTTTCCCCTGGTCTGTGTTTCCTCTGGTCCGTGTTTCCTCTGGTCCGTGCTTCCTCTGGTCCGTGTTTCCTCTGGTCTGTGTTTCCTCTGGTCTGCGTTTCCCCTGGTCCGTGTTTCCCCTGGTCCGTGTTTCCCCTGGTCCGTGTTTCCCCTGGTCCGTGTTTCCTCTGGTCCGTGTTTCCCCTAGTCCATGTTTCCTCTGGTCCGTGTTTTCCCTGGTCCACGTTTCCCCGGTCCATGTTTTCTCAGGTCCGTGTTTCCTCTGGTCTGCGTTTCCCCTGGTCCACGTTTCCCCTGGTCCATGTTTCCTCTGGTCCGTGTTTCCTCTGGTCTGCGTTTCCCCTGGTCTGCGTTTCCCCTGGTCCATGTTTCCTCTGGTTTGTGTTTCCTCTGCTTCGTGTTTCCCCTGGTCCGTGTTTCCCCTGGTCTGTGTTTCCTCTGGTCTGCGTTTCCCCTGGTCCGTGTTTCCCCTGGTCCGTGTTTCCTCTGTTCCGTGTTTCCTCTGCTCCGTGTTTCCTCTGCTCTGTGTTTCCTCAGGTCCGTGTTTCCTCTGCTCCGTGTTTCCCCTGGTCCGCGTTTCCCCTGGTCCGTGTTTCCTCTGGTCCGTGTTTCCTCTGGTCCGTGTTTCCTCTGGTCCGTGTTTCCTCTGGTCCGCGTTTCCTCTGGTCCGCGTTTCCTCTGGTCCGTGTTTCCTCTGCTCCGTGTTTCCCCTGGTCCGCGTTTCCCCTGGTCCGTGTTTTCCCTGGTCCGCGTTTCCCCTGGTCCGCGTTTCCTCTGCTCCTTGTTTCCTCTGGTCCGTGTTTCCTCTGCTCCGTGTTTCCTCTGCTCCATGTTTCCTCTGCTCCGTGTTTCCTCAGGTCCGTGTTTCCTCAGGTCCGTGTTTCCTCTGGTCCGTGCTTCCCCTGGTCCGCGTTTCCCCTGGTCCATGTTTCCTCTGGTCCGTGTTTCCTCTGCTCCGTGATTCCTCAGGTCCGTGTTTCCTCTGGTCCGTGTTTCCTCAGGTCCGTGTTTACTCAGGTCCGTGTTTCCTCTGGTCCGTGCTTCCCCTGGTCCGTGTTTCCTCAGGTCCGTGTTTCCCCGGTCCGTGTTTCCCCTGGTCCGTGTTTCCTCAGGTCCGTGTTTCCCCGGTCCGTGTTTGCACGGTCTGTGTTTACTCTGGTCTGTGTTTGCACAGTCCGTGTTTACTCTGGTCCATGTTTACTCTGGTCCGTGTTTGCATGGTCCGTGTTTATTCTGGTCCATGTTTCCTCTGGTCCGTGTTTACTCTGGTCCATGTTTACTCTGGTCCGGGTTTACTCTGGTCCATGTTTCCTCTGGTCCGTGTTTGCATGGTCCGTGTTTATTCTGGTCCATGTTTACTCTGGTCCGTGTTTACTCTGGTCCATGTTTACTCTGGTCCGTGTTTACTCTGGTCAATGTTTACTCTGGTCTGTGTTTACTCTGGTCCGTGTTTCCTCTGGTCCGTGTTTACTCTGGTCCATGTTTACTCTGGTCAATGTTTACTCTGGTCTGTTTCCTCTGTTCCATGTTTCCTCTGGTCCGTATTTCCTTTGGTCCATGTTTCCTCTGGGCCGTGTTTACAAGGTCCGTGATTCCTTTGGTCTGTGTTTATAGGGTCTGTGTTTCCTCAGGTCTGTGTATACACGGTCCAATTTTACCCTGGTCTATGTTTCCTCTGGTCCATGTTTACATTGTTCGTGTTTCCTATGGTCCATGTTTCTTCTGGTCTGTGTTTATGTGGTCCGTGTTTCCTTTGGTCTGTGTTTCCTCTGGTCTGTGTTTACACGGTCCCTGTTTCCTCTGCTCTGTGTTTAAAAGGTCCGTGATTCCTTTGGTCCATGGTTCCTCTGGTCTGTGTTTCCTCTGGTCCTTGTTTCCTCTGGTCTTTGTTTCCTCTGGTCTGTGTTTCCTCTGGTCTTTGTTTCCTCTGCTCCGTGTTTCCTCTGGTCTGTGTTTCCTCTGGTCTGTGTTTCCCCTGGTCCGCGTTTCCCCTGGTCCATGTTTCCTCTGGTTTGTGTTTCCTCTGCTCTGTGTTTCCCCTGGTCCGTGTTTCCCCTGGTCCGTGTTTCCTCTGGTCCGTGTTTCCTCTGGTCTGTGCTTCCTCTGGTCCGTGTTTCCACTGGTCTGTGCTTCCTCTGGTCCGTGTTTCCTCTGGTCTGTGTTTCCTCTGGTCTGCGTTTCCCCTAGTCCGTGTTTCCCCTGGTCCGTGTTTCCCCTGGTCCGTGTTTCCTCTGGTACGTGTTTCCTCTGGTCCGTGTTTCCCCTGGTCCATGTTTCCTCTGGTCCGTGTTTTCCCTGGTCTGCGTTTCCTCTGGTCCGTGTTTCCTCTGCTCTGTGTTTCCTCTGGTCCGTGTTTCCCCTGGTCCGTGTTTCCTCTGGTCTGTGTTTCCCCTGGTCCATGTTTCCTCTGGTCCGTGTTTTCCCTGGTCCGCGTTTCCCCGGTCCATGTTTCCTCAGGTCCGTGTTTCCCCTGGTCCGTGTTTCCCCTGGTCCGTGTTTCCTCTGCTCCGTGCTTCCCCTGGTCCATGTTTCCCCTGGTCTGTGTTTCCTCTGGTCCGTGTTTCCTCTGGTCCGTGCTTCCTCTGGTCCGTGTTTCCTCTGGTCTGTGTTTCCTCTGGTCTGCGTTTCCCCTGGTCCGTGTTTCCCCTGGTCCGTGTTTCCCCTGGTCCGTGTTTCCCCTGGTCCGTGTTTCCTCTGGTCCGTGTTTCCCCTAGTCCATGTTTCCTCTGGTCCGTGTTTTCCCTGGTCCACGTTTCCCCGCTCCATGTTTTCTCAGGTCCGTGTTTCCTCTGGTCTGCGTTTCCCCTGGTCCATGTTTCCCCTGGTCCATGTTTCCTCTGGTCCGTGTTTCCTCTGGTCTGCGTTTCCCCTGGTCTGCGTTTCCCCTGGTCCATGTTTCCTCTGGTTTGTGTTTCCTCTGCTTCGTGTTTCCCCTGGTCCGTGTTTCCCCTGGTCTGTGTTTCCTCTGGTCTGCGTTTCCCCTGGTCCGTGTTTCCCCTGGTCCGTGTTTCCTCTGGTCCGTGTTTCCTCTGCTCCGTGTTTCCTCTGCTCTGTGTTTCCTCAGGTCCGTGTTTCCTCTGCTCCGTGTTTCCCCTGGTCCGCGTTTCCCCTGGTCCGTGTTTCCTCTGGTCCGTGTTTCCTCTGGTCCGTGTTTCCTCTGGTCCGTGTTTCCTCTGGTCCGCGTTTCCTCTGGTCCGCGTTTCCTCTGGTCCGTGTTTCCTCTGCTCCGTGTTTCCCCTGGTCCGCGTTTCCCCTGGTCCGTGTTTCCCCTGGTCCGCGTTTCCCCTGGTCCGCGTTTCCTCTGCTCCTTGTTTCCTCTGGTCCGTGTTTCCTCTGCTCCGTGTTTCCTCTGCTCCATGTTTCCTCTGCTCCGTGTTTCCTCAGGTCCGTGTTTCCTCAGGTCCGTGTTTCCTCTGGTCCGTGCTTCCCCTGGTCCGCGTTTCCCCTGGTCCATGTTTCCTCTGGTCCGTGTTTCCTCTGCTCCGTGATTCCTCAGGTCCGTGTTTCCTCTGGTCCGTGTTTCCTCAGGTCCGTGTTTACTCAGGTCCGTGTTTCCTCTGGTCCGTGCTTCCCCTGGTCCGTGTTTCCTCAGGTCCGTGTTTCCCCGGTCCGTGTTTCCCCTGGTCCGTGTTTCCTCAGGTCCGTGTTTCCCCGGTCCGTGTTTGCACGGTCTGTGTTTACTCTGGTCTGTGTTTGCACAGTCCGTGTTTACTCTGGTCCATGTTTACTCTGGTCCGTGTTTGCATGGTCCGTGTTTATTCTGGTCCATGTTTCCTCTGGTCCGTGTTTACTCTGGTCCATGTTTACTCTGGTCCGGGTTTACTCTGGTCCATGTTTCCTCTGGTCCGTGTTTGCATGGTCCGTGTTTATTCTGGTCCATGTTTACTCTGGTCCGTGTTTACTCTGGTCCATGTTTACTCTGGTCCGTGTTTACTCTGGTCAATGTTTACTCTGGTCTGTGTTTACTCTGGTCCGTGTTTCCTCTGGTCCGTGTTTACTCTGGTCCATGTTTACTCTGGTCAATGTTTACTCTGGTCTGTTTCCTCTGTTCCATGTTTCCTCTGGTCCGTATTTCCTTTGGTCCATGTTTCCTCTGGGCCGTGTTTACAAGGTCCGTGATTCCTTTGGTCTGTGTTTATAGGGTCTGTGTTTCCTCAGGTCTGTGTATACACGGTCCAATTTTACCCTGGTCTATGTTTCCTCTGGTCCATGTTTACATTGTTCGTGTTTCCTATGGTCCATGTTTCTTCTGGTCTGTGTTTATGTGGTCCGTGTTTCCTTTGGTCTGTGTTTCCTCTGGTCTGTGTTTACACGGTCCCTGTTTCCTCTGCTCTGTGTTTAAAAGGTCCGTGATTCCTTTGGTCCATGGTTCCTCTGGTCTGTGTTTCCTCTGGTCCTTGTTTCCTCTGGTCTTTGTTTCCTCTGGTCTGTGTTTCCTCTGGTCTTTGTTTCCTCTGCTCCGTGTTTCCTCTGGTCTGTGTTTCCTCTGGTCTGTGTTTCCCCTGGTCCGCGTTTCCCCTGGTCCATGTTTCCTCTGGTTTGTGTTTCCTCTGCTCTGTGTTTCCCCTGGTCCGTGTTTCCCCTGGTCCGTGTTTCCTCTGGTCCGTGTTTCCTCTGGTCTGTGCTTCCTCTGGTCCGTGTTTCCACTGGTCTGTGCTTCCTCTGGTCCGTGTTTCCTCTGGTCTGTGTTTCCTCTGGTCTGCGTTTCCCCTAGTCCGTGTTTCCCCTGGTCCGTGTTTCCCCTGGTCCGTGTTTCCTCTGGTACGTGTTTCCTCTGGTCCGTGTTTCCCCTGGTCCATGTTTCCTCTGGTCCGTGTTTTCCCTGGTCTGCGTTTCCTCTGGTCCGTGTTTCCTCTGCTCTGTGTTTCCTCTGGTCCGTGTTTCCCCTGGTCCGTGTTTCCTCTGGTCCGTGTTTCCCCTGGTCCGTGTTTCCCCTGGTCCGTGTTTCCCCTGGTCCGTGTTTCCCCTGGTCCGTGTTTCCTCTGGTCCGCGTTTCCCCTGGTCGGTGTTTCCCCGGTCCATGTTTCCCCTGGTCCATGTTTCGTCTGGTCCGTGTTTCCTCTGCTCCATGTTTCCCCTGGTCCGTGTTTCCTCTGCTCCGTTTTTCCCCTGGTCCGTGTTTCCCCTGGTCCGTGTTTCCACTGGTCCGTGTTTCCTCTGGTCTGTGCTTCCTCTGGTCCGTGTTTCCTCTGGTCTGTGTTTCCTCTGGTCTGCGTTTCCCATGGTCTGCGTTTCCCCTGGTCCGTGTTTCCCCTGGTCCGTGTTTCCCCTGGTCCGTGTTTCCTCTGGTCTGTGTTTCCCCTGGTCCATGTTTCCTCTGGTCCGTGTTTTCCCTGGTCCGCGTTTCCCCGGTCCATGTTTCCTCAGGTCCGTGTTTCCCCTGGTCCGTGTTTCCCCTGGTCCGTGTTTCCTCTGCTCCGTGCTTCCCCTGGTCCATGTTTCCCCTGGTCTGTGTTTCCTCTGGTCCGTGTTTCCTCTGGTCCGTGCTTCCTCTGGTCCGTGTTTCCTCTGGTCTGTGTTTCCTCTGGTCTGCGTTTCCCCTGGTCCGTGTTTCCCCTGGTCCGTGTTTCCCCTGGTCCGTGTTTCCCCTGGTCCGTGTTTCCTCTGGTCCGTGTTTCCCCTAGTCCATGTTTCCTCTGGTCCGTGTTTTCCCTGGTCCACGTTTCCCCGGTCCATGTTTTCTCAGGTCCGTGTTTCCTCTGGTCTGCGTTTCCCCTGGTCCACGTTTCCCCTGGTCCATGTTTCCTCTGGTCCGTGTTTCCTCTGGTCTGCGTTTCCCCTGGTCTGCGTTTCCCCTGGTCCATGTTTCCTCTGGTTTGTGTTTCCTCTGCTTCGTGTTTCCCCTGGTCCGTGTTTCCCCTGGTCTGTGTTTCCTCTGGTCTGCGTTTCCCCTGGTCCGTGTTTCCCCGGTCCGTGTTTCCTCTGGTCCGTGTTTCCTCTGCTCCGTGTTTCCTCTGCTCCGTGTTTCCTCAGGTCTGTGTTTCCTCTGCTCCGTGTTTCCCCTGGTCCGCGTTTCCCCTGGTCCGTGTTTCCTCTGGTCCGTGTTTCCTCTGGTCCGTGTTTCCTCTGGTCCATGTTTCCTCTGGTCCGTGTTTCCTCTGGTCCGCGTTTCCTCTGGTCCGTGTTTCCTCTGCTCCGTGTTTCCCCTGGTCCGCGTTTCCCCTGGTCCGTGTTTCCCCTGGTCCGCGTTTCCCCTGGTCCGCGTTTCCTCTGCTCCGTGTTTCCTCTGGTCCGTGTTTCCTCTGCTCCGTGTTTCCTCTGCTCCATGTTTCCTCTGCTCCGTGTTTCCTCAGGTCCGTGTTTCCTCTGGTCCGTGCTTCCCCTGGTCCGTGTTTCCTCTGCTCCGTGTTTCCTCAGGTCTGTGTTTCCCCGGTCCGTGTTTGCACGGTCCGTGTTTACTCTGGTCCATGTTTACTCTGTTCCGTGTTTGCACAGTCCGTGTTTACTCTGGTCCGTGTTTCCTCTGGTCCGTGTTTGCACGGTTCGTGTTTACTCTGGTCCATGTTTCCTCTGGTCTGTGTTTGCATAGTCCGTGTTTACTCTGGTCTGTGTTTGCACAGTCCGTGTTTACTCTGGTCCGTGTTTCCTCTGGTCCGTGTTTGCACGGTCCGTGTTTATTCTGGTCCATGTTTACTCTGGTCCGTGTTTCCTCTGGTCTGTGTTTACTCTGGTCCGTGTTTCCTCTGGTCCGTGTTTCCTCTGGTCCGTGTTTGCATGGTCTGTGTTTACTCTGGTCCATGTTTACTCTGGTCCGTGTTTACTCTGGTCCATGTTTAATCAGGTCCGTGTTTACTCTGGTCCATGTTTACTCTGCTCCGTGTCTACTCTGGTCCGTGTTTCCTCTGGTCCGTGTTTACTCTGGTCTGTGTTTACTCTGGTCAGTGTTTACTCTGGTCCGTGTTTACTCTGGTCCGTGTTTACAAGGTCCGTGATTCCTTTGGTCTGTGTTTATAGGGTCTGTGTTTCCTCAGGTCTGTGCATACACGGTCCAATTTTACTCTGGTCTATGTTTCCTCTTTTATGTGTATACATGGTCTATGTTTCCTCAGGTCCGTGTTTCCTGTGGTCCGTGTTTCCCCTGGTCTGTGTTTACATCATTTGTGTTTCCTCTGGTCCATGTTTAAATGTCCGTGATTCCTTTGGTCCATGGTTCCTCTGGTCTGTGTTTCCTCTGGTCTTTGTTTCCTCCGGTCTGTGTTTCCTCCGGTCTTTGTTTCCTCTGGTCTGTGTTTCCTCTGGTCCGTGTTTCCTCTGCTCCGTGTTTCCCCTGGTCCGCGTTTCCCCTGGTCCGCGTTTCCTCTGGTCCGTGTTTCCTCTGGTCCGTGTTTCCTCTGCTCCGTGTTTCCTCTGCTCCGTGTTTCCTCTGCTCCGTATTTCCTCAGGTCCGTGTTTCCTCAGGTCCGTGTTTCCTCTGGTCCGTGCTTCCCCTGGTCCGTGTTTCCTCTGCTCCGTGTTTCCTCAGGTCTGTGTTTCCCCGGTCCGTGTTTACTCAGGTCCGTGTTTCCTCTGGTCCGTGCTTCCCCTGGTCCGTGTTTCCTCAGGTCCGTGTTTCCCCGGTCCGTGTTTCCCCTGGTCCGTGTTTCCTCAGGTCCGTGTTTCCCCGGTCCATGTTTGCACGGTCTGTGTTTACTCTGGTCTGTGTTTGCACAGTCCGTGTTTACTCTGGTCCATGTTTACTCTGGTCCGTGTTTGCATGGTCCGTGTTTATTCTGGTCCATGTTTCCTCTGGTCCGTGTTTCCTCTGGTCCGTGTTTACTCTGGTCCATGTTTACTCTGGTCCGGGTTTACTCTGGTCCATGTTTCCTCTGGTCCGTGTTTGCATGGTCCGTGTTTATTCTGGTCCATGTTTACTCTGGTCCGTGTTTACTCTGGTCCATGTTTACTCTGGTCCGTGTTTACTCTGGTCCGTGTTTACTCTGGTCCATGTTTACTCTGGTCCGTGTTTACTCTGGTCAATGTTTACTCTGGTCTGTGTTTACTCTGGTCCGTGTTTCCTCTGGTCCGTGTTTACTCTGGTCCATGTTTACTCTGGTCAATGTTTACTCTGGTCTGTTTCCTCTGTTCCATGTTTCCTCTGGTCCGTATTTCCTTTGGTCCATGTTTCCTCTGGGCCGTGTTTACAAGGTCCGTGATTCCTTTGGTCTGTGTTTATAGGGTCTGTGTTTCCTCAGGTCTGTGTATACACGGTCCAATTTTACCCTGGTCTATGTTTCCTCTGGTCCATGTTTACATTGTTCGTGTTTCCTATGGTCCATGTTTCTTCTGGTCTGTGTTTATGTGGTCCGTGTTTCCTTTGGTCTGTGTTTCCTCTGGTCTGTGTTTACACGGTCCCTGTTTCCTCTGCTCTGTGTTTAAAAGGTCCGTGATTCCTTTGGTCCATGGTTCCTCTGGTCTGTGTTTCCTCTGGTCCTTGTTTCCTCTGGTCTTTGTTTCCTCTGGTCTGTGTTTCCTCTGGTCTTTGTTTCCTCTGCTCCGTGTTTCCTCTGGTCTGTGTTTCCTCTGGTCTGTGTTTCCCCTGGTCCGCGTTTCCCCTGGTCCATGTTTCCTCTGGTTTGTGTTTCCTCTGCTCTGTGTTTCCCCTGGTCCGTGTTTCCCCTGGTCCGTGTTTCCTCTGGTCCGTGTTTCCTCTGGTCTGTGCTTCCTCTGGTCCGTGTTTCCACTGGTCTGTGCTTCCTCTGGTCCGTGTTTCCTCTGGTCTGTGTTTCCTCTGGTCTGCGTTTCCCCTAGTCCGTGTTTCCCCTGGTCCGTGTTTCCCCTGGTCCGTGTTTCCTCTGGTACGTGTTTCCTCTGGTCCGTGTTTCCCCTGGTCCATGTTTCCTCTGGTCCGTGTTTTCCCTGGTCTGCGTTTCCTCTGGTCCGTGTTTCCTCTGCTCTGTGTTTCCTCTGGTCCGTGTTTCCCCTGGTCCGTGTTTCCTCTGGTCTGTGTTTCCCCTGGTCCATGTTTCCTCTGGTCCGTGTTTTCCCTGGTCCGCGTTTCCCCGGTCCATGTTTCCTCAGGTCCGTGTTTCCCCTGGTCCGTGTTTCCCCTGGTCCGTGTTTCCTCTGCTCCGTGCTTCCCCTGGTCCATGTTTCCCCTGGTCTGTGTTTCCTCTGGTCCGTGTTTCCTCTGGTCCGTGCTTCCTCTGGTCCGTGTTTCCTCTGGTCTGTGTTTCCTCTGGTCTGCGTTTCCCCTGGTCCGTGTTTCCCCTGGTCCGTGTTTCCCCTGGTCCGTGTTTCCCCTGGTCCGTGTTTCCTCTGGTCCGTGTTTCCCCTAGTCCATGTTTCCTCTGGTCCGTGTTTTCCCTGGTCCACGTTTCCCCGGTCCATGTTTTCTCAGGTCCGTGTTTCCTCTGGTCTGCGTTTCCCCTGGTCCACGTTTCCCCTGGTCCATGTTTCCTCTGGTCCGTGTTTCCTCTGGTCTGCGTTTCCCCTGGTCTGCGTTTCCCCTGGTCCATGTTTCCTCTGGTTTGTGTTTCCTCTGCTTCGTGTTTCCCCTGGTCCGTGTTTCCCCTGGTCTGTGTTTCCTCTGGTCTGCGTTTCCCCTGGTCCCTGTTTCCCCTGGTCCGTGTTTCCTCTAGTCCGTGTTTCCTCTGCTCCGTGTTTCCTCTGCTCTGTGTTTCCTCAGGTCCGTGTTTCCTCTGCTCCGTGTTTCCCCTGGTCCGCGTTTCCCCTGGTCCGTGTTTCCTCTGGTCTGTGTTTCCTCTGGTCCGTGTTTCCTCTGGTCCGTGTTTCCTCTGGTCCGTGTTTCCTCTGGTCCGCGTTTCCTCTGGTCCGTGTTTCCTCTGCTCCGTGTTTCCCCTGGTCCGCGTTTCCCCTGGTCCGTGTTTCCCCTGGTCCGCGTTTCCCCTGGTCCGCGTTTCCTCTGCTCCTTGTTTCCTCTGGTCCGTGTTTCCTCTGCTCCGTGTTTCCTCTGCTCCATGTTTCCTCTGCTCCGTGTTTCCTCAGGTCCGTGTTTCCTCAGGTCCGTGTTTCCTCTGGTCCTTGCTTCCCCTGGTCCGCTTTTCCCCTGGTCCATGTTTCCTCTGGTCCGTGTTTCCTCTGCTCCGTGATTCCTCAGGTCCGTGTTTCCTCTGGTCCGTGTTTCCTCAGGTCCGTGTTTACTCAGGTCCGTGTTTCCTCTGGTCCGTGCTTCCCCTGGTCCGTGTTTCCTCAGGTCCGTGTTTCCCCGGTCCGTGTTTCCCCTGGTCCGTGTTTCCTCAGGTCCGTGTTTCCCCGGTCCATGTTTGCACGGTCTGTGTTTACTCTGGTCTGTGTTTGCACAATCCGTGTTTACTCTGGTCCATGTTTACTCTGGTCCGTGTTTGCATGGTCCGTGTTTATTCTGGTCCATGTTTCCTCTGGTCCGTGTTTACTCTGGTCCATGTTTACTCTGGTCCGGGTTTACTCTGGTCCATGTTTCCTCTGGTCCGTGTTTGCATGGTCCGTGTTTATTCTGGTCCATGTTTACTCTGGTCCATGTTTCCTCTGGTCCGTGTTTGCATGGTCCGTGTTTATTCTGGTCCATGTTTACTCTGGTCCGTGTTTACTCTGGTCCATGTTTACTCTGGTCCGTGTTTACTCTGGTCAATGTTTACTCTGGTCTGTGTTTACTCTGGTCCGTGTTTCCTCTGGTCCGTGTTTACTCTGGTCCATGTTTACTCTGGTCAATGTTTACTCTGGTCTGTTTCCTCTGTTCCATGTTTCCTCTGGTCCGTATTTCCTTTGGTCCATGTTTCCTCTGGGCCGTGTTTACAAGGTCCGTGATTCCTTTGGTCTGTGTTTATAGGGTCTGTGTTTCCTCAGGTCTGTGTATACACGGTCCAATTTTACCCTGGTCTATGTTTCCTCTGGTCCATGTTTACATTGTTCGTGTTTCCTATGGTCCATGTTTCTTCTGGTCTGTGTTTATGTGGTCCGTGTTTCCTTTGGTCTGTGTTTCCTCTGGTCTGTGTTTACACGGTCCCTGTTTCCTCTGCTCTGTGTTTAAAAGGTCCGTGATTCCTTTGGTCCATGGTTCCTCTGGTCTGTGTTTCCTCTGGTCCTTGTTTCCTCTGGTCTTTGTTTCCTCTGGTCTGTGTTTCCTCTGGTCTTTGTTTCCTCTGCTCCGTGTTTCCTCTGGTCTGTGTTTCCTCTGGTCTGTGTTTCCCCTGGTCCGCGTTTCCCCTGGTCCATGTTTCCTCTGGTTTGTGTTTCCTCTGCTCTGTGTTTCCCCTGGTCCGTGTTTCCCCTGGTCCGTGTTTCCTCTGGTCTGTGCTTCCTCTGGTCCGTGTTTCCACTGGTCTGTGCTTCCTCTGGTCCGTGTTTCCTCTGGTCTGTGTTTCCTCTGGTCTGCGATTCCCCTAGTCCGTGTTTCCCCTGGTCCGTGTTTCCCCTGGTCCGTGTTTCCTCTGGTACGTGTTTCCTCTGGTCCGTGTTTCCCCTGGTCCGTGTTTCCTCTGGTCCGTGTTTCCCCTGGTCCGTGTTTCCCCTGGTCCGTGTTTCCCCTGGTCCGTGTTTCCCCTGGTCCGTGTTTCCTCTGGTCCGCGTTTCCCCTGGTCGGTGTTTCCCCGGTCCATGTTTCCCCTGGTCCATGTTTCGTCTGGTCCGTGTTTCCTCTGCTCCATGTTTCCCCTGGTCCGTGTTTCCTCTGCTCCGTTTTTCCCCTGGTCCGTGTTTCCCCTGGTCCGTGTTTCCACTGGTCCGTGTTTCCTCTGGTCTGTGCTTCCTCTGGTCCGTGTTTCCTCTGGTCTGTGTTTCCTCTGGTCTGCGTTTCCCATGGTCTGCGTTTCCCCTGGTCCGTGTTTCCCCTGGTCCGTGTTTCCTCTGGTCTGTGTTTCCCCTGGTCCATGTTTCCTCTGGTCCGTGTTTTCCCTGGTCCGCGTTTCCCCGGTCCATGTTTCCTCAGGTCCGTGTTTCCCCTGGTCCGTGTTTCCCCTGGTCCGTGTTTCCTCTGCTCCGTGCTTCCCCTGGTCCATGTTTCCCCTGGTCTGTGTTTCCTCTGGTCCGTGTTTCCTCTGGTCCGTGCTTCCTCTGGTCCGTGTTTCCTCTGGTCTGTGTTTCCTCTGGTCTGCGTTTCCCCTGGTCCGTGTTTCCCCTGGTCCGTGTTTCCCCTGGTCCGTGTTTCCCCTGGTCCGTGTTTCCTCTGGTCCGTGTTTCCCCTAGTCCATGTTTCCTCTGGTCCGTGTTTTCCCTGGTCCACGTTTCCCCGGTCCATGTTTTCTCAGATCCGTGTTTCCTCTGGTCTGCGTTTCCCCTGGTCCACGTTTCCCCTGGTCCATGTTTCCTCTGGTCCGTGTTTCCTCTGGTCTGCGTTTCCCCTGGTCTGCGTTTCCCCTGGTCCATGTTTCCTCTGGTTTGTGTTTCCTCTGCTTCGTGTTTCCCCTGGTCCGTGTTTCCCCTGGTCTGTGTTTCCTCTGGTCTGCGTTTCCCCTGGTCCGTGTTTCCCCGGTCCGTGTTTCCTCTGGTCCGTGTTTCCTCTGCTCCGTGTTTCCTCTGCTCCGTGTTTCCTCAGGTCCGTGTTTCCTCTGCTCCGTGTTTCCCCTGGTCCGCGTTTCCCCTGGTCCGTGTTTCCTCTGGTCCGTGTTTCCTCTGGTCCATGTTTCCTCTGGTCCATGTTTCCTCTGGTCCGCGTTTCCTCTGGTCCGTGTTTCCTCTGCTCCGTGTTTCCCCTGGTCCGCGTTTCCCCTGGTCCGTGTTTCCCCTGGTCCGCGTTTCCCCTGGTCCGCGTTTCCTCTGCTCCTTGTTTCCTCTGGTCCGTGTTTCCTCTGCTCCGTGTTTCCTCTGCTCCATGTTTCCTCTGCTCCGTGTTTCCTCAGGTCCGTGTTTCCTCTGGTCCGTGCTTCCCCTGGTCCGTGTTTCCTCTGCTCCGTGTTTCCTCAGGTCTGTGTTTCCCCTGTCCGTGTTTGCACGGTCCGTGTTTACTCTGGTCCATGTTTACTCTGTTCCGTGTTTGCACAGTCCGTGTTTACTCTGGTCCGTGTTTCCTCTGGTCCGTGTTTGCACGGTCCGTGTTTACTCTGGTCCATGTTTCCTCTGGTCTGTGTTTGCATAGTCCGTGTTTACTCTGGTCTGTGTTTGCACAGTCCGTGTTTACTCTGGTCCGTGTTTCCTCTGGTCCGTGTTTGCACGGTCCGTGTTTATTCTGGTCCATGTTTACTCTGGTCCGTGTTTCCTCTGGTCTGTGTTTACTCTGGTCCGTGTTTCCTCTGGTCCGTGTTTCCTCTGGTCCGTGTTTGCATGGTCTGTGTTTACTCTGGTCCATGTTTACTCTGGTCCGTGTTTACTCTGGTCCATGTTTAATCAGGTCCGTGTTTACTCTGGTCCATGTTTACTCTGCTCCGTGTCTACTCTGGTCCGTGTTTCCTCTGGTCCGTGTTTACTCTGGTCTGTGTTTACTCTGGTCAGTGTTTACTCTGGTCCGTGTTTACTCTGGTCCGTGTTTACAAGGTCCGTGATTCCTTTGGTCTGTGTTTATAGGGTCTGTGTTTCCTCAGGTCTGTGCATACACGGTCCAATTTTACTCTGGTCTATGTTTCCTCTTTTATGTGTATACATGGTCTATGTTTCCTCAGGTCCGTGTTTCCTGTGGTCCGTGTTTCCCCTGGTCTGTGTTTACATCATTTGTGTTTCCTCTGGTCCATGTTTAAATGTCCGTGATTCCTTTGGTCCATGGTTCCTCTGGTCTGTGTTTCCTCTGGTCTTTGTTTCCTCCGGTCTGTGTTTCCTCTGGTCTTTGTTTCCTCTGGTCTGTGTTTCCTCTGGTCCGTGTTTCCTCTGCTCCGTGTTTCCCCTGGTCCGCGTTTCCCCTGGTCCGCGTTTCCTCTGGTCCGTGTTTCCTCTGCTTCGTGTTTCCTCTGCTCCGTGTTTCCTCTGCTCCGTGTTTCCTCTGCTCCGTGTTTCCTCAGGTCCGTGTTTCCTCAGGTCCGTGTTTCCTCTGGTCCGTGCTTCCCCTGGTCCGTGTTTCCTCTGCTCCGTGTTTCCTCAGGTCTGTGTTTCCCCGGTCCGTGTTTGCACGGTCTGTGTTTACTCTGGTCCATGTTTACTCTGTTCCGTGTTTGCACAGTCCGTGTTTACTCTGGTCCGTGTTTCCTCTGGTCCGTGTTTGCACGGTCCGTGTTTACTCTGGTCCATGTTTCCTCTGGTCTGTGTTTGCATGGTCCATGTTTACTCTGGTCTGTGTTTGCACAGTCCGTGTTTACTCTGGTCCGTGTTTCCTCTGGTCCGTGTTTGCACGGTCCGTGTTTATTCTGGTCCATGTTTACTCTGGTCCATGTTTCCTCTGGTCTGTGTTTACTCTGGTCCGTGTTTCCTCTGGTCCGTGTTTCCTCTGGTCCATGTTTGCATGGTCTGTGTTTACTCTGGTCCATGTTTACTCTGGTCCGTGTTTACTCTGGTCCATGTTTAATCTGGTCCGTGTTTACTCTGGTCCATGTTTACTCTGGTCCGTGTCTACTCTGGTCCGTGTTTCCTCTGGTCCATGTTTACTCTGGTCTGTGTTTACTCTGGTCAGTGTTTACTCTGGTCCGTGTTTACTCTGGTCCGTGTTTACAAGGTCCGTGATTCCTTTGGTCTGTGTTTATAGGGTCTGTGTTTCCTCAGGTCTGTGCATACACGGTCCAATTTTACTCTGGTCTATGTTTCCTCTTTTATGTGTATACATGGTCTATGTTTCCTCAGGTCCGTGTTTCCTGTGGTCCGTGTTTCCCCTGGTCTGTGTTTACATCATTTGTGTTTCCTCTGGTCCATGTTTAAATGTCCATGATTCCTTTGGTCCATGGTTCCTCTGGTCTGTGTTTCCTCTGGTCTTTGTTTCCTCCGGTCTGTGTTTCCTCTGGTCTTTGTTTCCTCTGGTCTGTGTTTCCTCTGGTCTGTGTTTCCTCTGGTCCGTGTTTCCTCTGGTCCGTGTTTACACGGTCCATGTTTCCTCTGGTCTGTTTTTCCCCGGTCTGTGTTCCCTCTGGTCTGTATTTACATGGTCCCTGTTTCCCCTGGTCCGTGTTTCCTTTGGTCCGTGTTTCTCCTGGTCCGTGTTTCCTCTGGTCCGTGTTTCCTCTGGTCCGTGTTTCCCCTGGTCCGTGTTTCCTCTGGTCCGTGTTTGCACGGTCCGTGTTTACTCTGGTCCGTGTTTCCTCTGGTCTGTGTTTGCACGGTCCGTGTTTACTCTGGTCCGTGTTTGCACGGTCCGTGTTTACTCTGGTCTGTGTTTGCACAGCCCGTGTTTACTCTGGTCCGTGTTTCCTCTGGTCCGTGTTTGCACGGTCCGTGTTTATTCTGGTCCATGTTTACTCTGGTCCGTGTTTCCTCTGGTCCGTGTTTACTCTGGTCCGTGTTTCCTCTGGTCCGTGTTTCCTCTGGTCCATGTTTGCATGGTCCGTGTTTACTCTGGTCTGTGTTTACTCTGGTCCGTGTTTACTCTGGTCCATGTTTAATCTGGTCTGTGTTTACTCTGGTCCATGTTTACTCTGGTCCGTGTCTACTCTGGTCTGTGTTTCCTCTGGTCCGTGTTTACTCTGGTCTGTGTTTACTCTGGTCCGTGTTTACTCTGGTCAATTTTTACTCTGGTCTGTTTCCTCTGTTCCATGTTTCCTCTGGTCCGTATTTCCTTTGGTCCATGTTTCCTCTGGTCCGTGTTTACAAGGTCCGTGATTCCTTTGGTCTGTGTTTATAGGGTCTGTGTTTCCTCAGGTCTGTGCATACACGGTCCAATTTTACTCTGGTCTATGTTTCCTCTTTTATGTGTATACATGGTCTATGTTTCCTCAGGTCCATGTTTACTCTGGTCTATGTTTCCTCTGGTCCATGTTTACATTGTTCGTGTTTCCTATGGTCCATGTTTCCTCTGGTCTGTGTTTAATGTGGTCCATGTTTCCTTTGGTCCGTGTTTCCTCTGGTCCGTGTTTCCCCTGGTCTGTGTTTACATCATTTGTGTTTCCTCTGGTCCATGTTTAAAAGGTCCGTGATTCCTTTGGTCCATGGTTCCTCTGGTCTGTGTTTCCTCTGGTCTTTGTTTCCTCTGGTCTGTGTTTCCTCTGGTCTTTGTTTCCTCTGGTCTGTGTTTCCTCTGGTCTGTGTTTCCTCTGGTCCGTGTTTCCTCTGGTCCGTGTTTCCTCTGGTCTATGTTTCCTCTGGTCTGTGTTTCCTCTGGTCTATGTTTACACCATCCAGCTTTCCTCTGGTCTGTGTAGACATGGTCAGCGTTTCCTCTGGTCTATGTTTACACCATCCAGGTTTACTATTCCACCATTCTGGAGAGAGGGCGAGCACACAGTGCAGCGAGACCATTTAATCTGGTGAGCATACTCCTGCAAGTAGAGTCATTGTTACTCTTCAGGGTCCCACACCTCTACAAGGACAGATCCAAAAACCTAAAACTTCTGGATTGGCGTCGGGCAGGGACTGCAGTGAGGCTGTTAAAATAGAAAGCAGTTTTATCAAATAACTGAAATGACAGCCATCATGCTGGATGCTCTGAAAGGTAGCACGAAATACAACATCCATTATTAATTGTAGCTTCATCCCATACACATCCTTCCAAAGGTTTACAAGTATTAGTATTAGTAACACCAGGCATAGTAGCATAGTGATTATGTCACTGGACCAGTAATCCCGAGGCCTGAACTAGAGACGTGAGTTCAAATCCCACCACAGCAGCTGGGGAATTTAAATTGAGTTAATTAAATAAATCTGGAATAAAAAGCTAGTATCAGTAATGCTGACCATGAAACTACTGGATTGCAGTATTAAACCCAACTGGTTCACTTATGTCCTTTAGGGAAGGAAATCTGCTGTCCTGGTCTGGCCTACGTGTGACTCCAGACCCACAGCAATGTGGTTGACTCTTAACTACCCTGTGAAATGGCCTAGCAAGCGACTCAGTTGTATTCAAGAAGGCGGCTCACCACCACCTTCTTGAGGGCAATTAGGGATGGATCAGACAACCTGCAGGCACTCACCGTCTGGGCGTACGCAGGAAGAATGACCACTTGAGTAAGGTACGGGACAGCTGGAGAACTGTACTCCAGGATGTGGCATTGCTGGCGACACCCACATCCCACTACTTACCTACGAATGCATACAGTGACTAGACTTCATTGGCTGAAGTGAAGCACTGTCCTGATGTTATGAAAGCCTCTTTCTACCCAGAATCTAATTTCTACAAGGCCCATGTTGCAGTGGGAAGTTTGAGGGCGATTCAGTGAAAGTCGAGATACAACTCCATTGGTAATGCTTATATGTAATTGGTTTTACTCCTAATGCTGATCTATGGTATTCCGCCACGCACTGGTTACATGTTTATCAGGAATCTACTGACCGGGGATGTGGTTGGACTATTGATAAGCAGACAAGAGCTGATAATTGTACCTGTTCCGTTCTGAATGATTTCCATTCTGTCCTTCTCACGGTCTTTTTTTCCTCTCAACTCAAACAGAGCAAAGATGCTGGGATCAGGACTCTGGTCATGCTGGACGAGCAAGGAGGTAAGAGGATTTCAGAGATATGGCTACACATCTGGATGGGGAAGGGCAAAGGTGGAAACCATTAACCACATTGAAAGGTGCTGATTTTAGCTTAGTTTAGACTGGAGGGTGTAATTCCATGTGATAAAACTCAAGTGGAGAGCGCGGTTTCTGCCAATAGTTCAACGGGTAAATACATATTCCTATGTGGTCCTGAGCCGTGTATAACAGATGGTCTTTCATTTCAATCCCAGGTCTACGCTGAGTTTCAATCCCAGTCTAGGCTGAGTTTCAATCCCAGTCTAGGCTGAGTTTCAATCCCAGTCTAGGCTGAGTTTCAATCCCAGTCTAGGCTGAGTTTCGATCCCAGTCTAGGCTGAGTTTCGATCCCAGTCTAGGCTGAGTTTCGATCCCAGTCTATGCTGAGCTTCAATCCCAGTCTAGGCTGAGTTTCAATCCCAGTCAATGCTGTGTCTCAATCCCAGTCTAGGCTGAGTTTCAATCCCAGGTCTATGCTGAGTTTCAATCCCAGTCTAGGCTGAGTTTCAATCCCAGTCTAGGCTGAGTTTCAATCCCAGTCTAGGCTGAGTTTCAATCCCAGGTCTATGCTGAGTTTCAATCCCAGTCTAGGCTGAGTTTCAATCCCAGTCTAGGCTGAGTTTCAATCTCAGGTCTAGGCTAAGTTTTAATCCCAGTCCTAGATATGTGAAGAGAAAAAGATTGGTGAAGTCAAGCGTAGGTCCCTTGCAGTCAAAATCAGGGGAATTTATAATGGGGAACAAAGAAATGGCAGACCAATTAAATACATACTTTGGTTCTGTCTTCACAAAGGAGGACACAAATAACCTCCCAGAGATGTTGGGAACATAGGGTCTAATGAGAGGGAGGAACTGAATGAAATCAGTATTTGTAGGGAAATGTTGTTAGAGAAATTGACGGGATTGAAGGCCGATAAATCCCCAGGGCCTGATAATCTACATCCTAGGGTACTTAAGGAAGTGGCCCTAGAAATAGTAGGTGCATTGCTGGTCATCTTCCAAAATTCTATAGACTCTGGAACAGTTCCAATGGATTGGAGGGTAGCTAATGTAACCCCACTATTCAAAAAAGGTGGTAGAGACAAAATGGGGAATTATAGACCGGTAAGCCTGACATCGGTAGTGGGGAAAATGCTAGAGTCCATTAAAAAAGATGTAATAGCAGAGCACTTGGAAAACAGTGACAGGATCAGACAAAGTCATCATGGATTTACAAAAGGTAAATCGTGCTTGACTTATCTACTGGAATTTTTTGAGGATGTAACTGGTAGAATAGATAAGGGAGAACCAGTGGATATGGTGTATTTGGACTTTCAGAAGGCTTTTGATAAGGTCCCGCATAAGAGATTAGCGTGTAAAGTTAAAGCACATGGGATTGGGGGTAATGTACTGACTTGTATAGAGAACTGGTTGGCAGACAGGAAGCAAAGAGTTGGAATAAACGGGTCTTTTTCCGAGTGGCAGGCAGTGACTAGTGGGGTACTGACAGGGATCGGTGGTAGGACCCCAGCTATTCACAATATATATTAATGATCTAGACGAGGGAACTAGATGTAATATCTCCAAGTTTTTAGACGACACAAAGCTGGGTGGGCGTGTGTGCTGTGAGGAGGATGCCGAGAAACTCCAGTATGATTTGGACAGGTTGGGTGATTGGGCAGATGCATGGCAGATGCAGTATAATGTGGATAAATGCGAGGTTATCCACTTTGGTGGCAAAAACAGGAAGGCAGATTGTTATCTTAACGGAAATAGATTGGGAGAAGGGGAAGCGCAACGAGACCTGGGTGTCCTTGTGCACCAGTCGCTGAAGGTAAGCATGCAGGTGCAGCAGGCGGTTAAGAAGGCAAATGGTATGTTGGCCTTCATAGCGAGAGGATTCGAGTACAGGAGCAAGGATGTCTTGCTGCAGTTGTACAGGGCCTTGGTGAGACCACACCTTGAGTATTGTGTGCAGTTTTGGTCGCCTTATCTGAGGAAGGATGTTCTTGCCATGGAGGGAGTGCAGCGAAGATTCACCAGACTGATACCTGGGATGGCAGGAATGACGTATGAGGAGAGATTGGGTCGATTGGGCTTATATTCGCTGGAGTTTAGAAGAATGAGAGGGGATCTCATTGAAACTTATAAAATTCTAACAGGACTAGACAGACTAGATGCAGGAAGGATGTTCCCGATGGCGGGGGAGTCCAGAACTGGGGGGTCACAGTTTAAAGATAAGGGGTAAGCCATTTAGGACAGAGATGAGGAGGAATTTCTTCACCCAGAGAGTGGTGAATCTGTGGAATTCTCTACCTGAAAGGCAGTTGAGGCCAATTCATTAAATATATTCAAGAAAGAGTTAGATATATTTCTTAAGGATAAAGGGATCAAGGGATATGGGGAGAAAGCAGGGACAGGGCACTGAATTTGGATGATCAGCCATGATCTCATTAAATGGCGGAGCAGGCTCGAGGGGCCGAATGGCCTACTCCTGCTCCTATCTTCTGTTTCTATGTAGGTCTAGGCTGAGTTTCAATCCCAGTCTAGGCTGAGTATCAATCCCAGTCTAGACTGAGTTTCAATCCCAGTCTAGTCTGAGTTTCAATCCCAGTCTAGGGTGAGTTTCAATCTCAGTCTAGGCTGAGTTTCGATCCCAGTCTAGGCTGAATTTCAATCCCAGTCTAGGCTGAGTTTCAATCCCAGTCTAGGCTGAGTTTCAATCCCAGTCTAGGGTGAGTTTCAATCTCAGTCTAGGCTGAGTTTCAATCCCAGTCTAGGATGAGTATCAATCCCAGTCTAGGATGAGTATCAATCCCAGTCTAGGCTGAGTTTCAATCCCAGTCTAGGCTGAGTTTCAATCCCAGTCTAGGTTGAGTATCAATCCCAGTCTAGGCAGAGTCTCAATCCCAGTCTAGGCTGAGTTTCAATCCCAGTCTAGACTGAGTTTCAATCCCAGTCTAGGCTGAGTTTCAATCCCAGTCTAGGCTGAGTTTCAATCCCAGTCTAGGCTGAGTTTCAATCCCAGTCTAGGCTGAGTTTCAATCCCAGTCTAGGCTGAGTTTCAATCCCAGTCTAGACTGAGTTTCAATCCCAGTCTAGGCTGAGTTTCAATCCCAGTCTAGACTGAGTTTCAATCACAGTCTAGGCTGAGTATCAATCCCAGTCTAGACTGAGTTTCAATCCCAGTCTAGGCTGAGTATCAATCACAGTCTAGGCTGAGTTTCAATCCCAGTCTAGGCTGAGTATCAATCCCAGTCTAGACTGAGTTTCAATCACAGTCTAGGCTGAGTTTCAATCCCAGTCTGTGCTGAGTTTCAATCCCAGTCTAGGCTGAGTTTCAATCCCAGTCTAGACTGAGTTTCAATCCCAGTCTGTGCTGAGTTTCAATCCCAGTCTAGGCTGAGTTTCAATCCCAGTCTAGGCAGAGTTTCAATCCCAGTCTAGACTGAGTTTCAATCCCAGTCTAGGCTGAGTTTCAATCCCAGTCTAGGCTGAGTTTCAATCCCAGTCTAGGCTGAGTTTCAATCCCAGTCTAGTCTGAGTTTCAATCCCAGTCTAGGCTGAGTTTCAATCCCAGTCTAGTCTGAGTTTCAATCCCAGTCTAGGCTGAGTTTCAATCCCAGTCTAGGCTGAGTTTCAATCCCAGTCTGTGCTGAGTTTCAATCCCAGTCTAGGCTGAGTTTCAATCCCAGTCTGTGCTGAGTTTCAATCCCAGTCTAGGCTGAGTTTCAATCCCAGTCTAGGATGAGTTTCAATCCCAGTCTAGACTGAGTTTCAATCCCAGTCTAGGATGAGTTTCAATCCCAGCCTAGGCTGAGTTTCAATCACAGTCTAGGCTGAGTTTCAATCACAGTCTAGGCTGAGTTTCAATCCCAGTCTAGGCTGAGTTTCAATCCCAGTCTAGGCTGAGTTTCAATCCCAGTCTAGACTGAGTTTCAATCACAGTCTAGGCTGAGTTTCAATCCCAGTCTAGGATGAGTATCAATCCCAGTCTAGGCTGAGTTTCAATCACAGTCTAGGCTGAGTTTCAATCACAGTCTAGGCTGAGTTTCAATCACAGTCTAGACTGAGTTTCAATCCCAGTCTAGGCTGAGTTTCAATCCCATTCTAGGCTGAGTTTCAATCCCAGTCTAGACTGAGTTTCAATCCCAGTCTAGGCTGAGTTTCAATCACAGTCTAGGCTGAGTTTCAATCCCAGTCTAGGCTGAGTTTCAATCCCAGTCTAGGCTGAGTTTCAATCCCAGTCTAGGATGAGTATCAATCCCAGTCTAGGCTGAGTTTCAATCCCAGTCTAGGCTGAGTTTCAATCCCAGTCTAGGCTGAGTTTCAATCCCAGTCTAGGCTGAGTTTCAATCCCAGTCTAGGCTGAGTTTCAATCCCAGTCTAGACTGAGTTTCAATCACAGTCTAGGCTGAGTTTCAATCCCAGTCTAGGCTGAGTTTCAATCCCAGTCTAGGCTGAGTTTCAATCCCAGTCTAGGCTGAGTTTTAATCCCATTCTAGGCTGAGTTTCAATCCCAGTCTAGGCTGAGTTTCAATCCCAGTCTAGGCTGAGTTTCAATCACAGTCTAGACTGAGTTTCAATCCCAGTCTAGGATGAGTTTTAATCCCATTCTAGGCTGAGTTTCAATCCCATTCTAGGCTGAATTTCAATCCCAGTCTCGACTGAGTTTCAATCCCAGTCTAGGCTGAGTTTCAATCCCATTCTAGGCTGAGTTTCAATCCCAGTCTAGGCTGAGTTTCAATCTCAGTCTAGGCTGAGTTTCAATCCCAGTCTAGGATGAGTTTCAATCCCAGCCTAGACTGAGTTTGAATCCCAGTCTAGGCTGAGTTTCAATCCCAGTCTAGACTGAGTTTCAATCCCAGTCTAGACTGAGTTTCAATCCCAGTCTAGGCTGAGTTTCAATCCCAGTCTAGGATGAGTTTCAATCACAGACTGTGCTGAGTTTCAATCCCAGTCTAGGCTGAGTTTCAATCCCAGTCTAGACTGAGTTTCAATCCCAGTCTAGACTGAGTTTCAATCACAGTCTAGGCTGAGTTTCAATCCCAGTCTAGGCTGAGTTTCAATCCCAGTCTAGACTGAGTTTCAATCCCAGTCTAGGCTGAGTTTCAATCCCAGTCTAGGCTGAGTTTCAATCCCAGTCTAGGCTGCGTTTCAATCCCAGTCTAGGCTGAGTTTCAATCCCAGTCTAGACTGAGTTTCAATCCCAGTCTAGACTGAGTTTCAATCACAGTCTAGGCTGAGTTTCAATCCCAGTCTAGTCTGAGTTTCAATCCCAGTCTAGACTGAGTTTCAATCACAGTCTAGGCTGAGTTTCAATCCCAGTCTAGGCTGAGTTTCAATCCCAGTCTAGGCTGAGTTTCAATCCCAGTCTAGGCTGAGTTTCAATCCCAGTCTAGGCTGAGTTTCAATCCCAGTCTAGGCTGAGTTTCAATCCCAGTCTAGACTGAGTTTCAATCCCAGTCTAGGCTGAGTTTCAATCCCAGTCTAGGCTGAGTTTCAATCTCAGTCTAGGCTGAGTTTCAATCCCAGTCTAGGCTGAGTTTCAATCCCAGTCTAGACTGAGTTTCGATCCCAGTCTAGGCTGAGTTTCAATCCCAGTCTAGGCTGAGTTTCGATCCCAGTCTAGGATGAGTTTCAATCCCAGTCTAGGCTGAGTTTCAATCCCAGTCTAGGATGAGTTTCAATCCCAGTCTAGACTGAGTTTCAATCCCAGTCTATGATGAGTTTCAATCCCAGTCTAGGCTGAGTTTCAATCCCAGTCTAGGATGAGTTTCAATCCCAGTCTAGACTGAGTTTCAATCCCAGTCTAGGATGAGTATCAATCCCAGTCTAGGCTGAGTTTCAATCACAGTCTAGGCTGAGTTTCAATCACAGTCTAGGCTGAGTTTCAATCACAGTCTAGGCAGAGTTTCAATCACAGTCTAGGCTGAGTTTCAATCCCAGTCTAGACTGAGTTTCAATCCCAGTCTAGACTGAGTATCAATCCTAGTCTAGTCTGAGTTTCAATCCCATTCTAGGTTGAGTTTCAATCCCAGTCTAGACTGAGTTTCAATCCCAGTCTAGGCTGAGTTTCAATCCCATTCTAGGCTGAGTTTCAATCCCAGTCCAGACTGAGTTTCAATCCCAGTCTAGGCTGAGTTTCAATCCCAGTCTCGGCTGAGTTTCAATCACAGTCTAGGCTGAGTATCAATCACAGTCTAGGCTGAGTTTCAATCCCAGTCTAGGCTGAGTTTTAATCCCAGTCTAGTCTGAGTTTCAATCCCAGTCTAGGCTGAGTTTCAATCCCAGTCTAGGCTGAGTTTCAATCCCAGTCTAGGCTGAGTTTCAATCCCAGTCTAGGCTGAGTTTCAATCCCAGTCTAGGCTGAGTATCAATCACAGTCTAGGCTGAGTTTCAATCCCAGTCTAGACTGAGTTTCAATCCCAGTCTAGGCTGAGTTTCAATCCCAGTCTAGGCTGAGTTTCAATCCCAGTCTAGACTGAGTTTCAATCCCAGTCTAGGCTGAGTTTCAATCCCAGTCTAGGCTGAGTTTCAATCCCAGTCTAGGCTGAGTTTCAATCCCAGTCTAGGCTGAGTTTCAATCCCAGTCTAGGCTGAGTTTCAATCCCAGTCTAGACTGAGTTTCAATCCCAGTCTAGGCTGAGTTTCAATCCCAGTCTAGGCTGAGTTTCAATCCCAGTCTAGGCTGAGTTTCAATCCCAGTCTAGGCTGAGTTTCAATCCCAGTCTAGGCTGAGTTTTAATCCCATTCTAGGCTGAGTTTCAATCCCAGTCTAGGCTGAGTTTCAATCCCAGTCTAGGCTGAGTTTCAATCACAGTCTAGACTGAGTTTCAATCCCAGTCTAGGCTGAGTTTTAATCCCATTCTAGGCTGAGTTTCAATCCCATTCTAGGCTGAATTTCAATCCCAGTCTAGACTGAGTTTCAATCCCAGTCTAGGCTGAGTTTCAATCCCAGTGTAGTCTGAGTTTCAATCTCAGTCTAGGCTGAGTTTCAATCCCAGTCTAGGATGAGTTTCAATCCCAGTCTAGACTGAGTTTCAATCCCAGTCTAGGCTGAGTTTCAATCCCAGTCTAGGCTGAGTATCAATCCCAGTCTAGTCTGAGTTTCAATCCCAGTCTAGACTGAGTTTCAATCCCAGTCTAGGCTGAGTTTCAATCCCAGTCTAGTCTGAGTTTCAATCTCAGTCTAGGCTGAGTTTCAATCCCAGTCTAGGATGAGTTTCAATCCCAGTCTAGACTGAGTTTCAATCCCAGTCTAGGCTGAGTTTCAATCCCAGTCTAGACTGAGTTTCAATCCCAGTCTAGACTGAGTTTCAATCCCAGTCTAGGCTGAGTTTCAATCCCAGTCTAGGATGAGTTTCAATCACAGACTGTGCTGAGTTTCAATCCCAGTCTAGGCTGAGTTTCAATCCCAGTCTAGACTGAGTTTCAATCCCAGTCTAGGCTGAGTTTCAATCCCAGTCTAGGCTGAGTTTCAATCCCAGTCTAGGCTGAGTTTCAATCCCAGTCTAGGCTGAGTTTCAATCCCAGTCTAGGCTGAGTTTCAATCCCAGTCTAGGCTGAGTTTCAATCCCAGTCTAGGCTGAGTTTCAATCCCAGTCTAGGCTGAGTTTCAATCCCAGTCTAGGCTGAGTTTCAATCCCAGTCTAGGCTGAGTTTCGATCCCAGTCTAGGCTGAGTTTCAATCCCAGTCTAGGCTGAGTTTCGATCCCAGTCTAGGCTGAGTTTCGATCCCAGTCTAGACTGAGTTTCGATCCCAGTCTAGGCTGAGTTTCAATCCCAGTCTAGGCTGAGTTTCGATCCCAGTCTAGGATGAGTTTCAATCCCAGTCTAGGCTGAGTTTCAATCCCAGTCTAGGATGAGTTTCAATCCCAGTCTAGACTGAGTTTCAATCCCAGTCTAGGATGAGTTTCAACCCCAGTCTAGGCTGAGTTTCAATCCCAGTCTAGGATGAGTTTCAATCCCAGTCTAGACTGAGTTTCAATCCCAGTCTAGGATGTGTATCAATCCCAGTCTAGGCTGAGTTTCAATCACAGTCTAGGCTGAGTTTCAATCACAGTCTAGGCTGAGTTTCAATCCCAGTCTAGGCAGAGTTTCAATCACAGTCTAGGCTGAGTTTCAATCCCAGTCTAGACTGAGTTTCAATCCCAGTCTAGGCTGAGTTTCAATCCCATTCTAGGCTGAGTTTCAATCCCAGTCCAGACTGAGTTTCAATCCCAGTCTAGGCTGAGTTTCAATCCCAGTCTAGGCTGAGTTTCAATCACAGTCTAGGCTGAGTTTCAATCCCAGTCTAGGCTGAGTTTCAATCCCAGTCTAGGCTGAGTTTCAATCCCAGTCTAGGCTGAGTTTCAATCCCATTCTAGGCTGAGTTTCAATCCCAGTCTAGACTGAGTTTCAATCCCAGTCTAGGCTGAGTTTCAATCTCAGTCTAGGCTGAGTTTCAATCCCAGTCTAGGCTGAGTTTCAATCCCAGTCTAGGCAGAGTTTCAATCACAGTCTAGGCTGAGTTTCAATCACAGTCTAGGCTGAGTATCAATCACAGTCTAGGCTGAGTTTCAATCCCAGTCTAGACTGAGTTTCAATCCCAGTCTAGGCTGAGTTTCAATCACAGTCTAGGCTGAGTTTCAATCACAGTCTAGGCTGAGTTTCAATCACAGTCTAGGCTGAGTATCAATCCCAGTCTAGACTGAGTTTCAATCCCAGTCTATGCTGAGTTTCAATCCCAGTCTAGGCTGAGTTTCAATCACAGTCTAGGCTGAGTTTCAATCACAGTCTAGGCTGAGTTTCAATCCCAGTCTAGGCTGAGTTTCAATCACAGTCTAGGCAGAGTCTCAATCCCAGTCTAGGCTGAGTTTCAATCCCAGTCTAGTCTGAGTTTCAATCCCAGTCTAGGCTGAGTTTCAATCCCAGTCTAGGCTGAGTTTCAATCCCAGTCTAGGCTGAGTATCAATCACAGTCTAGGCTGAGTTTCAATCCCAGTCTAGACTGAGTTTCAATCCCAGTCTAGGCTGAGTTTCAATCACAGTCTAGGCTGAGTTTCAATCCCAGTCTAGGCTGAGTTTCAATCCCAGTCTAGGCTGAGTTTCAATCCCAGTCTAGGCTGAGTTTCAATCCCAGTCTAGGCTGAGTTTCAATCCCAGTCTAGACTGAGTTTCAATCCCAGTCTAGACTGAGTCTCAATCCCAGTCTAGGCTGAGTTTCAATACCAGTCTAGGCTGAGTTTCAATCCCAGTCTAGGCTGAGTTTCAATCCCAGTCTAGACTGAGTTTTAATCCCAGTCTAGGCTGAGTTTCAATCCCAGTCTAGGCTGAGTTTCAATCCCAGTCTAGGCTGAGTTTCAATCCCAGTCTAGACTGAGTTTCAATCCCAGTCTCGGCTGAGTTTCAATCCCAGTCTAGGCTGAGTTTCAATCCCAGTCTACGCTGAGTTTCAATCCCAGTCTAGGCTGAGTTTCAATCCCAGTTTAGGCTGAGTTTCAATCCCAGTCTAGGATGAGTTTCAATCACAGTCTAGGCTGAGTTTCAATCCCAGTCTAGGATGAGTTTCAATCCCAGTCTACGCTGAGTTTCAATCACAGTCTAGGCTGAGTTTCAATCACAGTCTAGGCTGAGTTTCAATCCCAGTCCAGGCTGAGTTTCAATCCCAGTCTAGGATGAGTTTCAATCCCAGTCTAGACTGAGTTTCAATCCCAGTCTAGGATGAGTTTCAATCCCAGCCTAGGCTGAGTTTCAATCCCAGTCTAGACTGAGTTTCAATCCCAGTCTAGGATGAGTTTCAATCCCAGTCTAGGCTGAGTTTCAATCCCAGTCTAGGCTGAGTTTCAATCCCAGTCTAGGCTGAGTTTCAATCACAGTCTAGGCTGAGTTTCAATCACAGTCTAGACTGTGTTTCAATCCCAGTCTAGGCAGAGTCTCAATCCCAGTCTAGGATGAGTATCAATCCCAGTCTAGGCTGAGTTTCAATCACAGTCTAGGCTGAGTTTCAATCACAGTCTAGGCTGAGTTTCAATCACAGTCTAGGCTGAGTTTCAATCACAGTCCAGGCTGAGTTTCAATCACAGTCTAGGCTGAGTTTCAATCACAGTCTAGGCTGAGTTTCAATCACAGTCTAGACTGAGTTTCAATCCCAGTCTAGGCTGAGTTTCAATCCCAGTCTAGGCTGAGTTTCAATCCCAGTCTAGACTGAGTTTCAATCCCAGTCTAGGCTGAGTTTCAATCCCAGTCTAGGCTGAGTCTCAATCCCAGTCTAGACTGAGTCTCAATCACAGTCTAGACTGAGTTTCAATCCCAGTCTAGGCTGAGTTTCAATCCCAGTCTAGACTGAGTTTCAATCCCAGTCTAGGCTGAGTTTCAATCCCAGTCTAGGCAGAGTCTCAATCCCAGTCTAGGCTGAGTTTCAATCCCAGTCTAGGCTGAGTTTCAATCACAGTCTAGGCTGAGTTTCAATCCCAGTCTAGGCTGAGTTTCGATCCCAGTCTAGGCTGAGTTTCGATCCCAGTCTAGACTGAGTTTCAATCCCAGTCTAGACTGAGTTTCAATCCCAGTCTAGGCTGAGTTTCAATCCCAGTCTAGACTGAGTTTCAATCCCAGTCTAGGCTGAGTTTCGATCCCAGTCTAGGCTGAGTTTCAATCCCAGTCTAGACTGAGTTTCAATCCCAGTCTAGACTGAGTTTCAATCCCAGTCTAGGATGAGTTTCAATCCCAGTCTAGGCTGAGTTTCAATCACAGTCTAGGCTGAGTTTCAATCCCAGTCTAGGCTGAGTTTCAATCCCAGTCTAGGATGAGTTTCAATCCCAGTCTAGACTGAGTTTCAATCCCAGTCTAGGATGAGTATCAATCCCAGTCTAGGCTGAGTTTCAATCACAGTCTAGGCTGAGTTTCAATCACAGTCTAGGCAGAGTTTCAATCACAGTCTAGGCTGAGTTTCAATCACAGTCTAGGCTGAGTTTCAATCCCAGTCCAGACTGAGTTTCAATCCCAGTCTAGGCTGAGTTTCAATCCCAGTCTAGGCTGAGTTTCAATCCCAGTCTAGACTGAGTTTCAATCCCAGTCTATGCTGAGTTTCAATCCCAGTCTACGCTGAGTTTCAATCCCAGTCTAGACTGAGTTTCAATCCCAGTCTATGCTGAGTTTCAATCCCAGTCTACGCTGAGTTTCAATCCCAGTCTAGGCTGAGTTTCAATCCCAGTCTAGGCTGAGTTTCATTCCCAGTCTAGGCTGAGTTTCAATCCCAGTCTAGGCTGAGTTTCAATCCCAGTCTAGGCTGAGTTTCAATCACAGTCTAGGCTGAGTTTCAATCCCAGGTCTAGGCTGAGTTTCAATCCCAGTCTAGGCTGAGTTTCAATCCCAGTCTAGGCTGAGTATCAATCACAGTCTAGGCTGAGTTTCAATCCCAGTCTAGACTGAGTTTCAATACCAGTCTAGGCTGAGTTTCAATCACAGTCTAGGCTGAGTTTCAATCCCAGTCTAGGCTGAGTTTCAATCCCAGTCTAGGCTGAGTTTCAATCCCAGTCTAGGCTGAGTTTCAATCCCAGTCTAGGCTGAGTTTCAATCCCAGTCTAGGCTGAGTTTCAATCCCAGTCTAGGCTGAGTTTCAATCCCAGTCTAGGCTGAGTTTCAATCCCAGTCTAGACTGAGTTTCTATCCCAGTCTAGGCTGAGTATCAATCCCAGTCTAGACTGAGTTTCAATCCCAGTCTAGGCTGAGTTTCAATCCCAGTCTAGGCTGAGTTTCAATCCCAGTCTAGGCTGAGTTTCAATCCCAGTCTAGGCTGAGTTTCAATCCCAGTCTAGGCTGAGTTTCAATCCCAGTCTAGTCTGAGTTTCAATCCCAGTCTAGGCTGAGTTTCAATCCCAGTCTAGACTGAGTTTCAATCCCAGTCTAGACTGAGTTTCAATCCCAGTCTAGGCTGAGTTTCAATCCCAGTCTAGGCTGAGTTTCAATCCCAGTCTAGGCTGAGTTTCAATCACAGTCTAGGCTGAGTATCAATCACAGTCTGTGCTGAGTTTCAATCCCAGTCTAGGCTGAGTTTCAATCACAGTCTAGGATGAGTTTCAATCCCAGCCTAGGCAGAGTTTCAATCCCAGTCTAGGCTGAGTTTCAATCCCAGTCTAGGCTGAGTTTCAATCCCAGTCTAGGCAGAGTTTCAATCCCAGTCTAGGCAGAGTTTCAATCCCAGTCTAGGCTGAGTTTCAATCCCAGTCTAGACTGAGTTTCAATCCCAGTCTATGCTGAGTTTCAATCCCAGTCTACGCTGAGTTTCAATCACAGTCTAGGCTGAGTTTCATTCCCAGTCTAGGCTGAGTTTCAATCCCAGTCTAGGCTGAGTTTCAATCCCAGTCTGTGCTGAGTTTCAATCCCAGTCTAGGCTGAGTTTCAATCCCAGGTCTAGGCTGAGTTTCAATCCCAGTCTAGGCTGAGTTTCAATCCCAGTCTATGCTGAGTTTCAATCCCAGTCTACGCTGAGTTTCAATCACAGTCTAGGCTGAGTTTCATTCCAAGTCTAGGCTGAGTTTCAATCCCAGTCTAGGCTGAGTTTCAATCCCAGTCTAGGCTGAGTTTCAATCCCAGTCTAGGCTGAGTTTCAATCCCAGGTCTAGGCTGAGTTTCAATCCCAGTCTAGGCTGAGTTTCAATCCCAGTCTAGGCTGAGTATCAATCACAGTCTAGGCTGAGTTTCAATCCCAGTCTAGACTGAGTTTCAATCCCAGTCTAGGCTGAGTTTCAATCACAGTCTAGGCTGAGTTTCAATCCCAGTCTAGGCTGAGTTTCAATCCCAGTCTAGGCTGAGTTTCAATCCCAGTCTAGGCTGAGTTTCAATCCCAGTCTAGGCTGAGTTTCAATCCCAGTCTAGACTGAGTTTCAATCCCAGTCTAGACTGAGTCTCAATCCCAGTCTAGGCTGAGTTTCAATCCCAGTCTAGGCTGAGTTTCAATCCCAGTCTAGGCTGAGTTTCAATCCCAGTCTAGACTGAGTTTCAATCCCAGTCTAGGCTGAGTATCAATCCCAGTCTAGACTGAGTTTCAATCCCAGTCTAGGCTGAGTTTCAATCCCAGTCTAGGCTGAGTTTCAATCCCAGTCTAGGCTGAGTTTCAATCCCAGTCTAGGCTGAGTTTCAATCCCAGTCTAGGCTGAGTTTCAATCCCAGTCTAGTCTGAGTTTCAATCCCAGTCTAGGCTGAGTTTCAATCCCAGTCTAGACTGAGTTTCAATCCCAGTCTAGACTGAGTTTCAATCCCAGTCTAGGCTGAGTTTCAATCCCAGTCTAGGCTGAGTTTCAATCCCAGTCTAGGCTGAGTTTCAATCACAGTCTAGGCTGAGTATCAATCACAGTCTGTGCTGAGTTTCAATCCCAGTCTAGGCTGAGTTTCAATCACAGTCTAGGATGAGTTTCAATCCCAGCCTAGGCAGAGTTTCAATCCCAGTCTAGGCTGAGTTTCAATCCCAGTCTAGGCTGAGTTTCAATCCCAGTCTAGGCAGAGTTTCAATCCCAGTCTCGGCAGAGTTTCAATCCCAGTCTAGGCTGAGTTTCAATCCCTGTCTAGACTGAGTTTCAATACCAGTCTACGCTGAGTTTCAATCACAGTCTAGGCTGAGTTTCAATACCAGCCTAGGCAGAGTTTCAATCCCAGTCTAGGCTGAGTTTCAATCCCAGTCTAGGCAGAGTTTCAATCCCAGTCTAGGCAGAGTTTCAATCCCAGTCTAGGCTGAGTTTCAATCCCAGTCTAGGCTGAGTATCAGTCACAGTCTAGACTGAGTTACAATCCCAGTCTAGACTGAGTTTCAATCCCAGTCTAGGCTGAGTTTCAATCCCAGTCTAGACTGAGTTTCAATCCCAGTCTAGACTGAGTTTCAATCCCAGTCTAGGCTGAGTTTCAATCCCAGTCTAGACTGAGTTTCAATCCCAGTCTAGGCTGAGTTTCAATCCCAGTCTAGACTGAGTATCAATCCCAGTCTAGGCTGAGTTTCAATCCCAGTCTAGGCAGAGTTTCAATCACAGTCTAGGCTGAGTTTCAATCCCAGTCTAGGCTGAGTTTCAATCCCAGTCTAGACTGAGTATCAATCCCAGTCTAGGCTGAGTTTCAATCCCAGTCTAGGCTGAGTTTCAATCCCAGTCTAGGCTGAGTTTCAATCCCAGTCTAGGCTGAGTTTCAATCACAGTCTAGGCTGAGTTTCAATCACAGTCTAGGCAGAGTTTCAATCCCAGTCTAGGCTGAGTTTCAATCCCAGTCTAGGCAGAGTTTCAATCCCAGTCTAGTCTGAGTTTCAATCCCAGTCTAGGCTGAGTTTCAATCCCAGTCTAGGCTGAGTTTCAATCCCAGTCTAGTCTGAGTTTCAATCCCAGTCTAGGCTGAGTTTCAATCCCAGTCTAGGCTGAGTTTCAATCCCAGTCTAGGCTGAGTTTCAATCCCAGTCTAGGCAGAGTTTCAATCCCAGTCTAGTCTGAGTTTCAATCTCAGTCTAGGCTGAGTTTCAATCCCAGTCTAGGCTGAGTTTCAATCCCAGTCTAGGCTGAGTTTCAATCCCAGTCTAGGCTGAGTTTCAATCCCAGTCTAGGCTGAGTTTCAATCCCAGTCTAGGATGAGTTTCAATCCCAGTCTAGACTGAGTTTCAATCCCAGTCTAGGATGAGTTTCAATCCCAGTCTAGACTGAGTTTCAATCCCAGTCTAGGATGAGTATCAATCACAGTCTAGGCTGAGTTTCAATCCCAGTCTAGGCTGAGTTTCAATCCCAGTCTAGACTGAGTTTCAATCTCAGTCTAGGCTGAGTTTCAATCCCAGTCTAGGCTGAGTTTCAATCCCAGTCTAGGATGAGTTTCAATCCCAGTCTAGACTGAGTTTCAATCCCAGTCTAGGATGAGTTTCAATCCCAGTCTAGGCTGAGTTTCAATCCCAGTCTAGGATGAGTATCAATCACAGTCTAGGCTGAGTTTCAATCCCAGTCTCGGCTGAGTTTCAATCCCAGTCTAGACTGAGTTTCAATCTCAGTCTAGGCTGAGTTTCAATCCCAGTCTAGGCTGAGTTTCAATCCCAGTCTAGGCTGAGTTTCAATCCCAGTCTAGTCTGAGTTTCAATCCCAGTCTAGGCTGAGTTTCAATCCCAGTCTAGGCTGAGTTTCAATCCCAGTCTAGGCTGAGTTTCAATCCCAGTCTAGGCTGAGTTTCAATCCCAGTCTAGGCTGAGTTTCAATCCCAGTCTAGGCTGAGTTTCAATCACAGTCTAGGGTGAGTTTCAATCCCAGTCTAGGCTGAGTTTCATTCACAGTCTAGGCTGAGTTTCAATCCCAGTCTAGGCTGAGTTTCAATCCCAGTCTAGGCTGAGTTTCAATCCCAGTCTAGGCTGAGTTTCAATCCCAGTCTAGGCAGAGTTTCAATCCCAGTCTAGACTGAGTTTCAATCCCAGGTCTAGGCTGAGTTTCAATCCCAGTCTCGGCTGAGTTTCAATCCCAGTCTAGACTGAGTTTCAATCTCAGTCTAGGCTGAGTTTCAATCACAGTCTAGGCTGAGTTTCAATCCCAGTCTAGGCTGAGTTTCAATCCCAGTCTAGACTGAGTTTCAATCCCAGTCTAGGCAGAGTTTCAATCCCAGTCTAGACTGAGTTTCAATCACAGTCTAGGCTGAGTTTCAATCCCAGTCTAGGGTGAGTTTCAATCCCATTCTAGGCTGAGTTTCAATCCCAGTCTAGGCTGAGTTTCAATCTCAGTCTAGGCTGAGTTTCAATCCCAGTCTAGGCTGAGTTTCAATCCCAGTCTAGGCTGAGTTTCAATCCCAGTCTAGACTGAGTTTCAATCCCAGTCTAGGCTGAGTTTCAATCCCAGTCTAGACTGAGTTTCATTCCCCGTCTAGGCTGAGTTTCAATCCCAGTCTAGACTGAGTATCAATCCCAGTCTAGGCTGAGTTTCAATCACAGTCTAGGCTGAGTTTCAATCCCAGTCTGTGCTGAGTTTCAATCACAGTCTAGGCTGAGTTTCAATCACAGTCTAGGCAGAGTTTCAATCACAGTCTAGGCTGAGTTTCAATCCCAGTCTAGACTGAGTTTCAATCCCAGTCTAGGCTGAGTTTCAATCCCAGTCTAGGCTGAGTTTCAATCCCAGTCTAGACTGAGTTTCAATCCCAGTCTAGGCTGAGTTTCAATCCCAGTCTAGGCTGAGTTTCAATCCCAGTCTAGGCTGAGTTTCAATCCCAGTCTAGACTGAGTTTCAATCCCAGTCTAGGCTGAGTTTCAATCCCAGTCTAGGCTGAGTTTCAATCCCAGTCTAGGCTGAGTTTCAATCCCAGTCGAGGCTGATTTTCAATCCCAGTCTAGACTGAGTATCAATCCCAGTCTAGGCTGAGTTTCAATCCCAGGCCTATGCTGAGTTTCAATCCCAGTCTAGACTGAGTTTCAATCCCAGTCTAGGCTGAGTATCAATCACAGTCTAGGCTGAGTTTCAATCCCAGTCTAGGCTGAGTTTCAATCACAGTCTAGTCTGAGTTTCAATCCCAGTCTAGGATGAGTTTCAATCCCAGTCTAGACTGAGTTTCAATCCCAGTCTAGGCTGAGTTTCAATCCCAGTCTAGGCTGAGTTTCAATCCCAGTCTAGGCTGAGTTTCAATCCCAGTCTAGACTGAGTTTCAATCCCAGTCTAGGCTGAGTTTCAATCCCAGTCTAGGCTGAGTTTCAATCCCAGTCTAGACTGAGTTTCAATCCCAGTCTAGGCTGAGTATCAATCACAGTCTAGGCTGAGTTTCAATCCCAGTCTAGGCTGAGTTTCAATCACAGTCTAGTCTGAGTTTCAATCCCAGTCTAGGATGAGTTTCAATCCCAGTCTAGACTGAGTTTCAATCCCAGTCTAGGCTGAGTTTCAATCCCAGTCTAGACTGAGTTTCAATCCCAGTCTAGACTGAGTTTCAATCCCAGTCTAGGCTGAGTTTCAATCCCAGTCTAGACTGAGTTTCAATCACAGTCTAGGCTGAGTTTCAATCCCAGTCTAGGCTGAGTTTCAATCCCAGTCTAGGCTGAGTTTCAATCCCAGTCTAGGCTGAGTTTCAATCCCAGTCTAGGCTGTGTTTCAATCCCAGTCTAGGCTGAGTTTCAATCCCAGTCTAGTCTGAGTTTCAATCCCAGTCTAGGCTGAGTTTCAATCCCAGTCTAGGCTGAGTTTCAATCACAGTCTAGGCTGAGTTTCAATCCCAGTCTGTGCTGAGTTTCAATCCCAGTCTAGGCTGAGTTTCAATCCCAGTCTAGGCTGAGTTTCAATCCCAGTCTAGGCAGAGTTTCAATCCCAGTCTAGGCAGAGTTTCAATCCCAGTCTAGGCTGAGTTTCAATCCCAGTCTAGGCTGAATTTCAATCCCAGTCTAGGCTGAGTTTCAATCCCAGTCTAGGGTGAGTTTGAATCTCAGTCTAGGCTGAGTTTCGATCCCAGTCTAGGCTGAGTTTCAATCCCAGTCTAGGCTGAGTTTCAATCCCAGTCTAGGGTGAGTTTCAATCCCAGTCTAGGGTGAGTTTCAATCTCAGTCTAGGCTGAGTTTCAATCGCAGTCTAGGATGAGTATCAATCCCAGTCTAGACTGAGTTTCAATCACAGTCTAGGCTGAGTTTCAATCCCAGTCTAGGATGAGTATCAATCCCAGTCTAGGCTGAGTTTCAATCACAGTCTAGACTGAGTTTCAATCCCAGTCTAGGCTGAGTTTCAATCCCAGTCTAGGCTGAGTTTCAATCCCAGTCTAGGCTGAGTTTCAATCCCAGTCTAGGCTGAGTTTCAATCCCAGTCTAGACTGAGTTTCAATCCCAGTCTAGGCTGAGTTTCAATCCCAGTCTAGACTGAGTTTCAATCCCAGGCCTATGCTGAGTTTCAATCCCAGTCTAGGCTGAGTTTCAATCCCAGTCTAGACTGAGTTTCAATCCCAGTCTAGGCTGAGTTTCAATCCCAGTCTAGGCAGAGTTTCAATCCCAGTCTAGGCTGAGTTTCAATCACAGTCTAGGCTGAGTTTCAATACCAGCCTAGGCAGAGTTTCAATCCCAGTCTAGGCTGAGTTTCAATCCCAGTCTAGGCAGAGTTTCAATCCCAGTCTAGGCTGAGTTTCAATCCCAGTCTCGGCTGAATTTCAATCCCAGTCTAGGCTGAGTTTCAATCCCAGTCTAGGGTGAGTTTCAATCTCAGTCTAGGCTGAGTTTCGATCCCAGTCTCGGCTGAATTTCAATCCCAGTCTAGGCTGAGTTTCAATCCCAGTCTAGGGTGAGTTTCAATCACAGTCTAGACTGAGTTTCAATCCCAGTCTAGGATGAGTTTTAATCCCATTCTAGGCTGAGTTTCAATCCCATTCTAGGCTGAATTTCAATCCCAGTCTCGACTGAGTTTCAATCCCAGTCTAGGCTGAGTTTCAATCCCATTCTAGGCTGAGTTTCAATCCCAGTCTAGGCTGAGTTTCAATCTCAGTCTAGGCTGAGTTTCAATCCCAGTCTAGGATGAGTTTCAATCCCAGTCTAGACTGAGTTTGAATCCCAGTCTAGGCTGAGTTTCAATCCCAGTCTAGACTGAGTTTCAATCCCAGTCTAGACTGAGTTTCAATCCCAGTCTAGGCTGAGTTTCAATCCCAGTCTAGGATGAGTTTCAATCACAGACTGTGCTGAGTTTCAATCCCAGTCTAGGCTGAGTTTCAATCCCAGTCTAGACTGAGTTTCAATCCCAGTCTAGACTGAGTTTCAATCACAGTCTAGGCTGAGTTTCAATCCCAGTCTAGGCTGAGTTTCAATCCCAGTCTAGACTGAGTTTCAATCCCAGTCTAGGCTGAGTTTCAATCCCAGTCTAGGCTGAGTTTCAATCCCAGTCTAGGCTGCGTTTCAATCCCAGTCTAGGCTGAGTTTCAATCCCAGTCTAGACTGAGTTTCAATCCCAGTCTAGACTGAGTTTCAATCACAGTCTAGGCTGAGTTTCAATCCCAGTCTAGTCTGAGTTTCAATCCCAGTCTAGACTGAGTTTCAATCACAGTCTAGGCTGAGTTTCAATCCCAGTCTAGGCTGAGTTTCAATCCCAGTCTAGGCTGAGTTTCAATCCCAGTCTAGGCTGAGTTTCAATCCCAGTCTAGGCTGAGTTTCAATCCCAGTCTAGGCTGAGTTTCAATCCCAGTCTAGACTGAGTTTCAATCCCAGTCTAGGCTGAGTTTCAATCCCAGTCTAGGCTGAGTTTCAATCTCAGTCTAGGCTGAGTTTCAATCCCAGTCTAGGCTGAGTTTCAATCCCAGTCTAGACTGAGTTTCGATCCCAGTCTAGGCTGAGTTTCAATCCCAGTCTAGGCTGAGTTTCGATCCCAGTCTAGGATGAGTTTCAATCCCAGTCTAGGCTGAGTTTCAATCCCAGTCTAGGATGAGTTTCAATCCCAGTCTAGACTGAGTTTCAATCCCAGTCTATGATGAGTTTCAATCCCAGTCTAGGCTGAGTTTCAATCCCAGTCTAGGATGAGTTTCAATCCCAGTCTAGACTGAGTTTCAATCCCAGTCTAGGATGAGTATCAATCCCAGTCTAGGCTGAGTTTCAATCACAGTCTAGGCTGAGTTTCAATCACAGTCTAGGCTGAGTTTCAATCACAGTCTAGGCAGAGTTTCAATCACAGTCTAGGCTGAGTTTCAATCCCAGTCTAGACTGAGTTTCAATCCCAGTCTAGACTGAGTATCAATCCTAGTCTAGTCTGAGTTTCAATCCCATTCTAGGTTGAGTTTCAATCCCAGTCTAGACTGAGTTTCAATCCCAGTCTAGGCTGAGTTTCAATCCCATTCTAGGCTGAGTTTCAATCCCAGTCCAGACTGAGTTTCAATCCCAGTCTAGGCTGAGTTTCAATCCCAGTCTCGGCTGAGTTTCAATCACAGTCTAGGCTGAGTATCAATCACAGTCTAGGCTGAGTTTCAATCCCAGTCTAGGCTGAGTTTTAATCCCAGTCTAGTCTGAGTTTCAATCCCAGTCTAGGCTGAGTTTCAATCCCAGTCTAGGCTGAGTTTCAATCCCAGTCTAGGCTGAGTTTCAATCCCAGTCTAGGCTGAGTTTCAATCCCAGTCTAGGCTGAGTATCAATCACAGTCTAGGCTGAGTTTCAATCCCAGTCTAGACTGAGTTTCAATCCCAGTCTAGGCTGAGTTTCAATCCCAGTCTAGGCTGAGTTTCAATCCCAGTCTAGACTGAGTTTCAATCCCAGTCTAGGCTGAGTTTCAATCCCAGTCTAGGCTGAGTTTCAATCCCAGTCTAGGCTGAGTTTCAATCCCAGTCTAGGCTGAGTTTCAATCCCAGTCTAGGCTGAGTTTCAATCCCAGTCTAGACTGAGTTTCAATCCCAGTCTAGGCTGAGTTTCAATCCCAGTCTAGGCTGAGTTTCAATCCCAGTCTAGGCTGAGTTTCAATCCCAGTCTAGGCTGAGTTTCAATCCCAGTCTAGGCTGAGTTTTAATCCCATTCTAGGCTGAGTTTCAATCCCAGTCTAGGCTGAGTTTCAATCCCAATCTAGGCTGAGTTTCAATCACAGTCTAGACTGAGTTTCAATCCCAGTCTAGGCTGAGTTTTAATCCCATTCTAGGCTGAGTTTCAATCCCATTCTAGGCTGAATTTCAATCCCAGTCTAGACTGAGTTTCAATCCCAGTCTAGGCTGAGTTTCAATCCCAGTGTAGTCTGAGTTTCAATCTCAGTCTAGGCTGAGTTTCAATCCCAGTCTAGGATGAGTTTCAATCCCAGTCTAGACTGAGTTTCAATCCCAGTCTAGGCTGAGTTTCAATCCCAGTCTAGGCTGAGTATCAATCCCAGTCTAGTCTGAGTTTCAATCCCGGTCTAGACTGAGTTTCAATCCCAGTCTAGGCTGAGTTTCAATCCCAGTCTAGTCTGAGTTTCAATCTCAGTCTAGGCTGAGTTTCAATCCCAGTCTAGGATGAGTTTCAATCCCAGTCTAGACTGAGTTTCAATCCCAGTCTAGGCTGAGTTTCAATCCCAGTCTAGACTGAGTTTCAATCCCAGTCTAGACTGAGTTTCAATCCCAGTCTAGGCTGAGTTTCAATCCCAGTCTAGGATGAGTTTCAATCACAGACTGTGCTGAGTTTCAATCCCAGTCTAGGCTGAGTTTCAATCCCAGTCTAGACTGAGTTTCAATCCCAGTCTAGGCTGAGTTTCAATCCCAGTCTAGGCTGAGTTTCAATCCCAGTCTAGGCTGAGTTTCAATCCCAGTCTAGGCTGAGTTTCAATCCCAGTCTAGGCTGAGTTTCAATCCCAGTCTAGGCTGAGTTTCAATCCCAGTCTAGGCTGAGTTTCAATCCCAGTCTAGGCTGAGTTTCAATCCCAGTCTAGGCTGAGTTTCGATCCCAGTCTAGGCTGAGTTTCAATCCCAGTCTAGGCTGAGTTTCGATCCCAGTCTAGGCTGAGTTTCGATCCCAGTCTAGACTGAGTTTCGATCCCAGTCTAGGCTGAGTTTCAATCCCAGTCTAGGCTGAGTTTCGATCCCAGTCTAGGATGAGTTTCAATCCCAGTCTAGGCTGAGTTTCAATCCCAGTCTAGGATGAGTTTCAATCCCAGTCTAGACTGAGTTTCAATCCCAGTCTAGGATGAGTTTCAACCCCAGTCTAGGCTGAGTTTCAATCCCAGTCTAGGATGAGTTTCAATCCCAGTCTAGACTGAGTTTCAATCCCAGTCTAGGATGTGTATCAATCCCAGTCTAGGCTGAGTTTCAATCACAGTCTAGGCTGAGTTTCAATCACAGTCTAGGCTGAGTTTCAATCCCAGTCTAGGCAGAGTTTCAATCACAGTCTAGGCTGAGTTTCAATCCCAGTCTAGACTGAGTTTCAATCCCAGTCTAGGCTGAGTTTCAATCCCATTCTAGGCTGAGTTTCAATCCCAGTCCAGACTGAGTTTCAATCCCAGTCTAGGCTGAGTTTCAATCCCAGTCTAGGCTGAGTTTCAATCACAGTCTAGGCTGAGTTTCAATCCCAGTCTAGGCTGAGTTTCAATCCCAGTCTAGGCTGAGTTTCAATCCCAGTCTAGGCTGAGTTTCAATCCCATTCTAGGCTGAGTTTCAATCCCAGTCTAGACTGAGTTTCAATCCCAGTCTAGGCTGAGTTTCAATCTCAGTCTAGGCTGAGTTTCAATCCCAGTCTAGGCTGAGTTTCAATCCCAGTCTAGACTGAGTTTCAATCCCAGTCTAGGCTGAGTTTCAATCACAGTCTAGGCTGAGTTTCAATCACAGTCTAGGCTGAGTTTCAATCACAGTCTAGGCTGAGTATCAATCACAGTCTAGGCTGAGTTTCAATCCCAGTCTAGGCAGAGTCTCAATCCCAGTCTAGGCTGAGTTTCAATCCCAGTCTAGTCTGAGTTTCAATCCCAGTCTAGGCTGAGTTTCAATCCCAGTCTAGGCTGAGTTTCAATCCCAGTCTAGGCTGAGTATCAATCACAGTCTAGGCTGAGTTTCAATCCCAGTCTAGACTGAGTTTCAATCCCAGTCTAGGCTGAGTTTCAATCACAGTCTAGGCTGAGTTTCAATCCCAGTCTAGGCTGAGTTTCAATCCCAGTCTAGGCTGAGTTTCAATCCCAGTCTAGGCTGAGTTTCAATCCCAGTCTAGGCTGAGTTTCAATCCCAGTCTAGACTGAGTTTCAATCCCAGTCTAGACTGAGTCTCAATCCCAGTCTAGGCTGAGTTTCAATACCAGTCTAGGCTGAGTTTCAATCCCAGTCTAGGCTGAGTTTCAATCCCAGTCTAGACTGAGTTTTAATCCCAGTCTAGGCTGAGTTTCAATCCCAGTCTAGGCTGAGTTTCAATCCCAGTCTAGGCTGAGTTTCAATCCCAGTCTAGACTGAGTTTCAATCCCAGTCTCGGCTGAGTTTCAATCCCAGTCTAGGCTGAGTTTCAATCCCAGTCTACGCTGAGTTTCAATCCCAGTCTAGGCTGAGTTTCAATCCCAGTTTAGGCTGAGTTTCAATCCCAGTCTAGGATGAGTTTCAATCACAGTCTAGGCTGAGTTTCAATCCCAGTCTAGGATGAGCTTCAATCCCAGTCTACGCTGAGTTTCAATCACAGTCTAGGCTGAGTTTCAATCACAGTCTAGGCTGAGTTTCAATCCCAGTCCAGGCTGAGTTTCAATCCCAGTCTAGGATGAGTTTCAATCCCAGTCTAGACTGAGTTTCAATCCCAGTCTAGGATGAGTTTCAATCCCAGCCTAGGCTGAGTTTCAATCCCAGTCTAGACTGAGTTTCAATCCCAGTCTAGGATGAGTTTCAATCCCAGTCTAGGCTGAGTTTCAATCCCAGTCTAGGCTGAGTTTCAATCCCAGTCTAGGCTGAGTTTCAATCACAGTCTAGGCTGAGTTTCAATCACAGTCTAGACTGTGTTTCAATCCCAGTCTAGGCAGAGTCTCAATCCCAGTCTAGGATGAGTATCAATCCCAGTCTAGGCTGAGTTTCAATCACAGTCTAGGCTGAGTTTCAATCACAGTCTAGGCTGAGTTTCAATCACAGTCTAGGCTGAGTTTCAATCACAGTCCAGGCTGAGTTTCAATCACAGTCTAGGCTGAGTTTCAATCACAGTCTAGGCTGAGTTTCAATCACAGTCTAGACTGAGTTTCAATCCCAGTCTAGGCTGAGTTTCAATCCCAGTCTAGGCTGAGTTTCAATCCCAGTCTAGACTGAGTTTCAATCCCAGTCTAGGCTGAGTTTCAATCCCAGTCTAGGCTGAGTCTCAATCCCAGTCTAGACTGAGTCTCAATCACAGTCTAGACTGAGTTTCAATCCCAGTCTAGGCTGAGTTTCAATCCCAGTCTAGACTGAGTTTCAATCCCAGTCTAGGCTGAGTTTCAATCCCAGTCTAGGCAGAGTCTCAATCCCAGTCTAGGCTGAGTTTCAATCCCAGTCTAGGCTGAGTTTCAATCACAGTCTAGGCTGAGTTTCAATCCCAGTCTAGGCTGAGTTTCGATCCCAGTCTAGGCTGAGTTTCGATCCCAGTCTAGACTGAGTTTCAATCCCAGTCTAGACTGAGTTTCAATCCCAGTCTAGGCTGAGTTTCAATCCCAGTCTAGACTGAGTTTCAATCCCAGTCTAGGCTGAGTTTCGATCCCAGTCTAGGCTGAGTTTCAATCCCAGTCTAGACTGAGTTTCAATCCCAGTCTAGACTGAGTTTCAATCCCAGTCTAGGATGAGTTTCAATCCCAGTCTAGGCTGAGTTTCAATCACAGTCTAGGCTGAGTTTCAATCCCAGTCTAGGCTGAGTTTCAATCCCAGTCTAGGATGAGTTTCAATCCCAGTCTAGACTGAGTTTCAATCCCAGTCTAGGATGAGTATCAATCCCAGTCTAGGCTGAGTTTCAATCACAGTCTAGGCTGAGTTTCAATCACAGTCTAGGCAGAGTTTCAATCACAGTCTAGGCTGAGTTTCAATCACAGTCTAGGCTGAGTTTCAATCCCAGTCCAGACTGAGTTTCAATCCCAGTCTAGGCTGAGTTTCAATCCCAGTCTAGGCTGAGTTTCAATCCCAGTCTAGACTGAGTTTCAATCCCAGTCTATGCTGAGTTTCAATCCCAGTCTACGCTGAGTTTCAATCCCAGTCTAGACTGAGTTTCAATCCCAGTCTATGCTGAGTTTCAATCCCAGTCTACGCTGAGTTTCAATCCCAGTCTAGGCTGAGTTTCAATCCCAGTCTAGGCTGAGTTTCATTCCCAGTCTAGGCTGAGTTTCAATCCCAGTCTAGGCTGAGTTTCAATCCCAGTCTAGGCTGAGTTTCAATCACAGTCTAGGCTGAGTTTCAATCCCAGGTCTAGGCTGAGTTTCAATCCCAGTCTAGGCTGAGTTTCAATCCCAGTCTAGGCTGAGTATCAATCACAGTCTAGGCTGAGTTTCAATCCCAGTCTAGACTGAGTTTCAATACCAGTCTAGGCTGAGTTTCAATCACAGTCTAGGCTGAGTTTCAATCCCAGTCTAGGCTGAGTTTCAATCCCAGTCTAGGCTGAGTTTCAATCCCAGTCTAGGCTGAGTTTCAATCCCAGTCTAGGCTGAGTTTCAATCCCAGTCTAGGCTGAGTTTCAATCCCAGTCTAGGCTGAGTTTCTATCCCAGTCTAGGCTGAGTATCAATCCCAGTCTAGACTGAGTTTCAATCCCAGTCTAGGCTGAGTTTCAATCCCAGTCTAGGCTGAGTTTCAATCCCAGTCTAGGCTGAGTTTCAATCCCAGTCTAGGCTGAGTTTCAATCCCAGTCTAGGCTGAGTTTCAATCCCAGTCTAGTCTGAGTTTCAATCCCAGTCTAGGCTGAGTTTCAATCCCAGTCTAGACTGAGTTTCAATCCCAGTCTAGACTGAGTTTCAATCCCAGTCTAGGCTGAGTTTCAATCCCAGTCTAGGCTGAGTTTCAATCCCAGTCCAGGCTGAGTTTCAATCACAGTCTAGGCTGAGTATCAATCACAGTCTGTGCTGAGTTTCAATCCCAGTCTAGGCTGAGTTTCAATCACAGTCTAGGATGAGTTTCAATCCCAGCCTAGGCAGAGTTTCAATCCCAGTCTAGGCTGAGTTTCAATCCCAGTCTAGGCTGAGTTTCAATCCCAGTCTAGGCAGAGTTTCAATCCCAGTCTAGGCAGAGTTTCAATCCCAGTCTAGGCTGAGTTTCAATCCCAGTCTAGACTGAGTTTCAATCCCAGTCTATGCTGAGTTTCAATCCCAGTCTACGCTGAGTTTCAATCACAGTCTAGGCTGAGTTTCATTCCCAGTCTAGGCTGAGTTTCAATCCCAGTCTAGGCTGAGTTTCAATCCCAGTCTGTGCTGAGTTTCAATCCCAGTCTAGGCTGAGTTTCAATCCCAGGTCTAGGCTGAGTTTCAATCCCAGTCTAGGCTGAGTTTCAATCCCAGTCTATGCTGAGTTTCAATCCCAGTCTACGCTGAGTTTCAATCACAGTCTAGGCTGAGTTTCATTCCCAGTCTAGGCTGAGTTTCAATCCCAGTCTAGGCTGAGTTTCAATCCCAGTCTAGGCTGAGTTTCAATCCCAGTCTAGGCTGAGTTTCAATCCCAGGTCTAGGCTGAGTTTCAATCCCAGTCTAGGCTGAGTTTCAATCCCAGTCTAGGCTGAGTATCAATCACAGTCTAGGCTGAGTTTCAATCCCAGTCTAGACTGAGTTTCAATCCCAGTCTAGGCTGAGTTTCAATCACAGTCTAGGCTGAGTTTCAATCCCAGTCTAGGCTGAGTTTCAATCCCAGTCTAGGCTGAGTTTCAATCCCAGTCTAGGCTGAGTTTCAATCCCAGTCTAGGCTGAGTTTCAATCCCAGTCTAGACTGAGTTTCAATCCCAGTCTAGACTGAGTCTCAATCCCAGTCTAGGCTGAGTTTCAATCCCAGTCTAGGCTGAGTTTCAATCCCAGTCTAGGCTGAGTTTCAATCCCAGTCTAGACTGAGTTTCAATCCCAGTCTAGGCTGAGTATCAATCCCAGTCTAGACTGAGTTTCAATCCCAGTCTAGGCTGAGTTTCAATCCCAGTCTAGGCTGAGTTTCAATCCCAGTCTAGGCTGAGTTTCAATCCCAGTCTAGGCTGAGTTTCAATCCCAGTCTAGGCTGAGTTTCAATCCCAGTCTAGTCTGAGTTTCAATCCCAGTCTAGGCTGAGTTTCAATCCCAGTCTAGACTGAGTTTCAATCCCAGTCTAGACTGAGTTTCAATCCCAGTCTAGGCTGAGTTTCAATCCCAGTCTAGGCTGAGTTTCAATCCCAGTCTAGGCTGAGTTTCAATCACAGTCTAGGCTGAGTATCAATCACAGTCTGTGCTGAGTTTCAATCCCAGTCTAGGCTGAGTTTCAATCACAGTCTAGGATGAGTTTCAATCCCAGCCTAGGCAGAGTTTCAATCCCAGTCTAGGCTGAGTTTCAATCCCAGTCTAGGCTGAGTTTCAATCCCAGTCTAGGCAGAGTTTCAATCCCAGTCTCGGCAGAGTTTCAATCCCAGTCTAGGCTGAGTTTCAATCCCTGTCTAGACTGAGTTTCAATACCAGTCTACGCTGAGTTTCAATCACAGTCTAGGCTGAGTTTCAATACCAGCCTAGGCAGAGTTTCAATCCCAGTCTAGGCTGAGTTTCAATCCCAGTCTAGGCAGAGTTTCAATCCCAGTCTAGGCAGAGTTTCAATCCCAGTCTAGGCTGAGTTTCAATCCCAGTCTAGGCTGAGTATCAGTCACAGTCTAGACTGAGTTACAATCCCAGTCTAGACTGAGTTTCAATCCCAGTCTAGGCTGAGTTTCAATCCCAGTCTAGACTGAGTTTCAATCCCAGTCTAGACTGAGTTTCAATCCCAGTCTAGGCTGAGTTTCAATCCCAGTCTAGACTGAGTTTCAATCCCAGTCTAGGCTGAGTTTCAATCCCAGTCTAGACTGAGTATCAATCCCAGTCTAGGCTGAGTTTCAATCCCAGTCTAGGCAGAGTTTCAATCACAGTCTAGGCTGAGTTTCAATCCCAGTCTAGGCTGAGTTTCAATCCCAGTCTAGACTGAGTATCAATCCCAGTCTAGGCTGAGTTTCAATCCCAGTCTAGGCTGAGTTTCAATCCCAGTCTAGGCTGAGTTTCAATCCCAGTCTAGGCTGAGTTTCAATCACAGTCTAGGCTGAGTTTCAATCACAGTCTAGGCAGAGTTTCAATCCCAGTCTAGGCTGAGTTTCAATCCCAGTCTAGGCAGAGTTTCAATCCCAGTCTAGTCTGAGTTTCAATCCCAGTCTAGGCTGAGTTTCAATCCCAGTCTAGGCTGAGTTTCAATCCCAGTCTAGTCTGAGTTTCAATCCCAGTCTAGGCTGAGTTTCAATCCCAGTCTAGGCTGAGTTTCAATCCCAGTCTAGGCTGAGTTTCAATCCCAGTCTAGGCAGAGTTTCAATCCCAGTCTAGTCTGAGTTTCAATCTCAGTCTAGGCTGAGTTTCAATCCCAGTCTAGGCTGAGTTTCAATCCCAGTCTAGGCTGAGTTTCAATCCCAGTCTAGGCTGAGTTTCAATCCCAGTCTAGGCTGAGTTTCAATCCCAGTCTAGGATGAGTTTCAATCCCAGTCTAGACTGAGTTTCAATCCCAGTCTAGGATGAGTTTCAATCCCAGTCTAGACTGAGTTTCAATCCCAGTCTAGGATGAGTATCAATCACAGTCTAGGCTGAGTTTCAATCCCAGTCTAGGCTGAGTTTCAATCCCAGTCTAGACTGAGTTTCAATCTCAGTCTAGGCTGAGTTTCAATCCCAGTCTAGGCTGAGTTTCAATCCCAGTCTAGGATGAGTTTCAATCCCAGTCTAGACTGAGTTTCAATCCCAGTCTAGGATGAGTTTCAATCCCAGTCTAGGCTGAGTTTCAATCCCAGTCTAGGATGAGTATCAATCACAGTCTAGGCTGAGTTTCAATCCCAGTCTAGGCTGAGTTTCAATCCCAGTCTAGACTGAGTTTCAATCTCAGTCTAGGCTGAGTTTCAATCCCAGTCTAGGCTGAGTTTCAATCCCAGTCTAGGATGAGTTTCAATCCCAGTCTAGACTGAGTTTCAATCCCAGTCTAGGATGAGTATCAATCACAGTCTAGGCTGAGTTTCAATCCCAGTCTAGGCTGAATTTCAATCCCAGTCTAGACTGAGTTTCAATCTCAGTCTAGGCTGAGTTTCAATCCCAGTCTAGGCTGAGTTTCAATCCCAGTCTCGGCTGAGTTTCAATCCCAGTCTAGACTGAGTTTCAATCTCAGTCTAGGCTGAGTTTCAATCCCAGTCTAGGCTGAGTTTCAATCCCAGTCTAGGCTGAGTTTCAATCCCAGTCTAGTCTGAGTTTCAATCCCAGTCTAGGCTGAGTTTCAATCCCAGTCTAGGCTGAGTTTCAATCCCAGTCTAGGCTGAGTTTCAATCCCAGTCTAGGCTGAGTTTCAATCCCAGTCTAGGCTGAGTTTCAATCCCAGTCTAGGCTGAGTTTCAATCACAGTCTAGGGTGAGTTTCAATCCCAGTCTAGGCTGAGTTTCATTCACAGTCTAGGCTGAGTTTCAATCCCAGTCTAGGCTGAGTTTCAATCCCAGTCTAGGCTGAGTTTCAATCCCAGTCTAGGCTGAGTTTCAATCCCAGTCTAGGCAGAGTTTCAATCCCAGTCTAGACTGAGTTTCAATCCCAGGTCTAGGCTGAGTTTCAATCCCAGTCTCGGCTGAGTTTCAATCCCAGTCTAGACTGAGTTTCAATCTCAGTCTAGGCTGAGTTTCAATCACAGTCTAGGCTGAGTTTCAATCCCAGTCTAGGCTGAGTTTCAATCCCAGTCTAGACTGAGTTTCAATCCCAGTCTAGGCAGAGTTTCAATCCCAGTCTAGACTGAGTTTCAATCACAGTCTAGGCTGAGTTTCAATCCCAGTCTAGGGTGAGTTTCAATCCCATTCTAGGCTGAGTTTCAATCCCAGTCTAGGCTGAGTTTCAATCTCAGTCTAGGCTGAGTTTCAATCCCAGTCTAGGCTGAGTTTCAATCCCAGTCTAGGCTGAGTTTCAATCCCAGTCTAGACTGAGTTTCAATCCCAGTCTAGGCTGAGTTTCAATCCCAGTCTAGACTGAGTTTCATTCCCCGTCTAGGCTGAGTTTCAATCCCAGTCTAGACTGAGTATCAATCCCAGTCTAGGCTGAGTTTCAATCACAGTCTAGGCTGAGTTTCAATCCCAGTCTGTGCTGAGTTTCAATCACAGTCTAGGCTGAGTTTCAATCACAGTCTAGGCAGAGTTTCAATCACAGTCTAGGCTGAGTTTCAATCCCAGTCTAGACTGAGTTTCAATCCCAGTCTAGGCTGAGTTTCAATCCCAGTCTAGGCTGAGTTTCAATCCCAGTCTAGACTGAGTTTCAATCCCAGTCTAGGCTGAGTTTCAATCCCAGTCTAGGCTGAGTTTCAATCCCAGTCTAGGCTGAGTTTCAATCCCAGTCTAGACTGAGTTTCAATCCCAGTCTAGGCTGAGTTTCAATCCCAGTCTAGGCTGAGTTTCAATCCCAGTCTAGGCTGAGTTTCAATCCCAGTCGAGGCTGATTTTCAATCCCAGTCTAGACTGAGTATCAATCCCAGTCTAGGCTGAGTTTCAATCCCAGGCCTATGCTGAGTTTCAATCCCAGTCTAGACTGAGTTTCAATCCCAGTCTAGGCTGAGTATCAATCACAGTCTAGGCTGAGTTTCAATCCCAGTCTAGGCTGAGTTTCAATCACAGTCTAGTCTGAGTTTCAATCCCAGTCTAGGATGAGTTTCAATCCCAGTCTAGACTGAGTTTCAATCCCAGTCTAGGCTGAGTTTCAATCCCAGTCTAGGCTGAGTTTCAATCCCAGTCTAGGCTGAGTTTCAATCCCAGTCTAGACTGAGTTTCAATCCCAGTCTAGGCTGAGTTTCAATCCCAGTCTAGGCTGAGTTTCAATCCCAGTCTAGACTGAGTTTCAATCCCAGTCTAGGCTGAGTATCAATCACAGTCTAGGCTGAGTTTCAATCCCAGTCTAGGCTGAGTTTCAATCACAGTCTAGTCTGAGTTTCAATCCCAGTCTAGGATGAGTTTCAATCCCAGTCTAGACTGAGTTTCAATCCCAGTCTAGGCTGAGTTTCAATCGCAGTCTAGACTGAGTTTCAATCCCAGTCTAGACTGAGTTTCAATCCCAGTCTAGGCTGAGTTTCAATCCCAGTCTAGACTGAGTTTCAATCACAGTCTAGGCTGAGTTTCAATCCCAGTCTAGGCTGAGTTTCAATTCCAGTCTAGGCTGAGTTTCAATCCCAGTCTAGGCTGAGTTTCAATCCCAGTCTAGGCTGTGTTTCAATCCCAGTCTAGGCTGAGTTTCAATCCCAGTCTAGTCTGAGTTTCAATCCCAGTCTAGGCTGAGTTTCAATCCCAGTCTAGGCTGAGTTTCAATCACAGTCTAGGCTGAGTTTCAATCCCAGTCTGTGCTGAGTTTCAATCCCAGTCTAGGCTGAGTTTCAATCCCAGTCTAGGCTGAGTTTCAATCCCAGTCTAGGCAGAGTTTCAATCCCAGTCTAGGCAGAGTTTCAATCCCAGTCTAGGCTGAGTTTCAATCCCAGTCTAGGCTGAATTTCAATCCCAGTCTAGGCTGAGTTTCAATCCCAGTCTAGGGTGAGTTTGAATCTCAGTCTAGGCTGAGTTTCGATCCCAGTCTAGGCTGAGTTTCAATCCCAGTCTAGGCTGAGTTTCAATCCCAGTCTAGGGTGAGTTTCAATCCCAGTCTAGGGTGAGTTTCAATCTCAGTCTAGGCTGAGTTTCAATCGCAGTCTAGGATGAGTATCAATCCCAGTCTAGACTGAGTTTCAATCACAGTCTAGGCTGAGTTTCAATCCCAGTCTAGGATGAGTATCAATCCCAGTCTAGGCTGAGTTTCAATCACAGTCTAGACTGAGTTTCAATCCCAGTCTAGGCTGAGTTTCAATCCCAGTCTAGGCTGAGTTTCAATCCCAGTCTAGGCTGAGTTTCAATCCCAGTCTAGGCTGAGTTTCAATCCCAGTCTAGACTGAGTTTCAATCCCAGTCTAGGCTGAGTTTCAATCCCAGTCTAGACTGAGTTTCAATCCCAGGCCTATGCTGAGTTTCAATCCCAGTCTAGGCTGAGTTTCAATCCCAGTCTAGACTGAGTTTCAATCACAGTCTAGGCTGAGTTTCAATCCCAGTCTAGGCTGAGTTTCAATCGCAGTCTAGGCTGAGTTTCAATCCCAGTCTAGGCTGAGTTTCAATCCCAGTCTAGGCTGAGTTTCAATCCCAGTCTAGACTGAGTTTCAATCCCAGTCTAGACTGAGTTTCAATCCCAGTCTAGGCTGAGTTTCAATCCCAGTCTAGGCTGAGTTTCAATCCCAGTCTAGGCTGAGTTTCAATCCCAGTCTAGGCTGAGTTTCAATCCCAGTCTAGGCTGAGTTTCAATCCCAGTCTAGGCTGAGTTTCAATCCCAGTCTAGGCTGAGTTTCAATCCCAGTCTAGGCTGAGTTTCAAACCCAGTCTGTGCTGAGTTTCAATCCCAGTCTAGGCTGAGTTTCAATCCCAGTCTAGGCAGAGTTTCAATCCCAGTCTAGGCTGAGTTTCAATCACAGTCTAGGCTGAGTTTCAATACCAGCCTAGGCAGAGTTTCAATCCCAGTCTAGGCTGAGTTTCAATCCCAGTCTAGGCAGAGTTTCAATCCCAGTCTAGGCTGAGTTTCAATCCCAGTCTCGGCTGAATTTCAATCCCAGTCTAGGCTGAGTTTCAATCCCAGTCTAGGGTGAGTTTCAATCTCAGTCTAGGCTGAGTTTCGATCCCAGTCTCGGCTGAATTTCAATCCCAGTCTAGGCTGAGTTTCAATCCCAGTCTAGGGTGAGTTTCAATCTCAGTCTAGGCTGAGTTTCGATCCCAGTCTAGGCTGAATTTCAATCCCAGTCTAGGCTGAGTTTCAATCCCAGTCTAGGCAGAGTTTCAATCCCAGTCTAGGCTGAGTTTTAATCCCAGTCTAGGCTGAATTTCAATCCCAGTCTAGGCTGAGTTTCAATCCCAGTCTAGGCTGAGTTTCAATCCCAGGTCTAGGCTGAGTTTCATTCCCAGGTCTCGGCTGATCCGAGCTGGGCTAGAAGCTGAGGTGCAACACTTGGCCCCTGCACCCCTGGATTAGGGAAGGAATCAGCCAGAGTTCCCTCTCCTAATTGCTAGGCAGTGTGGACATTCGGTTGTAGCCTACCTCCAGGATCAGACAACCTGCAGTCACTCACTGTCTGGGCGTACGCAGGAAGAATGGCCACTTGGGCAAGGCATGGGACGGCTGGAGAACCGTACTCCAGGATGACCCAGCACCTCCATGGAAGGCAAACCCATACTGAACTGATTTAGGAGCCATTTTGTTGGTAAGATGATAACTTGGCTTTCTGGTAACCAAAGCAGGAAATTTTTATTCACAATTTCGTGACATATATTCAACCCTCTCAGAAGAGTAACCATGTGATCACCAATCCCCAACCATGTGATCACCAATCCCCAACCATGTGATCCCCAACCATGTGATCACCAATCCCCAACCATGTGATCCCCAAACCCCAACTATGTGATCCCCAACCATGTGATCACCAATCCCCAACCATGTGATCACCAATCCGCCCACCGTGTGATCACCAATCTCCAGCCATGTGATCACCAATTCACAACCATGTGATCACCAATCTCCAATCATGTGATCACCAAACTCCAACTCCAAATAACAAAAAGATTGATTAAGAAAGGGAAGATAGATTATGAAAGTAAATTAGCAAAAAATATAAAAACAGATAGTAAGAGTTTTTATCGTTATATAAAAAGAAAAAGGGTGGCTAAAGTAAATGTTGGTCCCTTAGAGGATGAGACCGGGAAATTAATGGTGGGAAATATGGAGATGGCAAAAACACTGAATGAATATTTTGTATCAGTCTTTACAGTAGAGGACACTAAGAATATCCCAACACTGGACAAACAGGGGGCTATAGGGGGGGAGGAGCTAAACACGATCAAAATCACTAAGGAAGTGGTACTCGGTAAAATAATGGGACTCAAGGCGGATAAATCACCTGGACCTGATGGCTTACATCCTAGGGTCTTGAGGGAAGTGGCGGTAGGGATTGTGGATGCATTGGTAATAATTTTCCAAAACTCCCTGGACTCAGCAAAGGTCCCGGCAGACTGGAAAACTGCTAATGTAACACCCTTATTTAAAAAGGGCAGTAGACAGAAGGCTGGAAACTATAGACCGGTTAGCCTAACATCTGTGGTAGGTAAAATTTTGGAGTCCATTATTAAGGAGACAGTAACAGGACATTTGGATAATCATCATTTAATAGGACAAAGTCAGCATGGTTTTATGAAGGAGAAGTCATGTTTGACAAATTTGCTGGAGTTCTTTGAGGAAGTAACATATAGGGTGGATAAAGGGGAACCAGTGGATGTAGTGTATTTAGACTTCCAAAAGGCATTTGACAAGGTGCCACACAGAAGATTATTGCTTAAGATAAAAAATCACGGGATTGGGGGTAATATTCTGGCATGGATAGAGGATTGGCTATCTAACAGAAGGCAGAGAGTTGGGATAAATGGTTCATTCTCAGACTGGCAATCAGTAACTAGTGGTGTTCCGCAGGGGTCAGTGCTGGGTCCCCAACTCTTTACAATCTATATTAATGATTTGGAGGAGGGGACTGAGTGTAACATATCAAAGTTTGCAGATGATACTAAGATGGGAGGGAAAGTAGTGAGTGAGGAGGACATAAAAAACCTGCAAGGGGACATAGACAGGCTAAGTAAGTGGGCAGAGATTTGGCAGATGGAATACAATACTGGAAAGTGTGAGGTTATGCACTTTGGCAGGAAAAATCGTAGAGCAAGTTATTATCTTAATGGCAAGAAACTGGAAAGTACTGAAGTACAAAGGGATCTGGGGGTCCTGGTGCACGAAACTCAAAAGGTTAGTATGCAGGTGCAGCAAGTGATTAAGAAGGCCAATGGAATGTTGGCTTTCATTGCTAGGGGGATAGAATATAAAAATAGGGAGGTATTGCTTCAGTTGTACAAGGTATTGGTGAGACCGCACCTGGAATACTGCATACAGTTTTGGTGTCCATACTTAAGAAAAGACATACTTGCTCTCGAGTCAGTACAAAGAAGGTTCACTCGGTTAATCCCGGGGATGAGGGGATGGACATATGAGGAGAGGTTGAGTAGATTGGGACTCTACTCATTGGAGTTCAGAAGAATGAGAGGCAATCTTATTGAAACATATAAGATTGTGAAGGGGTTGGATCGGGTGGATGCGGGGAGGATGTTCCCGATGATGGGTGAAACTAGAACTAGGGGGCATAGTCTTAGAATAAGGGGCTGCTCTTTCAAAACTGAGATGAGGAGGAACTACTTCACTCAGAGGGTGGTAGGTCCATGGAATATGCTGCCCCAAAAAGCTGTAGAAGCTACATCATTACATAAATTTAAAACAGAAATAGACAGTTTCCTAGAAGTAAAGGGAATTAAGGGTTACGGGGAGCGGGCAGGAATTTGGACATGAGTCTAGGTTCGGATCGGTCATGGCCCTGTGGGTAGCGGAGCGGGCCCAAGGGCCGTGTAACCTGATCCTGCTCCTATTTTGTGTGTCTAATTCTGTTAGATTTGGGAGATGGTTCTGTGATAGTAGATTGGCAGTTAGGATCAGATCAGCCATGATCTTATTGAATGGCGGAGCAGGCTCGAGGGGCCGATTGGCCTACTCCGGCTCCTATTTCTTATGTTCTTATGTGATCACCAATCCCCAGCCATGTGATCACCAATCCCCAACCATGTGATCACCAATCCCCAACCATGTGACCACCAATCCCCAGCCATGTGATCACCAATCCCCAACCATGTGATCACCAATCCCCAGCCATGTGATCACCAATCCCCAACCATGTGATCACCAATCCCCAATCATGTGATCACCAATCCCCAACCATGTGATCACCAATACCCAGCCATGTGATCATCAATCCCCAACCATGTGATCACCAATCCCCAAACATGTGATCACCAATCCCCAACCATGTGATCACCAATCCCCAGCCATGTGATCCCCAATCCCAACCATGTGATCACCAATCTCCAACCATGTGATCACCAATCCCCAATCATGTGATCCCCAATCTCAACCATGTGATCACCAATCCCAACCATGTGATCACCAATCCCCCACCATGTGATCACCAATCCCCAACAATGTGATCACCAATCCCAACCGTGTGATCACCAATCCCCCATGTGATCACCAATCCCCAACCATGTGATCACCAATCTCCCACCATGTGATCACCAATCCCCAACCATGTGATCACCAATCTCCAACCATGTGATCACCAATACCAACCATGTGATCACCAATCCCCCACCATGTGATCACCAATCCCCAGCCATGTGATCACCAATCCCCCATGTGATCACCAATCCCCCACCATGTGATCACCAATTCCCCACCATGTGATCACCAATCTCCCACCATGTGATCACCAATCTCAACCATGTGATCACCAATCCCCCACCATGTGATCACCAATCCCCAACCATGTGATCACCAATCCCAACCGTGTGATCACCAATCCCCCAAGTGACCACCAATCCCCAACCATGTGATCACCAATCTCCCACCATGTGATCACCAATCCCCAACCATGTGATCAACAATCTCCAACCATGTGATCACCAATCCCAACCATGTGATCACCAATCCCCCACCATGTGATCACCAATCCCCCACCATGTGATCAGCAATCCCCCACCATGTGATCACCAATCCCCCACCATGTGATCACCAAACTCCCATGTGATCACCAATCCCCAACCATGTGATCACCAATCCCCAGCCATGTGATCCCCCATCCCAAGCATGTGATCACCAATCCCCCACCATGTGATCACCAATCCCCAAGCATGTGATCACCAATCCCCCATGTGATCACCAATCCCCAACCATGTGATCACCAATCCCCCATCATATGATCACCAATCTCCCAACATGTGATCACCAATCCCCAACCATGTGATCGCCAATCCCAACCATGTGATCACCAATCCCCCACCATGTGATCACCAATACCCAACCATGTGATCACCAATCCCCTACCATGTAATCACCAATCCCCAACCACGTGATCACCAATCCCAACCATGTGCTCACAAATCCCCCACCATGTGATCACCAATCCCCCACCATGTGATCACCAATCTCCCACCATGTGATCCCCAATCCCCAACCATGTGATCACCAGTACCCAACCATGTGATCACCAATCCCTCCAAACATGTGATCACCAATCTCCAACCATGTGATCACCAATCCCCAAACATGTGATCACCAATCTCCAACCATGTGATCACCAATCCTCAACCATGTGATCACCAATCTCCAACCATATGATCACCAATCTCCAACCATGTGATCCCCAATCCCCAACCATGTGATCACCAATCTCCAACCATTTGATCACCAATCTCCAACCATGTGATCACCAATCCACAACCATGTGATCACCAATCCCTCCAACCATGTGATCACCAATCCCCAACCATGTGATCACCAATTCCCAACCATGTGATCACCAATCCCAACCATGTGATCACCAATCCCTCCAACCATGTGATCACCAATCCCCAACCATGTGATCACCAATCCCCAACCATGTGATCACCAATCCCCCACCATGTGATCACCAATTCCCAACCATGTGATCACCAATCCCCAACCATGTGATCACCAATCCCCAACCATGTGATCACCAATCCACAACCATGTGATCACCAATCCCCCAACCATGTGATCACCAATCCCCCACCATGTGATCACCAATCCCTCCAACCATGTGATCACCAATCTCCAACCATGTGATCACCAATCCCTCCAACCATGTGATCACCAATCCCCAAACATGTGATCACCAATCTCCAACCATGTGATCACCAATCGACAACCATGTGATCACCAATCCCCAACCATGTGATCACAAATCCCCCAACCATGTGATCACCAATCCCCCACCATGTGATCACCAATCCCCAACCATGTGATCACCAATCTCCCACCATGTGATCACCAATCCCCAACCATGTGATCACCAATCTCCAACCATGTGATCACCAATCCCCAACCATGTGATTACCAATCTCCAACCATGTGATCAGCAATCCCAACCATGTGATCACCAATCCCCCACCATGTGATCACCAATCCCCAGCCATGTGATCACCAATCCCCCATGTGATCACCAATCCCCAGCCATGTGATCCACCATCCCAACCATGTGATCACCAATTCCCCACCATGTGATCACCAAACCCCAAGCATGTGATCACCAATCCCCCACCATGTGATCACCAATGCCCAACCATGTGATCACCAATCCCCCATCATATGATCACCAATCTCCCAACATGTGATCTCCAATCCCCAACCATGTGATCGCCAATCCCAACCTTGTGATCACCAATCCCCCACCATGTGATCACCAATCCCCGACCATGTAATCACCAATCCCCAACCACGTGATCACCAATCCCAACCATGTGCTCACAAATCCCCCACCATGTGATCACCAATCCCCCACCATGTGATCACCAATCTCCCACCATGTGATCCCCAATCCCCAACCATGTGATCACCAATACCCAACCATGTGATCACCAATCCCTCCAAACATGTGATCACCAATCTCCAACCATGTGATCACCAGTCCCTCCAACCATGTGATCACCAATCTCCAACCATGTGATCACCAATCCCCAAACATGTGATCACCAATCTCCAACCATGTGATCACCAATCCCAACCATGTGATCACCAATCCCCCACCATGTGATCACCAATCCCCAGCCATGTGATCACCAATCCCCCATGTGATCACCAATCCCCCACCATGTGATCACCAATCCCCCACCATGTGATCACCAATCTCCCACCATGTGATCACCAAACTCCCATGTGATCACCAATCCCCAACCATGTGATCACCAATCCCCAGCCATGTGATCCCCATCCCAACCATGTGATCACCAATCCCCCACCATGTGATCACCAATCCCCAAGCATGTGATCACCAATCCCCCACCATGTGATCACCAATCCCCAACCATTTGATCACCAATCCCCCATCATATGATCACCAATCTCCCAACATGTGATCTCCAATCCCCAACCATGTGATCGCCAATCCCAACCATGTGATCACCAATCCCCCACCATGTGATCACCAATCCCCTACCATGTAATCACCAATCCCCAACCACGTGATCACCAATCCCAACCATGTGCTCACAAATCCCCCACCATGTGATCACCAATCCCCCACCATGTGATCACCAATCTCCCACCATGTGATCCCCAATCCCCAACCATGTGATCACCAATACCCAACCATGTGATCACCAATCCCTCCAAACATGTGATCACCAATCTCCAACCATGTGATCACCAATCCCTCCAACCATGTGATCACCAATCTCCAACCATGTGATCACCAATCCCCAAACATGTGATCACCAATCTCCAACCATGTGATCACCAATCCCCAACCATGTGATCACCAATCTCCAACCATGTGATCACCAATCTCCAACCATGTGATCCCCAATCTCCAACCATGTGATCAACAATCTCCAACCATTTGATCACCAATCCCCAGCCATGTGATCACCCATCCCCAACCATGTCATCACCAATCCCCAACCATATGATCACCAATCCCCAACCATGTGATCACCAATCCCAAACCATGTGATCACCAATCCCCAACCATGTGATCACCAATCCCCAACCATGTGATCACCAATCCCCCACCATGTGATCACCAATCCACAACTATGTGATCACCAATCCCCAACCATGTGATCACCAATCCCCAACCATGTGATCACCAATCCCCCACCATGTGATCACCAATCCACAACTATGTGATCACCAATCCACAACCATTTGATCACCAATCCCCAACCATGTGATCACCAATCCCCAACCATGTGATCACCAATCCCCAACCATGTGATCACCAATCCCCAACCATGTGATCACCAATCCCCAACCATGTGATCACCAATCCCCAACCATGTGATCACCAATCCCCCAACCATGTGATCACAATCCCCCACCATGTGATCACCAATCCCTCCAACCATGTGATCACCAATCTCCAACCATGTGATCACCAATCCCTCCAACCATATGATCACCAATCCCCAAACATGTGATCACCAATCTCCATCCATGTGATCACCAATCCCCAACCATGTGATCACCAATCCCCAACCATGTGATCATCAATCTGCCCACCATGTGATCACCAATCTGCCCACCATGTGATCACCAAACCCTGACCATGTGATCACCAATCCCTCCAACCATGTGATCACCAATCCCCAACTATGTGATCACCAATCCCCAACCATGTGATCACCAATCCCCAACCATGTGATCACCAATCCCCAACCATGTGATCACCAATCTCCAACCATGTGATCACCTATCCCCAACCATGTGATCAATCCCCAACCATGTGATCACCAATCTCCAACCATGTGATCACCAAATCCCAACCACGTGATCACCAATCCCCAACCATGTGATCACCAATCCCTCCAAACATGTGATCACCAATCTCCAACCATGTGATCACCAGTCCCTCCAACCATGTGATCACCAATCTCCAACCATGTGATCACCAATCCCCAAACATGTGATCACCAATCTCCAACCATGTGATCACCAATCCCAACCATGTGATCACCAATCCCCCACCATGTGATCACCAATCCCCAGCCATGTGATCACCAATCCCCCATGTGATCACCAATCCCCCACCATGTGATCACCAATCCCCCACCATGTGATCACCAATCTCCCACCATGTGATCACCAAACTCCCATGTGATCACCAATCCCCAACCATGTGATCACCAATCCCCAGCCATGTGATCCCCATCCCAACCATGTGATCACCAATCCCCCACCATGTGATCACCAATCCCCAAGCATGTGATCACCAATCCCCCACCATGTGATCACCAATCCCCAACCATTTGATCACCAATCCCCCATCATATGATCACCAATCTCCCAACATGTGATCTCCAATCCCCAACCATGTGATCGCCAATCCCAACCATGTGATCACCAATCCCCCACCATGTGATCACCAATCCCCTACCATGTAATCACCAATCCCCAACCACGTGATCACCAATCCCAACCATGTGCTCACAAATCCCCCACCATGTGATCACCAATCCCCCACCATGTGATCACCAATCTCCCACCATGTGATCCCCAATCCCCAACCATGTGATCACCAATACCCAACCATGTGATCACCAATCCCTCCAAACATGTGATCACCAATCTCCAACCATGTGATCACCAATCCCTCCAACCATGTGATCACCAATCTCCAACCATGTGATCACCAATCCCCAAACATGTGATCACCAATCTCCAACCATGTGATCACCAATCCCCAACCATGTGATCACCAATCTCCAACCATGTGATCACCAATCTCCAACCATGTGATCCCCAATCTCCAACCATGTGATCAACAATCTCCAACCATTTGATCACCAATCCCCAGCCATGTGATCACCCATCCCCAACCATGTGATCACCAATCCCCAACCATATGATCACCAATCCCCAACCATGTGATCACCAATCCCAAACCATGTGATCACCAATCCCCAACCATGTGATCACCAATCCCCAACCATGTGATCACCAATCCCCCACCATGTGATCACCAATCCACAACTATGTGATCACCAATCCCCAACCATGTGATCACCAATCCCCAACCATGTGATCACCAATCCGCAACCATGTGATCACCAATCCCCCACCATGTGATCACCAATCCACAACTATGTGATCACCAATCCACAACCATTTGATCACCAATCCCCAACCATGTGATCACCAATCCCCAACCATGTGATCACCAATCCCCAACCATGTGATCACCAATCCCCAACCATGTGATCACCAATCCCCAACCATGTGATCACCAATCCCCAACCATGTGATCACCAATCCCCCAACCATGTGATCACAATCCCCCACCATGTGATCACCAATCCCTCCAACCATGTGATCACCAATCTCCAACCATGTGATCACCAATCCCTCCAACCATATGATCACCAATCCCCAAACATGTGATCACCAATCTCCATCCATGTGATCACCAATCCCCAACCATGTGATCACCAATCCCCAACCATGTGATCATCAATCTGCCCACCATGTGATCACCAATCTGCCCACCATGTGATCACCAAACCCTGACCATGTGATCACCAATCCCTCCAACCATGTGATCACCAATCCCCAACTATGTGATCACCAATCCCCAACCATGTGATCACCAATCCCCAACCATGTGATCACCAATCCCCAACCATGTGATCACCAATCTCCAACCATGTGATCACCTATCCCCAACCATGTGATCAATCCCCAACCATGTGATCACCAATCTCCAACCATGTGATCACCAAATCCCCACCACGTGATCACCAATCCCCAACCATGTGATCACCAATCCCCAACCATGTGATCACCAATCCCCAACCATGTGATCACCAATCCCCAACCATGTGATCACCAATCCCCAACCATGTGATCACCAATCCCCCAACCATGTGATCACAATCCCCCACCATGTGATCACCAATCCCTCCAACCATGTGATCACCAATCCCCAACCATGTGATCACCAATCTCCAACCATGTGATCACCAATCTCCAACCATGTGATCACCAATCCCCAACCATGTGATCACCAATCCCCAACCATGTGATCACCAATCCCCAACCTTGTGATCACCAATCCCCAACCATGTGATCACCAATCCCCAACCATGCGATCACCAATCCCCAACCATGTGATCACCAATCCCCAACCATGTGATCACCAATCCCCAACCATGTGATCACCAATCCACAACTATGTGATCACCAATCCCCAACCATGTGATCACCAATCCCCAACCATGTGATCACCAATCCCCAACCATGTGATCACCAATCCCCAACCATGTGATCACCAATCCCCAACCATGCGATCACCAATCCCCAACCATGTGATCACCAATCCCCAACCATGTGATCACCAATCCCCAACCATATGATCACCAATCCCCACCATGTGATCACCAATCCCCAACCATGTGATCACCAATCCCCACCATGTGATCACCAATCCCCAACCATGTGATCACCAATCCCCAACCATGTGATCACCAATCCCAACCATGTGATCACCAATCCCCCACCATGTGATCACCAATCCCCCACCATGTGATCACCAATCCCGAGCCATGTGATCACCAATCCCCCGCAATGTGATCACCAATCCCCCCAACCATGTGATCGCCAATCCCCAACCATGTGATCACCAATCCCCAACCATGTGATCACCAATGCACAACCATGTGATCACCAATCCCTCAATCATGTGATCACCAATCCCCAACCATGTAATCAAGAATCTCCCACCATGTGATCCCCAATCACCAACCATGTGATCACCAATACCCAACCATGTGATCACCAATCCCCAAACATGTGATCACCAATCTCCAACCATGTGATCACCAATCCCCAACCATGTGATCACCAATCTCCAACCATATGATCACCAATCTCCAACCATGTGATCCCCAATCCCCAACCATGTGATCAACAATCTCCAACCATGTGATCACCAATCTCCAACCATGTGATCACGAATCTCCAACCATGTGATCACCAATCTCCAACCATGTGATCACCAATCCCCAACCATGTGATCGCCAATCCCCAACCATGTGATCACCAATTCCCAACCATGTGATCAGCAATCTGCCCACCATGTGATTACCAATCCCCAACCATGTGATCACCAATCCCCAACCATGTGATCACCAATCCCCAACCATGTGATCACCAATCCACAACCATGTGATCACCAATCCCCCAACCATGTGATCAGCAATCCCCCACCATGTGATCACCAATCCCTCCAAACATGTGATCAACAATCTCCAACCATGTGATCACCAATCCCTCCAACCATGTGATCACCAATCCCCAAACATGTGATCAATCTCCAACCATGTGATCACCAGTCCCCAACCATGTGATCACCAATCCCCAACCATGTGAACACCAATCCCCCAACCATGTGATCACCAATCCCCCACCATGTGATCACCAATCCCTCCAACCATGTGATTACCAATGTCCAACCATGTGATCACCAATCCCTCCAACCATATGATCACCAATCCCCAAACATGTGATCACCAATCTCCAACCATGTGATCACCAATCCCCAACCATGTGATCCCCAATCCCCAACCATGTGATCATCAATCTGCCTATCATGTGATCACCAATCTGCCCACCATGTGATCACCAATCCCCGACCATGTGATCACCAATCCCTCCAACCATGTGATCACCAATCCCCAACTATGTGATCACCAATCCCCAACCATGTGATCACCAATCCCCAACCATGTGATCACCAATCTCCAAGCATGTGATCACCTATCCCCAACCATGTGATCAATCCCCAACCATGTGATCACCAATCTCCAACCATGTGATCACCAATGCCCAACCATGTGATCACCAATCCCCAACCATGTGATCACCAATCCCCCACCATGTGATCACCAATCCACAACTATGTGACCACCAATCCCCAACCATGTGATCACCAATCCCCAACCATGTGATCACCAATCCCCAACCATGTGATCACCAATCCCCAACCATGTGATCACCAATCCCCAACCATGTGATCACCAATCCCCAACCATGTGATCACCAATCCCCCACCATGTGATCACCAATCCCCCACCATGTGATCACCAATCCCCAACCATGCGATCACCAATCCCCAACCATGTGATCACCAATCCCCAACCATGTGATCACCAATCCCAACCATGTGATCACCAATCCCCCACCATGTGATCACCAATCCCCCACCATGTGATCAACAATCCCCAGCCATGTGATCACCAATCCCCCGCAATGTGATCACCAATCCCCCCAACCATGTGATCGCCAATCCCCAACCATGTGATCACCAATCCCCAACCATGTGATCACCAATGCACAACCATGTGATCACCAATCCCTCAACCATGTGATCACCAATCCCCAACCATGTGATCAAGAATCTCCCACCATGTGATCCCCAATCCCCAACCATGTGATCACCAATACCCAACCATGTGATCACCAATCCCCAAGCATGTGATCACCAATCTCCAACCATGTGATCACCAATCGCCAACCATGTGATCACCAATCTCCAACCATGTGATCAACAACCTCCAACCATGTGATCACCAATCTCCAACCATGTGATCACCAATCTCCAACCATGTGATCACCAATCTCCAACCATGTGATCACCAATCCCCAACCATGTGATCACCAATCCCCAACCATGTGATCGCCAATCCCCAACCATGTGATCACCAATTCCCAACCATGTGATCAGCAATCTGCCCACCATGTGATCACCAATCCCCAACCATGTGATCACCAATCCCCAACCATGTGATCACCAATCCCCAACCATGTGATCACCAATCCACAACCATGTGATCACCAATCCCCCAACCATGTGATCGCCAATCCCCCACCATGTGATCACCAATCCCTCCAACCATGTGATCACCAATCTCCAACCATGTGATCACCAATCCCTCCAACCATGTGATCACCAATCCCCAAACATGTGATCACCAATCTCCAACCATGCGATCACCAATCCCCAACCATGTGATCACCAATCCCCAACCATGTGATCACCAATCCCCCAACCATGTGATCACCAATCCCCCACCATGTGATCACCAATCCCTCCAACCATGTGATCACCAATCTCCAACCATGTGATCACCAATCCCTCCAACCAGATGATCACCAATCCCCAAACACGTGATCACCAATCTCCAACCATGTGATCACCAATCCCCGACCATGTGATCATCAATCCCTCCAACCATGTGATCACCAATCCCGAACTATGTGATCACCAATCTCCAAGCATGTGATCACCTATCCCCAACCATGTGATCAATCCCCAACCATGTGATCACCAATCTCCAACCATGTGATCACCAATCCCCAACCATGTGATCACCAATCCCCAACCATGTGATCACCAATCCAGAACCATCTGATCACCCATCCCCAACCATGTGATCACCAATCCCCAACCATATGATCACCAATCCCCAACCATGTGATCACCAATCCCCAACCATGTGATCACCAATCCCCAACCATGTGATCACCAATCCCCAACCATGTGATCACCAATCCCCAACCATGTGATCACCAATCCCCCACCATGTGATCAGCAATCCACAGCTATGTGATCACCAATCCCCAACCATGTGATCACCAATCCCCAACCATGTGATCACCAATCGCCAACCATGTGATCACCAATCTCCAACCATGTGATCACGAATCTCCAACCATGTGATCACCAATCCCCAACCATGTGATCACCAATCCCCAACCATGTGATCACCAATCCCCAACCATGTGATCACCAATCCACAACCATGTGATCACCAATCCCCCAACCATGTGATCACCAATCCCCCACCATGTGATCACCAATCCCTCCAACCATGTGATCACCAATCTCCAACCATGTGATCACCAATCCCTCCAACCATGTGATCACCAATCCCCAAACATGTGATCACACATCTCCAAACATTTGATCACCAATCCCCAACCATGTGATCACCAATCCCCAACCATGTGATCACCAATCCCCCAACCATGTGACCACCAATCCCCCACCATGTGATCACCAATCCCCAAACATGTGATCACCAATCTCCAACCATGTGATCACCAATCCCCAACCATGTGATCACCAATCCCCAACCATGTGATCACCAATCCCCAACCATGTGATCACCAATGCACAACCATGTGATCACCAATCCCTCAACCATGTGATCACCAGTCCCCCAACCATGTGATCAAGAATCTCCCACCATGTGATCCCCAATCCCCACCCATGTGATCACCAATACCCAACCATGTGATCACCAATCCCCAAGCATGTGAGCACCAATCTCCAACCATGTGATCACCAATCGCCAACCATGTGATCACCAATCTCCAACCATATGATCACCAATCTCCAACCATGTGAGCCCCAATCCCCAACCATGTGATCAACAATCTCCAACCATGTGATCACCAATCTCCAACCATGTGATCACCAATCTCCAACCATGTGATCACCAATCTCCAACCATGTGATCACCAATCCCCAACCATGTGATCGCCAATCCCCAACCATGTGATCACCAATTCCCAACCATGTGATCAGCAATCTGCCCACCATGTGATCACCAATCCCCAACCATGTGATCACCAATCCCCAAACATGTGATCACCAATCTCCAACCATGCGATCACCAATCCCCAACCATGTGATCACCAATCCCCAACCATGTGATCACCAATCCCCCAACCATGTGATCACCAATCCCCCACCATGTGATCACCAATCCCCAACCATGTGATCACCAATCCCCGACCATGTGATCATCAATCCCTCCAACCATGTGATCACCAATCCCCAACTATGTGATCACCAATCTCCAAGCATGTGATCACCTATCCCCAACCATGTGATCAATACCCAACCATGTGATCTCCAATCTCCAACCATGTGATCACCAATCCCCAACCATGTGATCACCAATCCAGAACCATGTGATCACCAATCCCCCACCATGCGATCACCAATCCCCCACCATGTGATCACCAATCCCCAACCATGTGATCACCCATCCCCAACCATGTGATCACCAATCCCCAACCATATGATCACCAATCCCCAACCATGTGATCACCAATCCCCAACCATGTGATCAACAATCCCCAACCATGTGATCACCAATCCCCAACCATGTGATCACCAATCCCCAACCATGTGATCACCAATCCCCAACCATGTGATCAACAATCCCCCACCATGTGATCAGCAATCCACAGCTATGTGATCACCAATCCGCAACCATGTGATCACCAATCCCCAACCATGTGATCACCAATCGCCAACCATGTGATCACCAATCTCCAACCATGTGATCACGAATCGCCAACCATGTGATCACCAATCTCCAACCAGGTGATCACCAATCCCCAACCATGTGATCGGCAATCCCCAACCATGTGATCACCAATTCCCAACCATGTGATCAGCAATCTGCCCACCATGTGATTACCAATCCCCAACCATGTGATCACCAATCCAGAACTATGTGATCACCAATCCCCCACCATGTGATCACCAATCCCCAACCATGTGATCACCAATCCCCAACCATGTGATCACCAATCCCCAACCAGGTGATCACCAATCCACAACCATGTGATCACCAATCCCCCAACCATGTGATCACCAATCCCCCACCATGTGATCACCAATCCCTCCAACCATGTGATCACCAATCTCCAACCATGTGATCACCAATCCCTCCAACCATGTGATCACCAATCCCCAAACATGTAATCACCCATCTCCAACCATGTGATCACCAATCCCCAACCATGTGATCACCAATCCCCAACCATGTGATCACCAATCCCCCACCATGTGATCACCAATCCCCAAACATGTGATCACCAATCTCCAACCATGTGATCACCAATCCCCAACCATGTGATCACCAATCCCCAGCCATGAGATCACCAATACCCCGCAATGTGATCACCAATCCCCCCAACCATGTGATCGCCAATCCCCAACCATGTGATAACCAATCCCCAACCATGTGATCCCCAATGCACAACCATATGATCACAATCCCTCAACCATGTGATCACCAATCCCCAGCCATGTGATCAAGAATCTCCCACCATGTGATCCCCAATCCCCAACCATGTGATCACCAATACCAACCATGTGATCACCAATCCCCAAGCATATGATCACCAATCTCCAACCATGTGATCACCAATCTCCAACCATGTGATCACCAATCTCCAACCATGTGATCACCAATCCCCAACCATGTGATCGCCAATCCCCAACCATGTGATCACCAATTCCCAACCATGTGATCAGCAATCGGCCCACCATGTGATCACCAATCCCCAACCATGTGATCACCAAGCCCCAACTATGTGATCACCAATCCCCAACCATGTGATCACCAATCCACAACCATGTGATCACCAATCCCCCAACCATGTGATCACCAATTCCCCACCATGTGATCACCAATCCCTCCAACCATGTGATCACCAATCTCCAACCATGTGATCACCAATCCCTCCAACCATGTGATCACCAATCCCCAAACATGTGATCACCAATCTCCAACCATGCGATCACCAATCCCCAACCATGTGATCACCAATCCCCAACCATGTGATCACCAATCCCCAAACATGTGATCACCAATCTCCAACCATGCGATCACCAATCCCCAACCATGTGATCACCAATCCCCAACCATGTGATCACCAATCCCCCAACCATGTGATCACCAATGCCCCACCATGTGATCACCAATCCCTCCAACCATGTGATCACCAATCTCCAAACATGTGATCACCAATCCCTCCAACCAGATGATCACCAATCCCCAAACATGTGATCACCAATCTCCAACCATGTGATCACCAATCCCCGACCATGTGATCATCAATCCCTCCAACCATGTGATCACCAATCCCCAACTATGTGATCACCAATCTCCAAGCATGTGATCACCTATCCCCAACCATGTGATCAATCCCCAACCATGTGATCACCAATCTCCAACCATGTGATCACCAATCCCCAACCATGTGATCACCAATCCCCAACCATGTGATCACCAATCCAGAACCATGTGATCACCAATCCCCCACCATGTGATCACCAATCCCCAACCATGTGATCACCCATCCCCAACTATGTGATCACCAATCCCCAACCATATGATCACCAATCCCCAACCATGTGATCACCAATCCCCAACCATGTGATCACCAATCCCCAACCATGTGATCACCAATCCCCAACCATGTGATCACCAATCCCCAACCATGTGATCACCAATCCCCCACCATGTGATCAGCAATCCACAGCTATGTGATCACCAATCCCCAACCATGTGATCACCAATCCCCAACCATGTGATCACCAATCGCCAACCATGCGATCACCAATCTCCAACCATGTGATCACGAATCTCCAACCATGTGATCACCAATCCCCAACCATGTGATCACCAATCCCCAACCATGTGATCACCAATCCCCAACCATGTGATCACCAATTCCCAACCATGTGACCACCAATCCCCAACCATGTGATCACCAATCCCCAACCATGTGATCACCAATCCCGAACCATGTGATCACCAATCCCCACCATGTGATCACCAATCCCCCACCATGTGATCACCAATCCCCAACCATGTGATCACCAATCCCCAACCATGTGATCACCAATCCCCAACCATGTGATCACCAATCCCTAACCATGTGATCACCAATCCCAACCATGTGATCACCAATCCCCCGCAATGTGATCACCAATCCCCCCAACGATGTGATCGCCAATGCCCAACCATGTGATCACCAATCCCCAACCATGTGATCACCAATGCACAACCATGTGATCACCAATCCCTCAACCATGTGATCACCAGCCCCCAACCATGTGATCAAGAATCTCCCACCATGTGATCCCCAATCCCCAACCATGTGATCACCAATACCCAACCATGTGATCACCAATCCCCAAACATGTGATCACCAATCTCCAACCATGTGATCACCAATCTC